>NC_067244.2:271433717-271786217 GCF_019359855.2 Lolium perenne
TCGACCCTCCGCCCAAGCTAACGATACGAGAAATCAAGGAAGAAAAACTTGACAAGGAAATCAAGAAGAAGCCAGCCAACCTTGCTCTTGAAGCCCCGGTAGCAAAAGCTTCGGCAGCACAAGCTTCGGCAGTTGCCGATGCAGAAGATATAGGAGGCAGCAAGGCACTGACAATCGCTGCCCAAGCCCCTGGCGAAATCAACAACGCTGCAGCAACCACTAGCATGACGAAGAAATCAGAAGATGCTGTTGAAGAAGAGAAGAACCCCTTCCTTGATAAAGCACTTCCTTAGTCATTATATTCTTTCCCTTTACTTTACACAGGGCCTCCCTTTTTCGCCCTCTAGTTTCGTATTTACCCTATCAATGAGCACTTAAGTTTCGATTCTTGTTAAGCATTGCAGTAATTTAAAGCATCTATGACCGCGCCACAGTGAACCTTGCTTACAAGTAACGGTACAACGTAACGCGCGGCAGAAGATCGCGCCCCAAGGGAAAAACTCCTACGAGTCCTGCAAAGAAAAACAAGGACATTAATCCTTCCCTCTGCTTCAGATGCCTCTACGAGTGCCGCAAAAAGCAAGAGTTTGGAAAACATAAAACAACCCATGTTCGATATTTCACTTATGGAAATATCAAAGAACAACGGGCTCATTGGCAGAATCATTGCACCCGAAATATTCGGGAGTGACTGTCGAAACTTACAATCGGTTGAAAGCAAAGTTGCGCATACAACAGGTTTAGCAAAACCTGCAACACGAGCTGATCACTCATAATGATTTGCTGACCAACCAGTATACATACATATAACGGGCAATTAAAATTTGCTCCCTCAAAAATTTGCCAACGGCAGGGTAAAAGTACATATTCATGTATTTACCAGATAAAAAGTTTCGGCTTAACAATCCTAACACTTGGATGGACTAGCCAATACAATTCTTTTTACAAAAAGCAACTTTACACCCTGATATCACCCTTGCAGAGTTTCCCTTTCTTCAGGTACCTTTGACTCCTCCTCAAGCCTGTTGACAATTATGCTGGCAGGCACTAAAACCTTCGGGAACAGTTCTTCAAAATCACCAGTTGCGTTGGCGATAGATAGCAAACATGCTGAGGGATAACGAGCAAGCACAAGGGCAAGCGTACACTTGGCCCCTGCAAAAACTTGAGCTCTTACCAGGTCCCGAACCTTCTTGGCGTTTCCAAACTCGGACATCAAAGTTAAAAGAGTAGGGGAAACTGCATTTAAAGGAAACATCGTTTTCCAAACCACCCTCATAGCTTTGTAGCACTTGTCGAAGAACTGGTGGACTTGTTGGACTCGATCCTGAAATTTGGCGACAGCCGAAGCCTTCAAGTGTTCCCGCCAGAAAATCTCTTCGGATGAGGAAAGCTGGGTTAAAGCATGCACTCGCTCGTGTATCCGCTTGTTCTCCTCCGCACGGTTCAAAGCTATGACTAGCAAAAGAATCAATAAAGAGTCAGACAAGGCGTTGTTGACAAAAGGGCAAAGGAATCAGGAAACTTACAGTTCAAACTCTCGGTAGCTTTGTGCAGCTCAGTAAGAGTGTACTGTTCCACGTCGGCTGCAATCTCGCTCTTTTTATTGACAATGGCAGCTAAGGCATAAGTGCTGCGCAGATCCTTTTCCATCTGCGTAATCCGATCCTTCATACGCTGGATCCGATCACTTTCAGGAAGGGCACCCGAAGAGTCATCAACAAACGAGGGCACTGGGAAGACCTGCAGGAATCACCGTTACAAAAGGATGATGGATATGGTACAGCTGAGCATCCGAAGTAACTCCCATCGGGAGAAGTACAAGAAGAAATATCATAACAAAAGTGTGCTAACAACATTGCTAGCACGGAGTTCATTACAAGCATAAGTTTTTCGGCAGAACAATGTTTCGCATCAGTTCAAGTATAAGTTTGCTACAGATGTCAAGGGGCTTGGGTCTGAGTTGATAAACTGGGTCCAGCCGACGACTTCCTTGAAGAAACCAGTTCAAGGAGCTGGCGAGCACAAGTAAGGGCATATGCTTTAAAAGTGCTTAAGTCAACAAGCTGCCCGTCTTGCTCTTTCGGCAGCTCCTTAGTCATTTCCTCGATGTCACCCTTAAAGCCGTAACCCATCATAAGCTGGAAGGCAAGGATAGCACCAAAAGTGCGCGATGTACGCTTGAGTACCTCGATAACCTCCTTGGTGTCAACCGCGAAGGTATCGATCAGCTGCCCCAGGGTCTTCTCCTGCTTGATCTTGGGGAAAATCATCGAGTGCATCCACGCCAGGGCACCCTTCCCCTTTACAAGAAGCTCTCGCGTAAGCTGGTGAGAAGCAAGGATCATCGACACAGCATTTGCTGGAGAGTTGTTTGGAACTCTGTCCAGGGCTTCAGCAGGGATATTCGCCGCCTCTGCAGGGGAAAGAGAAAAAAATACATTGGCAAAAGGATCGAATCCATAAGTGCATCAATCGACAGAGGTGTATGAAAATTACCAAGTAAGGCCAAAGAAGACTGACGAAGGACTTCATCCTTTTCGGCTACTCGAGTTTCAGCCACCAGCCTGGATGCTACCTCCTCCTTCAGCTTCTCTTTCAGCCTACCCAGTTCCTCCTTCAGAGAGTCAACCTCTTGGCGAGCTTCAGCAGCTATCTTGACTGCGCCATCCAATTTCAAGGAGGAAGATTTGACTTCCTCTTGTAGCCGAGCCTTGTCAGCTTCCAGAGAAGTGAATCGGGAGGCGAAGGCCTCCAAAGAGGAAATAACGCCTCGCAAGTCCTTAAGAAAGAAGGATGTTTTACCAGAAATTGTCAAGCAAAGCACGCTCCAAGAGATTTGCGTCACAGTTAGAAAAAGACTTACAGAAGGAGGAGTCGCGGTGGCAGCAGTTGGAGAAATGTCTTTCCCTTTGGAAAGGGAAGAAGCAGTCGATGCTTGAGCCACTGGGGCAGCCTTAGAAGCCGAAGCTTCGGAAGCCACCACGACCGGCGAGGCAGCATCAGATTTGGCTTTTTTAGACGGAGGCTCGATAAAGCCTTCGTCGCTGCAAAGGTGAATGGTCGACAATGATTATAAAAGGAGTATGAAAAATAAAAGGGCAAAGCATAACTTTTGGAAAGAAACTACTTACATGTCGAAGAGATCATCTTCATCGGCAAAGCCGCCGGTTGATCTCTTCACAGGTGAAGCTCTGGCCTCCTCCGCAGCTGCATCAACAAAGGTATCACGATCAGCATCGTCATTACGCACTGATCCATTTGTGACACCAGCGTCATCGGCTGAGGAAGGAAGGTCGGTGTGGACAACTTCGAAATCTATCGGACCATTACATTCGTCCTCTAGGCCTGTATGCTTGACAGTGTGAAAATCTACGGGGATTGAGGAGCCTCTCCCCTCAGAAGTATCATCCGGTGAATCATGCATATTTCCAGAAACTATAGGGATCTGTTGAAGAAAATAACAAGTAAAGAACAATGGTAATTATGTCGGCTAAGGAAAAAAACGACATAGTGAGGACGTGAAGAAAGAAAAATACCTTTGATGGTGGATGATCAGCATCAAGGGGGGCATAAGAAGAAATCAGCGGAATCGAATCTTCCTGGTTAAAGGAAGTAAGGCGACGGACTTCATCAACCAACTCCTTTTCCGACAGATCGGCAGCATTAATCCTGGTTTCATCCTTTGGACCTGAGTACAACCACATCGGGTGAACTCTGGCCATGACTGGTTGGACTCGACGCTTCAAGAACACCGTTGCCACCTCCGTGCCGGTCATAGTTTGGCCGTCGGTCTCTTTGATTCGAAGAAATTTAGCAAATAATTCTTCGGCTGACGCTGTTTCGTCGGGTGAGAGAATATTCTTCCAAGAGTTCTTGGGTTTGGCTTCGGAAACATCGGCATAGCAAGGAAGCCGAGATTCAGGTGATAGGGAGTCCTTGATGTAAAACCATTTCAGCCTCCACCCTTGCACAGACTCTCTCATTGGGAAATTAAAGTAATTGACCTCTGAACGAGCGACAAACCCTACTCCTCTGGTGACAAAGTAGCCATTACTACTGCTGTATCTCTTCACATAGAAGATCTTTTTCCACAGCCCGAAATGAGGTTCGATACCCAGAAATGCCTCGCAAAGGGTGATGAACACATCAACATGGAGGATTGAGTTGGGGGTAAGTTGCCATAGTTGGATTTTGTACGTTCGCAAGAGATGGAGGAGGAATCCATGAGTGGGGAGTGAAAGGCCTCGGTGAAGGAAAGATAAGAACATCACAGTAAAGCCAGCAGGGGGATCAGGCTGAGAAATCGCACCTGGAAGGATCACGTCTCCCACATCAGAGGATATCAATCCTAGGCTTCGGGATCTCTTCTCGTCACGCTTGGTGACGGTTGATGCCACCCAATCTCCGGGCTTGACCGTTGAACTTGACGGCGCTGGCGGTGCCGGAGCTGGAGGAGGAGCGCTTGGAGCGCTCCCCTTCGGAAGAGAAGAGGAGGACTTGGCGGCGGCGCCTCCGCTGGTGGAACTGGCGGCGGTGGCAAGATTCTTCTTCTTCACCATTGTGAGATCTGATTGAAAAATCAGTGGTGGCGGCGCAGCAGTGGCAAAGGAAGGAAAAAGGAGAAGAATGAGGAGATTCTATGAAAGCCGTGGAGGAGATTGGGGATTTTTTGCCCTTTGGAGATTTTGAGGAGAAGTTAAGAGCTATGTGAGCACGTGGCGCTTGAAAAAGGGGTGGAACCGGCGGCCCATTATTCCCACGTTGTGCGAAAATTGAGGAGACACCTCGATCGCTACGCGTGCACTGGTCAAACCCTAAAAACTGCCCGCGCAGAGCTAGGGTAAGCCCGTCAGGTCAAGTCTTGTCAATCAGCCCACATCAACTACACGTCAACAGTGACGTCATAAAAAAAACTAGAAACATTCGAAGGAAAAATGGAAAGTTACCGGATGAAGGACTTGAGTCTACGCACGGATTACAAGCATCCGTACCTAGACTCGGGGGCTACTCCCATCAGGAGCGCTGACGCGCACTCGATAAAATGAAGACTCGACAGAATAAGCAGTCGAAGGAAGAAGGTTTGAGTCTGCATCCAGACTTGACAATTACTCCCATCGGGAGAGCGCGGCGCGCACCCGATAGAAGTTTTTTCAAAATAGACGTCGGTTTTCTCGATAATTCTCGAATTACAACGCTCCTGGTCAAATATCGGCCGGGTTTCGAGCAAGCGCTGGAGGAGGCAATAGAGATGACTATCAAAGGAGCAGCGAGCAGCGAGGCGACAATAGAGATGACTCCCGAAATAACAGGCAAAATAGTGGGCCAAGGTTCCAGAGACCTTTCGTGTCTCCAGAGGATATGATGAACGGGCCATGTCAGATGCACTTCTATCTCGACAGCAATGGGAAGAGACAGTCAGGACACCTGCAGAAGGACTGTCGAAATTTTCAGGCAATGCTAAGGTTTGCAGGGCAAGCCAATGCTCAGGCAACAAATAGAAATCCTCAAGGGCCCAGGAGTGAGATCCACTTACCACCTCCCCCCGCAATTACGGACGAAAATCAACACCAGCTCAGAATAGCGGCAGCACCACAACCACCTCCATACGTTGATCCCAACTCCAACGGAGTGGTTTCAATGATTCAGAAGGGTAGGCCGTCCAATAGAGCTCAGAAAGTGATCTCGCGGCAAGTGTTCATGGCAGAGAAGATGCCTCCACCAACGATTGAGTACCTAAATTGGTCAGGGCAGGACATTGGCTTCACAATAGCGGATCACCCGCAGCAAGTTCCTCGACCAGGGCAGCCAGCACTTATCTTACCAGCAATAATCGCAGGATTTGATGTATCTCGAGTATTCATAGATGGAGGCAGCAGTCTAAACCTTATGTACGCAGATACACTAAGGAAGATGAACATATCTCTAGCAAATCTGAAACCAACCGACACACGTTTCCATGGCATCACGCCAGAGAAGCCAAGTTATCCGTTGGGGAAGATCAATCTCGACGTTCAGTTTGGGACGCGAGAAAATTACAGAATAGAAAGGCTGGAGTTTGAAGTCGTGGATTTCCCGTCACAGTATCACGCCTTATTGGGACGACCAGCATATGCCAGGTTTATGGTGGTACCACATTACACATTCTTTTTATGGAGGTTACCTGGACCTAAGGGACCAATCACAGTCAAAGGAAGCTTCGCGTTAGCCGATAAATGTGACAAGGATTTTCATCGACTATCAGAAACTTTCAGGATGCAAGCAGAATATATGGCGTCAAGGCTCACGACTGATTATGATGTGCTGCCAGATGTAGGGAGGCCTAACAAAGAACCAACCTTTAACACTGCAAAGGATTCCAAGGAGGTGCAGATTCACCCGACAGTTCCGAAGAAAACAACGTCCATCGTGACAAACATGGACCTCGCATAGGAAAGCGTGCTCGTCGAGTTCCTCCGTGAGCACTGGAAAATCTTTGCATGGTGTCCAGCTGACATGCCAGGAGTACCCAGGGAAATTGCCGAGCACCACCTAAACTTGGATCCAATAGCGAGACCAATTAAGCAACCTTTGCGGCACTTTTTGGAGCTAAACCGCAAAGCTATGTTGTCAGAGATTGATCGACTCAGAGAAGCTGGTTTCATTAAAGAGCTGCATACAGAGGCCACATGGGTAGCAAACCCAGTGTTGGTCCCGACGAAAAACACTAAAGTCCTTCGCATGTGTGTCGAATTTACGTGTCTTAACAAGCACTGTCCAAAGGATCACTTTCCCCTCCCAAGGATCGATCAAATTATCGACTCCACGGCAGGATGCAAACGTCTTTCCTTCCTGGATTCATACTCTGGTAATAACCAGATCAGGTTGAAAGAAGAAGATGAGGTCAAAACAGCGTTCATTACACCTTACGGCGTGTTTTGCTACAGAACAATGCCCTTTGGTCTAAAAAATGCGGGAGCAACATATCAGCGGATGATGCAAAAGTGCTTAGCAACACAGATCGGGAAAAACGTGCAAGTGTACATTGATGATGTCGTCATAACATCAAAAAAGGGGGCAACGCTAATCGAGGACCTGAAGGAAACTTTCGACAACCTCGATAAGTTTTGTCTCAAGCTGAATCCGACGAAGTGTTCTTTCGGCTTCCCTGCAGGAGAACTTCTCGGGTTCCTAGTCTCAGCAAGAGGGATTGAGGCTAATCCCGAAAAAATTCAAGCTATCGTAACAATGAGGAAGCCAACAAAGTTGAAAGAAATACAACAGCTAACTGGGCGAGTCGCAGCTTTAAGCAGATTCGTCGCCAGACTGGGAGAAAAGGCGTTACCGTTCTACGCTTTAATCAAGCAAGGAGAGAAGTTCCAGTGGAACGAAGAGGCAGATAGAGCTTTCGAAGATCTCAAGCGCACAATTTTGACACCACCAATCTTGGTGGCGCCCAAAGATAAGGAACCCCTCCTGTTATATATTGCGGCCACACCCCAGGTGGTCAGCACGGCACGTGTTGTCGAAAGAGAAGAAGAAGGAAAACACCATGGAGTGCAGAGGCCGGTATATTTCATCAGTGAAGTTTTATCACCTTCAAAACAGCGGTAACCGCAGTACCAGAAGCTAGCATATGGAGTGTTTACAACCGCAAGAAAATTGCGGCACTATTTTTCGGCGCATCCGATAATAGTGGTTAACGAGGCGCCTTTATCCAACATACTAAACAATCCAGAAGCTACGGGTCGTGTCTCCCTTTGGGGAATAGAACTTTCTCCTCGGGACATCACGTATGAAAAAAGAAAATCAATAAAGTCGCAAATTCTGCCAGATTTCATCGCAGAGTGGATGGAGCTGCAAAATACAGGACCCCCGGATTTATCGAGAACTTGGACTATGAACTTTGATGGGTCCAAGAGGTTAGAAGAAGCTGGAGCAGGTGTGATACTCATATCACCTGAAGGCGACAAATTAAAGTATGTCTTACGGATGACGTTCCCAAACGCATCTAATAATGAGGCAGAATATGAAGCTCTTATACACGGGATGAAGATGGCGAAGGCTTGTGGTGCAACTCGACTAAAAATCTTTGGCGACTCACAATTGGTGGCTCAGCAAGTCATGAACCAATGTGATGCAGTCAATGATAGCATGGTGGCATACAAAGAAGTGTACAATGAGCTCGAGAAGTTATTTGATGGATGTGAGGTAAATCACATCAGCAAGCTGAGCAATGATGAAGCTGATGTTCTTGCAAACATCGGGTCGCAGTGCCTCGCAATTCCACCAGGTGTGTTTTGGGAAGAGATAACTGAGAGGTCTACAAAGCCGACGAAGGCACAGAAGAAGCAGAAGGATGAGAAAACCTCGACAACTCCTAAAGAAGCACCAGAAGAAGAAGAGGAACAGGAGTTAGTGATGATGGTGCAGGTCCCATGGATGCAAGCGTACATATCATACATCTTAAGGAAAGAAATACCTGATGACCCAGCGGAAGCAAGGCAAGTTATTAGACGATCCAAAGCTTTCACGGTGGTCAAAGGGGAGCTATACAAGCGAAGTATTTCGGGTGTGTTACACAGGTGCGTCACACCCGAAGAAGGAAGGATAATCCTGAAGGACGTACACGAGGGAATATGTGGTCATCACGCGAGCAGTCGAGCTATTGCGGCCAAGGTTTTTCGAGCTGGATTTTACTTGTTGACAGCAATTGAGGACGCGAAGGAGATAGTACGAACTTGTGACACGTGCCAGAGATTTGCCGCAAAGCCTCACTCTCCGGCAGCGGAACTGATGCCAATACCGTTGTCTTGGCCCTTTGCTCAATGGGGCCTCGATATGGTAGGGAAGTTACACAAGGCCTCGCCAGGAGGATACGAGTATATGCTCGTCGCTGTCGATAAATTCACCAAGTGGATAGAAGCAAAGCCGATAAATTCACCAGGCGCAGCATCGGCAATAAAGTTCGTAAAAAGCATTGTCTTTCGGTTTGGAGTACCTCACAGCATCGTCACGGACAATGGCAGTAACTTTACATCCAAGGAATTCAAGGCATACTGTGCAGAGGTAGGCATCAAATTGCACTTCGCGTCAGTTGGGCACCCACAAACCAATGGTCAAGTCGAGAAAGCCAATGGTATCATCTGCAATGGTATCAAGAAGCGCTTGTTAGGACCGCTGGAAAAAGCTCGACATACTTGGCCAGAAGAGTTGCCGAGTGTATTATGGAGTATTCGAACGACACCAAATACAGCGACACAGGAGACTCCGTTCTTTCTGGTCCATGGAGCTGAGGCAGTACTGCCGATAGAAATAGAGCATGATTCTCCGAGAGTCACGGAATACGATGAAGAAGCTTCCAGAAAAGCACTAGAAGTCGATGTCGACGCACTTGACGAAGCTCGAGATGAAGTACTATCATGGGTCACCAAGTACCAGCAAGACTTGAAGAACTACCACAGTCGACGTTTACGGCCAAGATCTTTTCAGGTTGGAGACTTAGTCCTATGACTTAATCAAAACAGTACTGAAAAACTCGAGTCGCCATGGCTTGGCCCTTACATCGTCACAGAAGTAATCGAAGGAGGAGCGTACAGGATAAAGGACAAGAAGACGGGGGTTCCCGAGAAAAACCCCTGGAACGTAGCGCAGCTAAGGAGTTTTTACGCCTAGAGTCGAAATATAGTCCTCCTTGTAAAAATACAATGTACTGAAACGCCCGCGAGTTTTCAGACGCACTCTTTTCCTTTCAGGGCACCGAGTGGGACTGAAAGGTTTTTAATGAGGCGGGCTCGCGGTGCTGCAATATAGTAAAAGATATTGGTGATATACATTTTTTTCTTCGACATGCTCGGGGGCAACAAAATATATATACTCTTGCAAAATAGTACAATCATCGAGACGCAAAAAATAGCTTGAGCTCCGGCCAAAGGCTCGGGGGCTTCACAATATAGATTATACTTTACAATATAGACAACTTCATCATAAAGAAGAATTCGACACAAAAAATATATATGACCTCCCGCAATATAGTACAACTCAGTTGATACCTAATATATTATCTATGGATAGACCTTTGTTATTTGCAGCAGTTGCCGTATGTTCAGCATAGCTACCTTTTACAAAGAACACAGAGTCCATCCGAAGAAGTTCGTCCATCATTTCTTTGGCTACAGGAGTTACAATATCATTGATTTTGTCGATGTTCCTTTTTCGCCTCGACTGCTTGGCCAGACACTTGGCGACAATCTTTGTCAGATCTAATTTCCGGTAGCAGATCTGTATCATAATCATGGCAAATCTTGCCCCAGCAGACAGTTGAGCTCGCACAAAATTATGGATACGAGGGGCATCCCGAAATTTCTCCATCAGAGCAGGAAGAGTGTCTGGTATCTCGTTCCGAGGAAACATGGTACTGTAAACTAGCGACAAGGTTCGTGTACAGAAATCAAGGAACTCACGAACTTGACAAGCGCGGTCCTGAAATCTGACAATTTCTCCGGTGCGTTCTGGAGTAGCCCAGAACAGAGAACCATGGTCAAGTGAAAGATTAACAAGGAGATTTGTCCTTGTGTCTACCCTTTGGTCCTCAGTAGCAGTGTCTACAAAGGAACCTATTTGGCGACGGCACAAGAATTTAAAAGGAGGAAACAGAAAAAAAAATAGAGGAAATTTTGGTCTGCAAAACATACCTGTGATGTCCAAACTTGCTTCAGTCATCAACTCGAGCATAAAATTCTCTCGGGTGGTAGCCTTTGCAGCTTCAGAAACGGCGGCTTCTTTGGCAGCTATGGCCTCTTGAGCCTGCTGCAGTGCAACTTTCTCCTTCTCGGATGATTTTTGAGACCGCTCCATTATTATAAGTGTTTGCTTCTTCATATGCTGAAGCTGTTGACGAAGTTCCTCCAAGTCTTGCGTTGAACCCTTACTCGAAGAGTCTTCACCAAATTCATTTTCAACAGGCGTTTTCTTCGAGTGGGAGGAAGTATGAAAAACGTCGGAGGGACGAGGAGTTGAAGTGTAGTTATCAAAAATCAACTGAAAATAAAAGTTTTTGACATCAATCATCAAGCAAGATAGATTTCCATTGATTCTCAACATATTTACAAGGTATTACATAAGGAGGACATCCTATCGAACTACTGAGACAGGTGTCGCCAAAGCTATTCTGGCGACAACATCAAAAGAAAAGAGAAAACAAAAGAAAGATAGGGTGGTCTACTTGACCTCCGGCTTTGACGAGCTGGGAGCAGGAGTTGGCTTACAGCCAAGGAAGGCAAGGATCGGCTTTGAGGGTGGCTTGGCAGCCTTAATCAAAGATTGCCATTTCTTTGTCTCCATCTCCTTTATATCGCCAACTTTAGCCCAGTCGATGTCCTGTTGGCTGTCAGCAACCAGAGCAATGGTGACCTCAACGCCAATCTTCAGGCCTTCTTGGCGCAGTTTGAGCCCAAGATTTTCCGTTAAGTTGAAGCATTTGGCGAGAGCAGTAAAAGTCTTCGGCTCTTCTTTCTTTGGGAAGAAATAGGGGAAAAGCTTCAACACACCTGCTTCGGCGTCAGCAAGGCCTTCACGTGCCTCATCTCCATGGATCTCAAGGAGAGAAAGAGCGTCGATAAGCTGATCACCTTCAGGACATTCTAGGTCATAATCTTGATGCGTTCTCCCTGAAAACAAGCAAAAGGAAGCTCGTCAATAAGTGCGCTAGAGAAAGTGAAGCAACCCGAAGAAATAAACAAGGATTTGAGTACTTACTAACAAAACGTCGACTATGCGACGGCAAGCGACTGAGGATTTCTTTTTCACGAGCAGCTTGCTCGGCCATGTTGTCGCTCAAAGCAGTTTCTGCTTCATGAAGTCTTTGTCGCAGATCTTCGATGACAGCAGCATCAGATTCAGCCTTCTTGAGAGCCTTTTCCTTTTTCTCCAGTTTACGAGCAAGAGAATCAGCACACTTGTTGGCCTCTACGATATTTTCTGACAAAATAGTCGACATCAATCAAAATCATGATAAGAAATGATAGAGAGGTCATTTACCAGAGGAAGTAGCAAAATAGTACCTTCGGCTTTTTTGGCATGGTCACGGTACCCGACGTGGGGTACCAAGACGGATGAATTCCTTCATCAAAGGCTGACAAAAGAAAAGGAGAAGGAAGTATCAATAAGGTAAAAAGTTCGACAGCAAAAAGTAAAAGAGAAGCGAAAAACAAAAAAGAGTCGACAGCATCGAAAATATTTGGCAAAGAAGAAAAAGAAGGGAGCAACTTACGTCATCCAGAGGAGGAGTCGTGGAGCTACCAAGTAGTAAGGTGGGCTCCTTGGTTAGTTTGACCCTCGCCCTCTTGGGCGAAGGGGCACGGGGGCTTGTAGGAGGAGTAGGATGCTCGATGTTTCGTTGAGGAGGCGAGGTTTCATCTCCATCAGGCTGAGCTTCAGAGACAACTAAAGTACGCGACGTACTCGTTCGAGCAGTCGCGTCAATAGGTTGATCTTCATCCTCGTCACCACTGCAATAAAAAGGTGACAATATAAAAAGCAACATAGGAAGGATATCGAGAGCAAAACAACAAAGAGCAATAAGAACTTACGAGCTGACAAGGGCATCCTCGTAAGGATTGAAAGTTGTCTTCCTTTCAGAAGGACCAGCTTCTTCGGCTTTTGAGGGACCGGAATCGGCGACTTCATCCCTTTTCCTCTTGTCCCTTGGGGACACAACGGAAGGAAGGGAGCGCGTCGAGTCAGTAGCCTCAGACTCGGCTTCTTTTTTAGAGGAAGCCGCGGATTTTTGAGAAACCGTGACTTCACTCTCAGGGCGAGAAGTACCCTGGTTGTCATCATCGACAACAGTACGTTCTTCGACTTCTCCACCTTCAGGAAGAGGAGGAAGAGAAGCTAGAACAGGATGGTTCTACGAAAAACAAGGAGTGTCGACAAAAAGTTATGCAAAAGACGCTAGCAAGATAGTAGTTGACAAATACTAAAAACTCGAGAAGACAATATAGTAGTCAAGAGGAAAAATTACCTCGGGAAGGGGATTGGCGCCACTATATGGCTTAATGCGGCAAGAGGATGGAATAGTATCCTTCTTGCTGAGCGACGAGATTCTTCGGATCAGTTTCTCCAAATCCTTCACAGGAAGGTCTTTGGAGAGCCTGTCGACGTCTTCTTCACCAGCGTACATCCAAAGGGGATTTTTGCGAGCCTGGAGAGGCTGCACTCTAATCCTAAGGAAGTAGGTCATAATCTGGATACCCGACAGTTCCTTGCCACGGGTGTTCTGAAGCTCATGGATGCGAGTAATCAGCGCCTCTGTCGCCAACTTCTCTTCTTCGGTAGCTTCAGCGTCCCAGGAACGGCGGTGAAGAATCTTGGCTCCTCCATCGAAAGGAGCAATATTGTGCTCCACTGAGTCGGATCTTTCTTCGTGCACATAGAGCCATCTCTTGCGCCACCCTTGGACGGAGTCGGGGAACTTGACATCGAAATACTCGACATCAGAGCGCACGCAAATGACAACGCCGCCGATGTTATAGGCGACGTTGTGAGAGCCATTGCGGCGGAGGCAGAAGATACGCTTCCACAGAGCCCAATTAGGTTGGACTCCGAGGAAGCATTCACAAAGTGTGATAAAAATCGACACGTGAAGGATGGAATTGGGCATCAGCTGATGCAGCTGAAGCCCATAGACAAAGAGAAGACCTCGAAGAAACTCGTGGATAGGGGGAGAAACATAGCGGATGAGGTGGTCAACGAAACTGACCCGATACTCGATTGGAGGCGATGGATAGCTCTCCTCCTTAGGGAAGCGCAGCGTGTTCTCCCTCTTGGTGAACCCCAGCTTCTTCAGCAGGTTCATATCCTGATTGGAGATCTTGGATCTCTCCCACTCCAGATCTTCAGTGGCCATCTTGGAGTCAGGAGTGCTATACCTAGTGAGCCGCGCACGTGGTGGCATCAATGAGAGTGGAGGAGAAAGGAGTGACCGTGGTTGAGCGCAAGAGGCAATGGGCGCAATGGAGGATTTTGCAGAGGAAAAGCAGAGGTGCGGCGAGAGCGAAAGTGTAGAAGGAGGAAGACGATGACCTTAAATAGAGGTGTGGTGAATTGACGCACCGTTGGATGAAGAGATTGTGGGAGAGATGGTGTACACGTGGACAAGGGGTAAAAAAGTAGTTTCGTTAAGAAGAGAAAGAACAGGCGCTACAGTGCGTGCGCCAGGAAAAGTGGAGGACGTGTGTCCCCCACTTGCACAACGTGTCAACTGGATGAGCAATTTGGGCCCGCAAGGCAGAGAGAGCGCAGTTCTCGCGTTTTCCCGATAAAGTTATCGTGGCTATCGTCAGCAGTGATGTCACCTTAACAAAAGAAAAATTCGGCTATGAAGCTTCATAAGAATGGCGACAGTAGAAGATTATCGATTATTTCGAGAGCCTTTGGTCAAATACAAGTTTTTGATCAAATGCTTGGGGGCTACTTTGGAACAATGAAAAACTCGAGAATGACAAAATAGAAATGGCGAGAGCCTATGATCAAATACAAGCATTTGCTCATAGCCTCGGGGGCTACTCCCATCGGGAGCACTGGTCGCGCACCCGATAAATATGAAAACTTCGAGAAAGAAGGAAAATATAGCAACGTAAGGCGTTGAGCCTACACCCAAGCACAAGTCCTTGGCTGTAGCATCGGGGGCTACTCCCATCGGCAACGCTGTTCGTGTGCCCGATGAAATTATAAAAAAAAGAAGAGGAAAAAGTGAGCATATTTCGAGTTATATAAATAACTCTACATATACTCCCATCGGGAGAGCAATATAAGTCATCCGTTGACTCAATAAAATGTGCTATTCCAACAGCCGAAAAAGCACTCGACAATATATTCTCAGAGCGCCAAAGTTGCGAACAATCTCTGAATGCCGCAAAACTTTGCGAAGGTAAGACCCCGGATCTGTTCTGAGTGGCGTGGCGCCGTCTCTGACGTCGGTTTGCTACTGTTTTCCGTATCAATGGATACGAAGAAAAATCCTAACGGACGCGTTAGGTACCCGATAAAATATGACTGGGACTCGACAAAATGTAAGACCTTAAGCAGCACCTGTCGAAGTTTACACCAGTATCCCGAGATCATGTCCACGACGTGATCTTGAAGTAGGTTTTTGCGGATTGCCACTAGAGCAGTTAACTAGTACCTGATCCGTCAGATGAACAAGCCCCAACTACCATTATCCATGTACAATATATAATTACGTATCCAAAGATATGTGATAAAATTCGGCAGAGCTATTGAATGAATATAAAGTTGGAGATTTTCCCTGATTCTGCGATTCAAGCAAAATCTCAGGGGCTACTGACATAGGCATCCCCAATGGGCCTACCGAAGATGGTACCCAGGGTTTACTGAAGGCCCACGACTCGAAGAATAAGAAGAATCAGAAGCCCAAGTTACTATTAAGGAAAGCTAGAGTTGTATTAGGAAATAATACTTGTAATCTTGCGGGATGGGTTGGAAACCCTCCCGGACTCTGTACCTTGTGTATTACGAATCCCTCGGCTCCGCCTCCTATATAAGGGGGAGTCGAGGGACAAAGAAAGCATCGATTCATTGTCTCACAAACCCTAGCTTTCATATCGTCGAGCACTTTTCGGTTGAAACCTTCGAGATCTACTTGCCCTCTACTTCCGACTAAAACCCTAGTCTACAACCCGTAGGGATTGATAAGTTAATCCCTTGTCAACAGGGACAAACGTGAATTGTTGTGCCTGTTGGAGATATTCCCAAGAGGCAATAATAAAATGGTTATTATAATATATCTTTGTGTATATGATAATGTTTGCATACCAAGCTATAATTGTATTAACCGAAACATTGATACATGTGTGTTATGTGAACAACAAGGAGTCCCTAGTAAGCCTCTTGTATAACTAGCTTGTTGATTAATAGATGATCATGGTTTCGTGATCATGAACATTGGATGTTATTAATAACAAGGTTATGTCATTAGGTGAATGATATAATGGACATACACCCAAATAAGCGTAGCATAAGATCACGTCATTAAGTTCAGTTTGCGATAAGCTTTCGATACATAGTTACCTAGTCTTTCGACCATGAGATCATGTAAATCACTTATGCCGGAAGGGTACTTTGATTACATCAAACGGCACTGCATAAATGGGTGGTTATAAAGGTGGGATTAAGTATTCGGAAAGTATGAGTTAAGGCATATGGATCAAGAGTGGGATATTGTCCATACCGATGACAGATAGGTATACTCTGGGCCCTCTCGGTGGAATGTCGTCTGATTAGCTTGCAAGCATATGAATGGTTCATAAGAGATGACATACCACAGTACGAGTAAAGAGTACTTGTCGGAGACGAGGTTGAACAAGGTATAGAGATACCGATGATCAAACCTCGGACAAGTAAAATATCGCGTGACAAAGGGAATCGGTATCGTATGTAAATGGTTCAATCGATCACTAAGACATCATTGAATATGTGGGACCCATTATGGATCTCCAGATCCCGCTATTGGTTATTGGTTGGAGAGAGGTCTCAACCATGTCTGCATAGTTCGCGAACCGTAGGGTGACACACTTAAGGTTTGATGTTGTTTAAGTAGATATGGAATATGGAATGGACTTCGAAGTTTTGTTCGGAGTCTTGGATAGGATCCAGGACATCACGAGGAGGTCCGGAATGGTCCGGATAATAAGATTCATATATAGGAAGTTGTCACAACCCACTTTTTATACCCTGCATATTTTCTAGTTTTGAAATTTTGGGCCAACAAAAACTTTTCTTGAATTGCCACCTAGTGTTGCATAGTTAGTGGGTTTGCTCAAATTTGTTGGTCGAGTGTATGTGCATGGATCATTGCTCACTAAGATCACTACTTACCCTTAGTGTCTAGTTTAGTACCAAAAATTTAGAAGATGGAATTCTTGCTTCTTAACACCTCTAGTTAGGTCAACTCCCAAGTTTCTTCTCCATCCTTTTTGGAAACACACAAATGCACATGCATTGCATGTCACCTTTATCCCCTCAACTCAACAAAACCCTCCTTTTTCTTCTCACTCTTGAATTTTTTTCTTTCTTTTTTCTCTCCTATGCCCATGATCACATGACTCTTCCAAATGTTACCCCTCTCTCTCTCTTTTCTCTTGAACATGACCGGGTGTGAGACCACCCTTTTCTTTTTCCTTTTTCTCTCCTTTCTCTCTTATGCATGGCATGGATTTAATGCCCATGCACCATCTAGCCCACCCCAGCCTGGCCCGCATCCCCCCCTCTCTGTTGGACTCCCTGGACCTCTCTCTCTTCTCCCTCCCTCTGGACCAACGCCCAGCAGCCCAAACAGCCCGCCCTAACCCTAGCCTGGAGGACGCACGCACCAGAGAGGAATTTCTCCCGCGCGGGGCGATGCACGCGCGCGCCTCGACTGCCTCCCGGTGCTTCGATCGTCGCCCTCACCCCCTCGACTCCCTCGCTGCTGATGCCATCCTGCCCTACGTCACCACGGCCCCACCCTGCTGACGCCATCCCGCGCGCCCTGGTTGGCCATGGCCGCCGCCCATCGTCCCGCCCGTTGCCCTCCTTCCCCTATAAAAGGGGCACCGCACCCCTGCCTCTGCCTCACACCCCACTCCACACTCCTCTCCACCCCCACGAGCTCTCAGGAGAGCACCCAGGGCGCTGCTCTGGGCTGCTGCTCGCTGCAGCGGCGGAGCCCTGCCCCGGTGATCACCGCCGTCGGAGAAGACGGGGAGGTGCTGCAGAAGCTCCATCCAACGCCGCCCTCTCTTCTTTCGTTCAGCCACTCCCTGCCCGTTTCTACGTCGCCCTGACTTTTCCCTCACCGTGCCAGGACGCTCGGACGCCGCCGCTCCAAGCTCTGCCGCCGGACGCCGTGAAGAGGATGGTGCTGCCGGAGGCCAGGGATAAGAAGAAGGCGCCGCCCGCCCGTTCTGCGACGCCGCCGACCACCCTCGACCTCGCCGCCGGGAAGCAGACGCCGCTGGTGAGTCCTGTGCAGCCCTCGCCCCTTCTCTCGCGCAGCCGGCCGCCCTGGCCGCGCCGCGCGTTCGCGTGGAGGAGACGATGGCCTTGGGCCATCGGATCCCCATCCGACGCTTGCATGGCCCATGCAGGCCAACGTGGCCATGCAAGGCCTGGCGCACCCCGGGCCCTCTCCCTTTTTCCTTTTATTTTCCTCCTTTCTTTTTCTCTCAGCCCGCGTGGCAATTCCCTGGGCCGGCCCATCTCCTTCCGAAAAACGGCCCAGCGATTCCCGCCCAAACTCCCCCTTCAAATTTAATTTAAAAAATTTCCTATTTCTATTAACACCTGTGCACCAAATTGCTTTTATCTCGAGTTTTATAAATCCAAATGAAATGAAACCAGTGACGTTAGAAAGAGAATTTGAATACCTTCCATATGCCACCAGTCCCATATTTTTAGGAGTTTTCTGCAATTTATGGCAAATTAAACAAGTTGCTGCTTTTCTGCACACTTTTTTTTTGTAGATATAAAATTTTAGAATTTTTATTTTTGACTAATTCCAATTGTGTTATTTTTGTTTTAACAATGTCCATCTAGGAAAAATAGTATTAGTCCCTGTCAGTGCCATTTCTGGTTCGTTTATAAAAATGGTTTAGTCACATAAAATGTTGTTAATTAAGTACTTGTGCCTATTTATTTGCATCCAACCCTTTTCTTAAATACTTGGCCAAATCATGTTTTCACTTTACTACACCATGTACCCCTGCATATTACCTTCTTTTAAAAAAACTTGACTCTTTAGTTGTGTGATTGATTGTATGTTGCTCTTTTATTTTTGCGAACGATAGAAACGAACGTGGGAGAAGCCGAAGGGGAAGATTTTGGAGAAGGTGTTGAAGAAGACCAGGGACTAGCCAGCCAAGGAAAGCCATTTACTTTGACTCTTTGTTATCCATGTTCTTGGTTGAGATCCTTCTATCCTTGGTCTCTTGATTTCTTGCGTCTCCTTGGGTTTGCTTAATTTGATTCTTTTACATACTTGCTACCAAGTGTGTAATGTCCCCTCTCGATATTTTGCGTACTTACTCTAAGTATGTGAATCACATTTCACCACCTTTTGACACCCTAATTCTAGTAAACACTTGGGATAATATCATTAAAATTGCCCTACTTTTTGATTATCTCCATTCATGCTCAATTGGAGTATGGATGTCCTTGACACCCCTTCATGTTATGATGGCAATCATTATGCTATTATACATCTTAGTTCACACATAAACTTTAGGTTGGGAAAACCCTCAAGGTTTTACCTTGTTGTAAAAGTTTTTGTTAAAAAACATTGGGTATAATGTTATGCCCAAGTGAGAATTTGAGAAAGGAAAGGATTTGGTAAAAATGATGGGGATGAGAAAGTGGTTGGGATATTACGAGAACTTTGGCGCCTAAGTACTCACCCATGACAACAAACTAGCGCAACCACATTACTCCAACATGGGCACGGGGCTTAGCTCGACGTTCATTCTCTTTGGCATGAGGCACCGCATAACTATACAAGGGTACGGATACCCCCGAGTCCGGATTGTCGAGGTTGGGACAATAGTATAACGGGAGGCCTTCGGGGCTGACCCGTCCGGAAGACACTATGGGTCTCCTGGCTTGGCGGTGGAGCCACGCTCAAAAGGAGGTGAGCTGCCACGGTGCCGGGGAGGTACATACTCCATAGGGTAGGACCTCTTGCTAATTAGAATGGGCGGAAGGATTCGACTGGTTATCCGATACCCACATAATTTCGTATGATGGCCCGGGGATGATCCTGGCGGATTTATCAGATCTTGTGGGTAAAGTGCGCAAACTCTGCAGAGTTAAATCTATTCGAATAGCCGTGTCCGTGGTCATGGACGGTTGGATTGGCTGTTGCTTAGCCTGATGTGTTTTGTTTATGAAAATGTTTGACAAAGGAAAGAAACGGGATTTGTGTTGGAGTACTTGGAGAACTGGAAAAATGGTTGATGACCACAATGAGGTGGTCGGAAAGAAATTGATAAAAATTGGGTCTACCCTTCCTAAGTGTTTATGTCGTGAAAAATCCTCCTAAATTAAGTCAAGTAGTGATGTCTTAGGTGTATTCTCTCATCTCCTTCACCCATGAAGTTGAGATGCTAACTCCACTAAAAACACTTCTTCTCTTCCCCATAACATATTCTTGTTATATAAGTGGTCATTCCCTCTTGATCTCCTAGTTAGTCCTTGGTACCTTGTTCTCCTTGATATGTTACTTTGTAAATGGTTTGCGAGTACAATTCAAAATGTACTCACGGCTTTGTCCCTGGCTATTTACTTGGCCAGACTATGAGGAGGATTTTGAAGATGATGGAGGTTATCAGGATGACTATGCTACTTAGGACGTTTCCCGGTCAGCTGCCTGTAGGGTTTAAGGCATGACTTGGGCCCGACGAAGTTGGTTGTATCCGCTGCTTTTGGATGTTGAAATTCAGCCCGATGTGGCCATTTGTGTAAGACTTGGTCATGAGACCGTTTGTAAGACTATTTATTATTTTGGTACTATGTAATGGATGTTGTAACTCTGATTATCAGTTCGGTTATGTGCTCATGTTACACTGATCATGGGATCATGAGTGAATGCATAACGGGTATTTCGGACAGTTGGTCCGGGGTGCCACAGAGCTGGTATCAGAGCCATCCTGACTCTAGGGAAAGCCTTAGTTAGCATGGACGTTAATGTTAGGGCAAAACTATTTTCAATATCAAAAACGAGATGACTCTAAGCTGAAAGAATGCCTTGTCTCTCCCCTAAATTTTTCTCCTTAGAGATAAATTACTTGCATTAATCTTAAACTGTTTTATATTATGTACCTTAAAATTTTGCACACTTGACATATTACTACTTGTATTAACCTTAAAATTTTGTGTAGATGGAGGAAGTTATGTACACCCGGAGCCGTCAGGTGGGAGAGTCGCAGCCCCTGTTCCTCTTTGAGACTGCCCTGATCGACGTATGTCACGCCGTCGGTCGCCTCCGCCCCGAGGTGAAGGGCGGGCAGATGGAGCCTCATGACGGGGACTTGTCCTGGATGATCGTCTGCACCATCCGGGGGTCCCACGTCAAGCAGCTCCCGGAGTTCGAGATTCAGCTGTTCGAGCGCACGTGGGAGGACGGTTTGATCCGTGCGCTCCAGGCTGCTCTTGCACGCCTCACCTACCACCACCGTGCCGAGCTCGAGGAGAAGAACCTCCCTTATGCTCACTTTGGGCGGCGTGACGAGGAGGGCCTTCCCACCATCGTGCCGTACGTCTGCCCCCTCGGACGCCACGCTGCCCAAATGGAGTTCATCCTCGGCAAGACCCAGAACAGCCTCGATATCAGCCGGATGGAACAGGAGATGCTGAAGCACGAGCTGGACGAGACCAAGATGGACCTTGAGGAGATGAGGAGGAGAGCTCACCGTCAGCGGAAGCTCAAGCTTCGGGCAAGAGAGGCCAAGTACATGCTTAAGGTGAAGGTGGCACACCTTAAGAAGGCACTCCGCGAGGCTGAAACTAAGATAGAGGAGCTGGAGGATGATGGCGAGGACCTTCGTAAGGAGAATGCTACCCTCCTTAGTGACGATGATGACTATATGGACGAGGAAGGTTATGATTGGAACAACCCGAGCGAGGAAGATGAGGATGATCTGAACTTCATCAATGATGAGCCAGAAGAGCTAGCACCCTCTACCCCTCGCGAGTCGTCCGAGGAGGAAGACCCCGAGGAGCCACCGTTTGAGGAGCCGCCGACCAAGGATGACACCATCATCCTTGACGACGACTAGTTTGAGCACTCGCACCATCGCTAGTTATGTATGATGTCGCTTATGTAATCGTGTAGAACGATGTTGGTCCTATGGTGACCTGGATGTGGTGAACTTTGATCTTTTGGTGATGACTATGTTATGATGATGGTTGCTTTTGGTTTCATGCCTTCTTTATCTTTCGAGTTTTTCAACAAGTTTTTATGCATCATGTCACCCCTCCCCCTTAGAAAGAACTCGCCTATCAAAGTTGTTCCCTTTTGTCTTATGTCTTCATCTCATCAGATGGTTGACACTCGCCGCGGAGCGCACCAGAACGACCCTCCACCCCCACCTGAACCCAATATGGCTCAAATCCTTCGCATCCTTATGGAAGACCGTCAAGCCGCCCGCGCTGAAAGCCAAGCAAACATTGCGGCTCTGCAGAATATTGCGCAGCTTGCCGCAGGAAACAACAACAATGGAGGTGATGGTGAAGACGGCCCATGATCCAAGCTTAGGGACTTCCAGAATACTAATCCACCAGTATTCACCAAGTGCACCGCCCCTCTTGATGCGGACGATTGGCTCCGTACAATCGAGAACAATTTGGAAGTCGCGGCTGTAGGCGAGAATGAGAAGGTGGTTCTTGCAACTCACTTTCTCGCCGGACCCGCAAGAGCTTGGTGGGAGAATATCAAGGCAATGCAAGCTGAAGATCATGTGATCACTTGGGAGGAGTTTACTGCTAAGTTCCGCAAAGCCCACATCCCTTCAGGTTTAATCAAGATCAAGAGAGATGAGTTCTTCAACCTTAAGCAGAACAATGGTAGTGTGATCGACTACCTGGACAAGTTCAACACCTTGGCTAGATATGCACCTCAGGATACTGATACTGATGAGAAGAAGAGGGACCGCTTCCTTAATGGTCTTCATGAGGAGATTCAGAGTATTCTCGTGGCCGTTCCTTACCCTGATCTGGAATCTCTGGTGGATGCCGCCATCATGGTGGAGTCAAAGCGCAAGGCAGCCTATGAGACCCGCAAGCGCAAGATGCAGCAGCAGCAGCAGAGTGGACCCAGCAATGCTAGGTTCCGCGGCCAGCCTCCACCAAGGCCGGCGCCCCAGCCTCAGCGAGCACCAGCCCCCGCTTATCGCCCCTCCAACAACAATACCAACCGCCAGACTGTGCAGCCTCGTTCTGGAGCAGGAAACTTCAACAACAACCCCCGCAACAACCCGAATGCTCGCCCTCAAGGAGAAGGATGTTTCGCTTGTGGACAGCCTGGACATTTCTCTCGTGAATGCCCCTATAAGATGAACCAGGCTCAACGCCCCAATGCACCAAGACCAAATCAAGGCCAAGCTCGTGCTGCAACTGGGAGGAAGCCCCCACCAAAGAAGCAGGCAAATACTGCTAGAGGACACCTGAATCATGTCAATGCCGAAGAAGCTGAAGAATCTCCTGATATTGTGCTGGGTATGTTCCTAGTCCACTCCACCCCCGCAAGACTTCTTTTTGATTCCGGTGCATCACATTCCTTTGTTACCGAATCCTTTGCCAAGAAAAGTAAAATGACACCCACCCTAATGGATAGACTCATGTTAGTTCAAATACCTGGATCCACCGCTAAAACTCGCTTATCTTGTAAACAAGTTCCGGTAGAAATCTTAGGTGTCCCCTTCCAAGCTGACCTCATCGTCCTAGGAGCCCAAGGATTGGAAGTAATTCTGGGAATGGATTGGATGACTAAATACCAAGGCCACATTGACTGTGCCCATAAGTCTATCACCTTAACCAATAGTGAAGGGATCCAAATAAAATACACCGCCACTATGTCATCATCTAAAGCCTTCTGTAAGCAAAGTATCTCTGGAACCCCCATCGGTCTTGTCCCAATCGTTTGTGAGTATCCAGATGTTTTCCCAGAAGAGTTGCCTGGTATGCCCCCTGATAGGGATATCGAGTTCATCATCGAACTTATCCCTGGAACAACACCCATAGCACAGAGGCCCTATCGCATGAACCCCCAAGAGCTGATTGAACTCAAGAAACAATTGGACGACATGTTGAGTAAAGGTCTAATCCGGCCTAGTGCCTCGCCATGGGGATCGACATTTGTGGACAAGCGAGACGGTACCATCCGCCTGTGCGTGGATTACCGAAAACTCAATGAGGTGACCATCAAAAATAAATATCCCCTTCCCAAGATCGAAGATTTGTTTGATCAAATGAATGGAGCCCGAGTTTT
The DNA here is from genome assembly GCF_019359855.2 of Lolium perenne. Classification (NCBI taxonomy): domain Eukaryota; kingdom Viridiplantae; phylum Streptophyta; class Magnoliopsida; order Poales; family Poaceae; genus Lolium; species Lolium perenne. The sequence continues at coordinate 271,457,737 of NC_067244.2, forward strand.
CTCCAAGATTGACCTCCGTACTGGTTACCATCAGCTCAAAGTACGAGAGTCGGATATCCCCAAAACAGCCTTCACCACCCGTTACGGATTGTTTGAGTACACCGTAATGTCCTTTGGCTTAACCAATGCTCCCGCCTACTTCATGAACCTCATGAACAAGGTCTTCATGGATTACCTCGACAAGTTCGTCGTAGTATTTATCGATGACATCTTAGTCTACTCCAAGAGTGAAGAAGAACATGAAGAGCATCTACGACTCGTTTTGGGAACCTTGAGAAAGCACCAACTCTATGCTAAATTTAGCAAATGTCAGTTTTGGCTCAAGGAAGTTGGATTTCTTGGCCATGTTCTGTCCGCTGGAGGAGTCTCCGTCGACCCCTCTCTCATCAAGTCTATCATGGATCGGAAGCCGCCAACTAACCCAACCGAGGTGAGATCCTTCCTTGGATTGGCAGGCTACTACCGCAAGTTTGTCGAAGGGTTCTCAAGTATCGCCAAGCCCATGACCATGTTGCTCAAGAAGGGTAAGAAATTTGAATGGACAGAACAATGTGAAGACAGTTTTCAAGAACTCAAGAAGCGTCTTGTGTCTGCCCCTATCCTCACCATGCCTGATGTCACCAAGGACTTTGTAATTTATTGCGACGCTTCCAAGCTCGGACTTGGTAGTGTTCTGATGCAAGAAGGGAAGGTTATCGCCTACCTCTCCCGACAGCTGTGGCCACATGAAATGAACTACCCAACCCATGATCTGGAATTAGCTGCCGTAGTTCATGCACTCAAGACTTGGCGTCATTATCTCATCGGAAATCGGTGTGACATTTACACCGACCACAAGAGTCTCAAGTATATATTCACTCAGAGGGAGCTGAATATGCGACAAAGGAGATGGATAGAGCTGATAAAGGACTATGATCTGAGTATTCACTATCACCCTGGGAAGGCGAATGTAGTCGCCGATGCTCTCAGTCGCGAACCTTGTTTGCTGAATGCCCGTCTCAAAGTTGAACAACCTATGCTATACCAAGAGTTTGAAGAGTTCGGCCTGGAACTCGTTAGCCATGGTTTTCTAGCCACATTGGAAGTTAAGCCGACCCTCCGGGATCAAATCAAGGAAGCTCAGAAAGGTCACGAGAGTATTGAAGGTATCAAACGCCGTATGGACAAAGAGGTAGTGGCTGGATTTTTCGTGGACGGAGAAGGAATCTTGTGGTACAATGGACGTCTTTGTGTACCAACTATCCCTGAACTGAAGAACCTGATTATGGAGGAAGCTCATAATACTCCTTACTCCATTCACCCTGGTGGATCCAAGATGTACCAGGACCTCAAGGAGATTTTCTGGTGGCATGGGATGAAGCGCGACATTGCCTTTTTCATCGCTAGGTGTGATGTATGTCAGCGAATCAAGGCAGAGCATCAACGCCCGGCAGGTTTGCTTCAGCCATTAAAGGTCCCTGTATGGAAGTGGGAAGAAGTAGGAATGGATTTCATCGCTGGACTTCCCCGATCCAGCCGTGGGCATGACTCTATTTGGGTCATAGTGGATCGACTGACCAAAGTCGCTCATTTCCTTCCCGTCAAGACTACTTTCAATGGACATCGCTTGGCAGATCTTTATATCTCTCGGATCGTCAGTCTCCATGGAGTTCCCAAGAGAATTGTATCTGATCGCGGCGCGCAATTCACCTCTAGATTCTGGAACAAATTGCATGAAGCCTTAGGGACCAAACTCTCTTTCAGCACCGCCTACCACCCACAAACCGGAGGACAAACTGAGCGAGTGAATCAGATTTTGGAAGACATGCTCCGTGCATGTGTTCTAGCCTATGGGACAAAATGGGAAGACTGTCTCCCCTTTGCGGAGTTCTCTTATAATAACAGCTACCAGGCCAGCCTCCAGATGGCACCGTTTGAAGCACTCTATGGGCGCAAGTGTCGCACCCCTCTCAATTGGTCCGAGACTGGAGAAAGTCAAGTGTCCGGGCCTGATATACTTCGAGAAGCGGAAGAGCAAGTCCAACTCATCCGGGATCGCTTGAAGGCTGCTCAATCTCGCCAGAAGAGCTACGCTGACCCCAAACGCCGAGAAGTGACATTCAACAGCGGAGACTTTGCGTACCTCCGTGTCACCCCTCTCAAAGGAAAGCAACGTTTCCATGTCAAGGGAAAGTTGGCACCAAGGTACATTGGTCCTTTCAAGGTCCTTGGTCGCCGCGGAGAAGTCTCATATCAACTGGAGCTACCCGCAGAACTGTCAGAGTTTCATGATGTCTTCCATGTCTCCCAACTCCGGAAATGCCTCCAAGTACCCGACAAGCCCAAAGTATTCAAGAACATCGACCACCGCTCTATCAACCTAAGCCAGGATTTAACCTACCGCGAGAAACCACTCCGAATCCTGGAAGAGGTCGTGAGGGTCACTCGTAGAAGAAAGATCAAGTTTTTCAAGGTACAATGGAGTAACCATTCTGAGGAGGAAGCCACCTGGGAACGGGAGAATTATCTTAGGAGCGAGTTCCCATATCTCTTCAGCTCTTAGATCCGGAATCTCGGGACGAGATTCTTTTAAGGGGGGAAGGTCTATCACAACCCACTTTTTATACCCTGCATATTTTCTAGTTTTGAAATTTTGGGCCAACAAAAACTTTTCTTGAATTGCCACCTAGTGTTGCATAGTTAGTGGGTTTGCTCAAATTTGTTGGTCGAGTGTATGTGCATGGATCATTGCTCACTAAGATCACTACTTACCCTTAGTGTCTAGTTTAGTACCAAAAATTTAGAAGATGGAATTCTTGCTTCTTAACACCTCTAGTTAGGTCAACTCCCAAGTTTCTTCTCCATCCTTTTTGGAAACACACAAATGCACATGCATTGCATGTCACCTTTATCCCCTCAACTCAACAAAACCCTCCTTTTTCTTCTCACTCTTGAATTTTTTTCTTTCTTTTTTCTCTCCTATGCCCATGATCACATGACTCTTCCAAATGTTACCCCTCTCTCTCTCTTTTCTCTTGAACATGACCGGGTGTGAGACCACCCTTTTCTTTTCCTTTTTCTCTCCTTTCTCTCTTATGCATGGCATGGATTTAATGCCCATGCACCATCTAGCCCACCCCAGCCTGGCCCGCATCCCTCCCTCTCTGTTGGACTCCCTAGACCTCTCTCTCTTCTCCCTCCTTCTGGACCAACGCCCAGCAGCCCAAACAGCCCGCCCTAACCCTAGCCTGGAGGACGCGCGCGCCAGAGAGGAATTTCTCCCGCGCGGGGCGACGCACGCGCGCGCCTCGACTGCCTCCCGGCGCTTCGATCGTCGCCCTCACCCCCTCGACTCCCTCGCTACTGACGCCATCCCGCCCTACGTCACCACGGCCCCACCCTGCTGACGCCATCCTGTGCGCCCTGGTTGGCCATGGCCGCCGCCCATCGTCCCGCCCGTTGCCCTCCTTCCCCTATAAAAGGGGCACCGCACCCCTGCCTCTGCCTCACACCCCACTCCACACTCCTCTCCACCCCCACGAGCTCTCAGGAGAGCACCCAGGGCGCTGCTCTGGGCTGCTGCTCGCTGCAGCGGCGGAGCCCTGCCCCGGTGATCACCGCCGTCGGAGAAGACGGGGAGGTGCTGCAGAAGCTCCATCCACCGCCGCCCTCTCTTCTTTCGTTCAGCCACTCCCTGCCCGTTTCTACGTCGCCCTGACTTTTCCCTCGCCGTGCCAGGACGCTCGGACGCCGCCGCTCCAAGCTCTGCCGCCGGACGCCGTGAAGAGGACGGTGCTGCCGGAGGCCAGGGAGAAGAAGAAGGCGCCGCCTGCCCGTTCTGCGACGCCGCCGACCACCCTCGACCTCGCCGCCGGGAAGCAGACGCCGCCGGTGAGTCCCAGGCCGCCCCTGCCCCCTTCTCTGCCAGAGCCGGCCGCCCTGGCCGCGCCGCGCGTTCGCGTGGAGGAGACGATGGCCTTGGGCCATCGGATCCCCATCCGACGCTTGCATGGCCCATGCAGGCCAACGTGGCCATGCAAGGCCTGGCCCACCCCGGGCCCTCTCCCTTTTTCCTTTTATTTTCCTCCTTTCTTTTTCTCTCAGCCCGCGTGGCAATTCCCTGGGCCGGCCCATCTCCTTCCGAAAAACGGCCCAGCGATTCCCGCCCAAACTCCCCCTTCAAATTTAATTTAAACAATTTTCTGTTTCTATTAACACCTGTGCACCAAATTGCTTTTATCTCGAGTTTTATAAATCCAAATGAAATGAAACCAGTGACGTTAGAAAGAGAATTTGAATATCTTCCATATGCCACCGGTCCCATATTTTTAGGAGTTTTCTGCAATTTATGGCGAATTAAACAAGTTGCTGCTTTTCTGCACACTTTTTTTTTTGTAGATATAAAATTTTAGAATTTTTATTTTCGACTAATTCCAATTGTGTTATTTTTGTTTTAACAATGTCCATCTAGGAAAAATAGTATTAGTCCCTGTCAGTGCCATTTCTGGTTCATTTATAAAAATGGTTTAGTCACATAAAATGTTGTTAATTAAGTACTTGTGCCTATTTATTTGCATCCAACCCTTTTCTTAAATACTTGGCCAAATCATGTTTTCACTTTACTACACCATGTACCCCTGCATATTACCTTCTTTTAAAAAAACTTGACTCTTGAGTTGTGTGATTGATTGTATGTTGCTCTTTTATTTTTGCGAACGATAGAAACGAACGTGGGAGAAGCCGAAGGGGAAGATTTTGGAGAAGGTGTTGAAGAAGACCAGGGACTAGCCAGCCAAGGCAAGCCATTTACTTTGACTCTTTGTTATCCATGTTCTTGGTTGAGATCCTTCTATCCTTGGTCTCTTGATTTCTTGCGTCTCCTTGGGTTTGCTTAATTTGATTCTTTTACATACTTGCTACCAAGTGTGTAATGTCCCCTCTCGATATTTTGCGTACTTACTCTAAGTATGTGAATCACATTTCACCACCTTTTGACACCCTAATTCTAGTAAACACTTGGGATAATATCATTAAAATTGCCCTACTTTTTGATTATCTCCATTCATGCTCAATTGGAGTATGGATGTCCTTGACACCCCTTCATGTTATGATGGCAATCATTATGCTATTATACATCTTAGTTCACACATAAACTTTAGGTTGGGAAAACCCTCAAGGTTTTACCTTGTTGTAAAAGTTTTTGTTAAAAAACCTTGGGTATAATGTTATGCCCAAGTGAGAATTTGAGAAAGGAAAGGATTTGGTAAAAATGATGGGGATGAGAAAGTGGTTGGGATATTACGAGAACTTTGGCGCCTAAGTACTCACCCATGACAACAAACTAGCGCAACCACATTACTCCAACATGGGCACGGGGCTTAGCTCGACGTTCGTTCTCTTTGGCATGAGGCACCGCATAACTATACAAGGGTACGGATACCCCCGAGTCCGGATTGTCGAGGTTGGGACAATAGTATAACGGGAGGCCTTCGGGGCTGACCCGTCCGGAAGACACTATGGGTCTCCTGGCTTGGCGGTGGAGCCACGCTCAAAAGGAGGTGAGCTGCCACGGTGCCGGGGAGGTACATACTCCATAGGGTAGGACCTCTTGCTAATTAGAATGGGCGGAAGGATTCGACTGGTTATCCGATACCCACATACTTTCGTATGATGGCCCGGGGATGATCCCGGCGGATTTATCAGATCTTGTAGGTAAAGTGCGCAAACTCTGCAGAGTTAAATCTATTCGAATAGCCGTGTCCGCGGTCATGGATGGTTGGATTGGCTGTTGCTTAGCCTGATGTGTTTTGTTTATGAAAATGTTTGACAAAGGAAAGAAACGGGATTTGTGTTGGAGTACTTGGAGTACTGGAAAAATGGTTGATGACCACAATGAGGTGGTCGGAAAGAAATTGATAAAAATTGGGTCTACCCTTCCTAAGTGTTTATGTCGTGAAAAATCCTCCTAAATTAAGTCAAGTAGTGATGTCTTAGGTGTATTCTCTCATCTCCTTCACCCATGAAGTTGAGATGCTAACTCCACTAAAAACACTTCTTCTCTTCCCCATAACATATTCTTGTTATATAAGTGGTCATTCCCTCTTGATCTCCTAGTTAGTCCTCGGTACCTTGTTCTCCTTGATATGTTACTTTGTAAATGGTTTGCGAGTACAATTCAAAATGTACTCACGGCTTTGTCCCTGGCTATTTACTTGGCCAGACTATGAGGAGGATTTTGAAGATGATGGAGGTTATCAGGATGACTATGCTACTTAGGACGTTTCCCAGTCAGCTGCCTGTAGGGTTTAAGGCATGACTTGGGCCCGACGAAGTTGGTTGTATCCGATGCTTTTGGATGTTGAAATTCAGCCCGATGTGGCCATTTGTGTAAGACTTGGTCATGAGACCGTTTGTAAGACTATTTATTATTTCGGTACTATGTAATGGATGTTGTAACTCTGATTATCAGTTCGGTTATGTGCTCATGTTACACTGATCATGGGATCATGAGTGAATGCATAACGGGTATTTCGGACAGTTGGTCCGGGGTGCCACAGAAGTCACTTTCCAAGTTTGGAAATGATCCGGTGCATTTATGGAAGGCGCTAGAATGTTCTAGAACCTTCCGGAAGAAATCACCATGGAAAGTGGAGTCCCGGTTGGACTCCACCAACCCTAACCAGCCAACCAAGTGGGAGGGTGGAGTCCATGGTGGACTCCACCTCCTTGGCCGGCCAAGCAAGGGGGGGGGAGGGGAGAGTCCCTGTCCCTCTAGGTTTAGTCCATATGGCAGTTTTTGAATTGGGGTCTTATTCAGATCTTTGGGCAAACCCTTGGGTGTTCCACCTTAATGAGGAGGAGAGGGAGGGGGCTGCCTACAGCTTGGCCGCACCAACCAAGCCCCTTGAGGCCGGCGCCCCAGCTCCCCTCTCCCCAAACCCTAGCCGCCTCTCCTCCTCCACCTCTCCTGCATAAGCTTTGGCGAAGCCCTGCTGGAGATCTCCACCACCACCGCCACCACGCCGTCGTGCTGCCGGGATTCCGAGGAGGATCTACTACTTCCGCTGCCCGCTGGAATGGGGAGAAGGACATCTTCATCAACACCGAACGTGTGACCGAGTACGGAGGTGCTGCCCGATTGTGGCACCGTCAAGATCTTCTACGAGCTTTCGAAAGCGGCAAGTGATCGACTATAGCAACAACGAGATCTAATCTCGCAGGCTTTGGAAATCTTCGAAGGTTAGTCTCATGATCTTCTCGTTGCTCCCATCTTCTAGATTGCATCTTGGCTTGGTTTTCGTTCTTGCGGTAGGAATTTTTTTGTTTTCTATGCTACGAATCCCATCAGTGGTATCAGAGCCGTGTCTATGCATAGATTGGTTGCACAAGTAGAACACAATTGTTTTGTGGGCGCTGATGCTTTGTTGTCTTTAGTTCCTATACTTTTCATCTTGCGGCATGGTGGGATGCAGCGGCTCGGGCTAACTTTACATGACCACGTTCATGAGACTTGCTCCACGTTGGACATGCAACTTGTATTGCATAAGTGGCTTTGCGGGTGTCTGTCTCTCCCACCATAGTGAAGATTCAATTTACTCTTTCTATTGACTACACTAGTATCACCGTTGTCGTTCATGTTCGTAGGTAGATTGGATCTTACTCGAAAACCCTAAACCACGTAAAATATGCAAACCAAATTAGAGCGTCTAACTTGTTTTTGCAGGGTTTGGTGATGTGATATGGCCATGATGTGATGATGAATATGTATGAGATGATCATTATTGTATTGTGGCAACCGGCAGGAGCCTTATGGTTGTCTTCATATTTCATGTTGTAGTTTTATTTCAAAGTAGTTGTAATAGTTTCTACACACGGTGAACAACCATGAAGACGGCGCCATGGACCTTGACGCTACGCTAACAATGATGGAGATCATGCCCGTTGATGATGGAGATCATGTCCGTGCTTTGGAGATGAAGATCAAAGGCGCAAAGACTAAAGGGCCATATCATATCACATACGAAGTGCATGTGATGTTAATCCTTTATACATCTTATTTTGCTTCGATCGCGACGGTAGCATTATAAGATGATCCCTCACATTAATATCAAGATAATAAAGTGTTCTCCCCTCGTATGCACCGTTGCTACAGTTTGTCGTTTCGAAGCATCTCGTGATGATCGGATGTGATAGACTCTACGTTCACATACAACGGGTGTAAGCCATGTTGCACACGCGGAATACTTGGGTTTGCTTGGCGAGCCTAGCATGTACAGACATGGCCTCGGGACACAGGAAACCGAAAGTTTGAACACGAGTCATATGGATGATATGATCAACATGTTGATGTTCACCATTGAAGCTACATATCTCACGTGATGATCGGTTTTGGTGTAGTGGATATGGATCCTGTACCACTTAACAACTATGAGGGATGTTGTATTAAGTGGGAGTTCATTAGTACTTAGATTAAAACATGAACTAATTATCATAAACATAGTCTGAGTAGTATTTTGAACTAATTTTGTAGTATTGGCATCCGTTTTCTACCATGCGCTATTCTTGTTATTGAGATAGAAATACTGTTAAAATCTGACAAGAAACTTTACGGATTGGTACCGTATTGTTAAAGAATCAAGAAATGATTAAGTCCTATTGCAAACTTTTAGTAAACCTCACATTGTTGATTCAAAGAGCTATGGTGTCAATTAGTACCTAAAGTTATCTTGTCTCCGTGAAACTTGAAGTTCAAATATGTTTGAAAAGTAAGGAGCTAAAAATTTAGTTTTCAGAAATAATCAAGGTATGAGATATATGTGATATCTAAGACCTTATTGCAAGATGATAGAATATAATTGGTGAGACTACATAAACTCATAAGTTTTATGGGAATGTACAAATGTTGAAGACGCAAGGCGTCCCAATCCTCCAACTATTGGGGCACTAACGATATTCGCATATCCATGAAGTGATCATCCTTAGTATGCACCGTTGCTAAGACTCGTCGTTTCGAAGCATCACGTGATGATCGGGTGTTATAGATTCTACGTGTGCATACAACGGGTGCAAGCCAGATTTGCACATGCGAATACTGAGGTTAAACTTTACGAGCCTAGCATGTACAGACATGGTCTCGGAAATTCGTCATGATATGATGGATAAAATTATGAGTGAAATTGTTCATCATATTAAAAAGTTACTAATAGTGAAATCTGAAACACTTGTCATATAATGATCAACTTCAAAGTAAGAACCTCAAGGTTATTGGTATTTGACCAACAAACCTAGAAGTTATTGAAGGTGAAGTGTTTTCTGAGAATGAGGAAAGCTAAAAGAGAAACTACAAAAGATATTTTGGCAGAAAGAAAGAAAAGACTAGAAGGTCTAGCTCAGGTGTATATAAATGATATACATGTTATGGATATATTCCTTGTTTGGTCACATAATAAAATTCTTGGGTATTTGTACCAGATTGGTTGGTATGAGATGTCATACAATACAACACAATACAAGAATACGATGGCCTAAGTGACTGATAAGGAATATCGTAATAATGCATGTCTGGAACATAATAAAGTGTTATTATGTTTGTCGTTGGCATTTTATCTAGCCCTTAGAATTTATAATAAAGAGCTTAATAATTATTATTTTTGCTCTGGTCAAATGAAAGCAATGAGTTGTTCAAATTATGACATTACTCCATGTATGATGGATAAGTTATTATAAATCTTAATGGTGAAACACACATGCATAACACTGACACTAAAATGCCATAAGGCAAATGATTTGAATTCCACTTATCCGTGGAACCGCCATTTAGGTCATGTTAGGAAGGAACGCATGAAGGAACTCGATGCAAATGGATTTTTGGAGTCATTCGATTTTTGAATCGTCTGGCAATTGCAAATCTTTTCTAAAGAGAATGACTGAAATACCGTTCATAGGCCAAGAGTTGAACGGGCAACTAACTTAGTGGAAACATATATGATGATGTATGTGGTTCACTGGGCATAGTTGTGTGCGGGAGATTCTTCTACTTCATGAAGACTTCCAACAATGAATTGAGTATATATATGTGGATATATTCGATAAGGAAGAAGTTTGAAACATTTGAATGGATTCAAATAAATTTCAGCATGAAGTGGAAATCATCGTAATAGAAAAGTCAAATATCTATGATTGGATCATTGGGAAAATATTTGAATTACGAGTTTTAGCGAACATCTAAGAGAGTTATGAAACTGTTCTACAACTCACATTTCTTGGAGTATCATAGTGATGATATAGTATCCGAGAGATGTATCCAAGCCTTGTTGGGTTAATGATGAGATAAAAATAAAATGATGCCATTATATTTTTGTAGATTATGCTTTAGTGACTACCGCTTTTACACTGAATAGAGCATCATCATGATCCGTTGAAATGACACCATAAGAGTTATGGCATGGGTATGAACCTTAATAGTCCTTTCTTAAATTTTGGTATGCATAGCATATGTAAATAAGTTTACAACCAAAATCGGATGAATGTCTTTGTTGGTTATCCCAGAGTTTTGATTGGGAATTCTTTCCACTATGGAGACAAAGACAAAAGTGTTTGTCAATGTTTCTTATTTCCAAGAAATTGTTTTCTAGCGAAGTATTTGAGTGGAAGGACAATATAACTTGATAAGGTTTATGAACCTGAGCATAATGATCAGAGTAGCGCAGCATCAGAAATGGTTCCGGAAGCGGCCACGATGATCTTGGCTCCCATGACTACAAAGTGTTTTAGCCATGGAGATCGAAGTACATATTGAACCTTGTAGGTATGGTTTACTTTGTGATCAAATAAATGATTTGTGGACAAAGGATTGATTTTGAACAATGATAAACCAACTACAAACAAAGAATTTATGATGGGCCCTGACTCCGTTAAAATGGCTATACGCCATGAAATCCAAGATAGATGAATACTTTTTGAAAATAAATGGATCTATAAAATTGATGGACTTGGATGGAACATCCTTGAAGAAGCTCGACTTGTCGAAAAGTAGTTTACGACAAAGTTCAAAGAATTGACTACGACAAGATTAGATCTTCTGTAGCGATGCTTATAGTCTATGTGGATTATTCTAGTAATCGCTACATATTTCTTTTATGAGATATGATAGTAGGATGGCAAAATACATTAATTAACAGAACTGTGTATTAAAGGTGTATACAAGATACAACCAAGAGTTTTGCTAGTCTGTGGAATACTAGATAGGTATACGAACTTCAATTGGATGAAGTAAGTATCGCGGAGTTGGAATCTTCACCAGATGAAATAGTCAAAGAGTTTTTGATTTCATCATAGACGATGAAGAGGATTGCATTTGCAAGAAATTAAGTGGGAGCGCTGAGACATATTTATAATATTTTATGTAGATTACATATAGTTGGTTATAAATAATGTAATTATATACTTGATTATAAAAGGTTTCATTGAGAATTAACTTCAATGAAAGGATATGGACTGAAACATACTTAGTGTCAAGATCTATGAAGATAGATTGAAACACATAATAAGTTTAAATCAAAGTACATAGAATGGATATTGAAGTAGTTCAATATAGAATTATTAAGAAAATATTCTTGTCATGTGAAGGTTTAACAAGACTTGAGTGTATCTGACACTCAATGAGTAAAAACACATGAGTGATTATAGATCACGAATAATATGTACACAATCAGATGTCATGTGCTCTAAAGTGTTATGAGCATATACCAGAATGATTCATGTGATGATCATTGGACGACAGTAAGAATATCCTTGAGTACTTTAGAAGAACCAAGGATATATATATATTTTTGTATGGAAGAATGACAAACAAATCGCTGTAAGTTGTTGCACCGATATTAGTTTGGTCACATATAAAAGCGAATTTCAAATCCCAATTAGGATAAGTGTTGATTAAAAGGTAGCACAATGAGCTAGATGAAATCTATGCTAGATTTAGATGAGTTCTAAATATGGACGGATTCTACAAACGAAGGCAGAGTATGTCATTGTTTTGACAATGACTGAGGATGTTTAAGTCGAAGAGTTCTTTGAGAATTTGGTGTAGTTCCTATAGTGTCAGAACTTTGAAGCTATATTATGTGTGACAATATTAGTGACATATTTCAGATCGAGGAATTAAGGTTCCACCAGAAGACCAAACATATTTAATGGCGACTCATTTGGAAAATGAGTGATGCGTGAAGACACAAATGAATTGCAAAATACATACATTTCTGAGCATGTCAGATCCGTTGACCAAAACCTCTCTCGTGAGCAAAACATGATAAATCACCAGAAGGACAAGGTGTTATATCTTTACAAATGTAAACTAGATTATTGACTCTAGTGCAAGTGGGAGACTTTTGGAGGTATGCCCAAGAGGCAATAATAAAATGTTTATTATAATATATCTTTGTGTTTATGATAATGTTTGCATACCGTGCTATAATTGTATTAATCGAAACATTGATACATGTGTGTTATGTGAACAACAAGGAGTCCCTAGTAAGCCTCTTGTATAACTAGCTTGTTGATTAATAGATGATCATGGTTTCGTGATCATGAACATTGGATGTTATTAATAACAAGGTTATGTCATTAGGTGAATGATATAATGGACATACACCCAAATAAGCGTAGCATAAGATCACGTCATTAAGTTCAGTTTGCGATAAGCTTTCGATACATAGTTACCTAGTCCTTCGACCATGAGATCATGTAAATCACTTATGCCGGAAGGGTACTTTGATTACATCAAATGCCACTGTGTAAATGGGTGGTTATAAAGGTGGGATTAAGTATTCGGAAAGTATGAGTTGAGGCATATGGATCAAGAGTGGGATATTGTCCATCCCGATGACGGATAGATATACTCTGGGCCCTCTCGGTGTAATGTCGTCTGATTAGCTTGCAAGCATATGAATGGTTCATAAGAGATGACATACCACAGTACGAGTAAAGAGTACTTGTCGGAGACGAGGTTGAACAAGGTATAGAGATACCGATGATCAAACCTCGGACAAGTAAAATATCGCGTGACAAAGGGAATCGGTATCGTATGTAAATGGTTCAATCGATCACTAAGTCATCGTTGAATATGTGGGAGCCATTATGGATCTCCAGATCCCGCTATTGGTTATTGGTCGGAGAGAGTTCTCAACCATGTCTGCATAGTTCGCGAACCATAGGGTGACACACTTAAGGTTTGATGTCGTTTAAGTAGATATGGAATATGGAATGGAGTTCGAAGTTTTGTTCGGAGTCTCGGATAGGATCCAGGACATCACGAGGAGGTCCGGAATGGTCCGGAGAATAAGATTCATATATAGGAAGTCACTTTCCAAGTTTGGAAATGATCCGGTGCATTTATGGAAGGCGCTAGAATGTTCTAGAACCTTTCGGAAGAAATCACCATGGAAAGTGGAGTCCCAGTTGGACTCCACCAACCCTAACCAGCCAACCAAGTGGGAGGGTGGAGTCCATGGTGGACTCCACCTCCTTGGCCGGCCAAGCAAGGGGGGAAGGGGAGAGCCCCTGTCCCTCTAGGTTTCGTCCATATAGCAGTTTTTGAATTGGGGTCTTATTCAGATCTTTGGGCAAACCCTTGGGTGTTCCACCTATATAATGAGGAGGATAGGGAGGGGCTGCCTACACCTTGGCCGCACCACCCAAGCCCCTTGAGGCCGGCGCCCCAGCTCCCCTCTCCCCAAACCCTAGCCGCCTCTCCTCCTCCACCTCTCCCGCATAAGCTTTGGCGAAGCCTTGCCGGAGATCTCCACAACCACCGCCACCATGCCGTCGTGCTGCCGGGATTCCGAGGAGGATCTACTACTTCCGCTGCCCGCTGGAACGGGGAGAAGGGTGTCTTCAACGTGTGACCGGGTACGGAGGTGCTGCCCGATTGTGGCACCGTTAAGATCTTCTACGCGCTTTCGAAAGCGGCAAGTGATCGACTACAACAACAACGAGATCTAATCTCGTAGGCTTTCGAAATCTTCGAGGGTTAGTCTCATGATCTTCTCGTTGCTCACATCTTCTAGATTGCATCTTGGCTTGGTTTTCGTTCTTGCGGTAGGAATTTTTTTTGTTTTCTATGCTACGAATCCCATCAGTGTTGCACACCCTTTGCGGTGTACCCTAGAGTTTGGAACATGGTATAGGTAAATTTTCCATGGTGAGCAAAAAAAAGTGCATGGCAAAAACACCAGGCACGGTAAAATAAAGAAAAGGAACACCGCAAAAAATAAACACGATATAGATCTTAGAAAGCACACGGAGAAAATGCAAACACGACAAAGATTAAAAGGGGCACACGGCAAACACCATCAACACGGTAACGGTGCATATACGTGGCCCCAGTGGCCTCTCTAGACGGCACTGTCATAACGGCCAGGCTTTGCCATGTGCCCCTAACAGAAACACGACAAATTCAGCATGGCCACGTCGGCCACTTTTCTCCCGTGAACACAACTTTTTCATGCCACTTATTCCCGCGCGAAGAAACCTTGCCCTTTTCCCGGGCACTTTTTGAATGTGCATTTGCAGGAGAATATGACAATGCCTAGCTTTGTCGTGATGGTTTATAGAGGAAAACGACAAAGCCTATATTTGCCGTGTGTCCGGGAAATGCACACGACAAATACCCTTTTCTTTCCCGTTCTTCTCCTCCCGCCGTTTCTCTCCTGTCATGTTTTCCGGCTGTTTCTCTCTAGCAATATTATCCCACCATCACAACCCTCCAGATAGCTAGTCTTATCCTCCTCCAACATCACCACCATCAGTTTCTCCAATGTACCATCACCAGCAGTTCTCCTCCAACACCACCACCGCAACCTATCATCATCTGGCATTGAGATGGCTCCTCGTCACTGTGCCACTAGTAGAAAAAGAGACCCCCTTTAGTCCCCAAAATATTCGAACCGCGACTAATGGGGTCTTTAGTCGTGGTTCGGGAGGCGACCCGCGACTGAAGGTCTGGGCCCAGCAGGCTCGGTCGAAAGCTGGTGGACAGGAGGGGCTTTAGTCCCGGTTGTCCTAGCCAACCATGACTAAAGGTCCTCAGGCCTGGCCCGGAGGCCTTTAGTCGCGGTTGCCCAGGCCAACCGGGACTAAAGGCCCATCCCTATAAATGCTCTTCAGCTCACTTCACTTAGCCATTTGGTGCCACTTCCATTCACAAGGGGGTGGTGGGTTTGCCTTTGGATCCTCTTATGCACACAAGGTGTTCGATGAAATACCCGAGAGCATGAAACAAACATGATATGAAGTGTCCGAGCCACACTTGAGCTTTCTCATTTATTTTTCCTCCTCGGTCGCGGTTAGCAACTTGAACCTTTCATGTGTCATTGATAAAATATGCATGTGTGTAGTTCGTTGTTTAATTTCTATTATTTCTAGCTAGTTAGTTTAACAAATGCATGATGGTTAATTATATACTTTATATAATAATAATGCAGATGAATCGGCAATGGATGTACGGTAATCGACTCTCCGGCGTGTTCTGTAACACCCCAACTTTTGCAACCTTGATTAATTGTCCTTATTGCAAAAATTAGGGGGAACAAAAACTTTTCTAGAGACTAATTAGATGAATTGCCTTGATCTGGTTGTTGTGATGAATATCATTGCTCTGTTGGTAGATGTATTGTCTTGATTGCTTGTTGAGTTTTGTCTTGAGCCACCTCAAAGAACAACACCCCTAGTGGTAAAACAAACAACTCACCTAATAAAACACATGTGTGGCTTAGGGAAAATTGTTTTCCTTTTTCACTACACCAAACCTCTCTACTTATGGCAACATGGGTATGCCTTCTCAAAATTCCTCTTTGTGGTATAATCTAGCTCAAACCATCCTTGATTCAAAACTTGGGGATCATCTACCCCTTGCTACATCCTTCTCTTATACCCACTCCTCCTGGCTGATTCTGAAGCCAAGTCAACAATCTATTTTGGCGGGCTTATAAGATTCCAACTTTGGCAGTCGATCTCTAAGCACCCACAACTATTATTGGTGACCTCAATGCATGGATCTCATCTATGCATCACCATCTGCAACTTCCATGTCTTGCATGTCCCATTCTACGATAACAACTCTTACATTCACCCTGATCTTGTACCCTATCCATTGTTCAACACTAGATCACTTCCTCCTCTTTTATCTCTGGTTTTTATTCAAGTTTAATCTTCACAAGACCAAGAGTGGGAATGATGGGTACATTTTGTAACCACCATCTACCCTTGAGAACACTCCTCCCTAAATTAGTTTTCTTTCTCAAAAACCCTATTGTTTTCCTTCTCTAGTTTTGATCACAAAACTACTTCTAGTTTTATAAAATCTTTTCAGGATATTTCTTCAAAGAAAACACAGAACTGAAATGGGTTTTGTTTTTCATCCCATTTCTACCAAGTACTGATTTCTAAAACATTACTTTCTATTTTGTTTTCCTTTTTACAAAAGGCTTGCTTATGGTACTTATACCATTTCTTGTTTTTCTCTTGGTTATTTAAAATTTAGAAAACTCCACCTTACTTGATAAAGTAAGTAGAACATTTTGAATCCTATGTTCTACCTAACTTCTCTCAATCCTTTTCAAAGTCTTTTTTTTTAAATTAATTTCCTTCTCAATTGTCCCTTGAGGTGTTTCGAATACCTTTCAACTGAATTCTATTTAAATGGCAACACTTGCACATCTTAAGCACATCTCTGATCCACCACATTGTATCCCCCATCATCCAATTCTTGATCGTATGGATGATCATTTGATACTTTCAAGTGGAATCCCTTCAACAAAACCCTAGACTCAGGGAGTATTTCAAACCACTCCCAATTGACCTCTTATTTGAAGCGCAACTTATATTTCATCATACCCATCTCAATCCTTTATTATTTTCCATCATCACCTTGACATCATGAACTGATGATTTATGTCACCATATTCATCCTTGTGAGTATATGGTTACTTCACTCACCATCTCTCCTAGCCTTGCTCTACCATTGTCTAAATCACCATCACCACCATCATCTCTTGGACACATCTTTTATCAGGTCAGAATGTCACCACCATCTACTTTAGCACCCTTGTGCATTAGTATCACTTTGCCTAAAATTGTATATCTTTTTAGGCCACCATTTTAGTAATTTGGGAGGCACTCAACCTTGGGTGTCATGCATGTGTAGCAATTATCTCTTGTTGATCACTTGTGCATGGCCAAAAATATGTGGCCGGCCATGCCATGGCACACATGCATCATGCCTCTCCATTTCCCTCTCTCTCACATAATTACTCCACCTTGGGAAGCCTCTCCTCCTTTGTCCCTTCCCAATGCCACAAATAAATTCAGCTTGGGTCAAATATCTCTTCCCCAAACCAGCCTCCCAACTAACCCAATCAATGAAGAGGCTACCTCCCAACCAACCCAATCAATGAGGAGGCAGCCCACCCCCTCTCCCTCTATATAAAGGGGCTTGGCAGCCCACCCCCTTCCTCACTTGCTCTCACTTTTCCACTCCCCACTCTTTCCTCCACTCCCACACACTCTCCTCCTACCTCTCCCCACGAAATTGCTGCTCCTCCTAGCTTCATGGCCGGCCATGGCCATGAAAAGCTCTCCAAGATGAAGCTCTCCCCCTCCCTCAAGCTCCCCCTCTCCATGAGAGCATCCCTCTCCTTCTTCTCCCCAATCCTAGATGGTTTTCTCTCCTCTTCTTCTTCCTCCCTTGCTAAGTTTGGATCTTGATGCAGGTGCATGTTGGTCCAAGCATGGAGAAGCTTCACCTATCCTCAGATCTGAAGTTCTTTACCAAGATTCGTCCAAAACCTTGCAGTAATTTCTTTCATCTTGCTGTTTCAGATTCTGGTACGAACTTGTAAAATCCGCCAAATCTTGTGTGCAGATCCAAATCGAGTGATTCAAAGTTCCACAGATAGGTATTGAAAAGATCTACAACTTGGCGTTGGTCTCATCCTCAAATTCGTTACGGATTTTGCATGGTAAATAAAGTTCTGCAAACATGCAGAATCACTGTTTGTTAGATTTCTTCCGTTTTACAAAACCTTTTTGAGCAAACTCAACGGTGGGCGAAATCCCTCTCCAGTACCTTCATTTTGGCGTTGGTTTCACCTCAAATAACCACTTAGAATTGAAATGATTCACAGATCAATTTCTGGTCAGATCTGACTTTGTCTGTTTATACCATGAGCTTGGAGATGATTTTGCGAGTGAAACCAATTGCATTAGAACCGTACTATCAATACCTTTCAGATGCAACTAACCTCATATTTTTAGGATTTTTCTACAATTTTTGGCATGCAGATCTTGTTTTCTATACAGTCAGATTCAAGCAAGGTCCTAAAATTGTAGGTTCAACCTTTTTGAGTGATTCCAATTGGGTTAGTCTTGTTTTAATACTGGCCATCTAGGAAAAATAATTTTAGTCTCTGTTCATGCATATTTGGTACTGTTAGTAATGTGTATATGTGGCATGGACTATTGTACCAAAACTTTTTGGTTTGTTTTAAAAACTTTAACCACCTCTTTGTATTAAAAATTGGACAACCAATGTTTTATGCTTGCAAAACAAAACCTCTGCAATTTAACTTTAGCTCTATTATTTTTCTTAAGTTTTCAAATGATGTGATAGATGGTTTGCTTCCTATTTTGGATGTAGTGTTTTGGGAGCAAATTAAATTAGGAAAACTGATTTCTACTCTTCCAAAAATGTTTGAAATTGTATTGTGTATGTGTTTGATGCCAAACTAATGCATTTGTCCTCTTCATGATGTTATCTACCAGGGGATATTTGGTTTATACCATGGTGATAACCGAGAGAGGCAATTGCTAAGTTGTGACGCACTCATACCTCTTCTAGGTAAATAAATGTGGTTTTCTAAATTAAAACTCTTAAAGTTGTTTTGTGGTATCTATAAGTCCTTAGTATGTTATACCTTGGCTGCATGGTTAGTTGTTGTTTGTTGAATGTTGTTTTGTTGGTGCAATGTGTTTATTGTGTTCCTTTTATATTTTCCGACGATAGATGCGAACAATTCCGGAGAAGAAGAAGAAGTGGTTCGGACAAGGATTTTATTTATATTGACGGGATTCTTATATTGATGAAGTTGAAGAAGTCCAGGGACAAATAAGCCAAGGCAAGCCATCTTTTGATCTCTGTTTTGGTGTCTAGTTGGATGTCATTTGTTGATGTCCAAAGCACCTTGAATTCTATGTGTGTTATTCTCTCTATTTATGTCATCTATGTGTGTTTCCAAGTGGGGTACTCCCTAGTGGTGATACTCCACCTTTGTCTTGTGATTATGGGATACATGGCATCATGGCCGCTACTCCCATTGGTTATCATGTATGCCCAACTTGAGCATGCATAATCTCAAGAAAATAACTTACATCACACCCACCCCCTTTGTAGTATAGAGGTGTCTATGTCATGATCTTGGTGTATTCTCCAATTGAGAGGAGTATGCCGTGTACCCTATTGGAGAGTATGTTGGATAGTAATACTCCACTATCTAAGTTATATAGTTACCACCACAAATCTGAGAGTATATTCCTCCTTGTGTTGTCATAATACATGCTTACCATAAGCAAGTATGATTCACTCCACTACACCTTTATACCCCTCTATGGCGTGATGACTCTCATCTCGGCCGTAGTGCAATAGTAGTTCAGCTCATGAAACTTTAGGTTGGGAACCCCTCAAGGTTTTACCTTGTTGTAAAAGTTTTTGATAAAACCTTGGGCATGATGTTTTCCCCAAGTGAGAATTTATGAAAGGAAAGGATTTGGTAAAAATGATGAGGATATGAAAAAGGTTGGGTTTTATGAAAACTTTGGCGCCTAAGTACTCACCCTTGACAATTAACTAGCGCAACCACAATATCCAAAGTGGGCACGGGCTTAGTCCGTAGTTTGTTGAAGTTGACATGAGATACCTTCACCACTCTCTAGGAGGGTCACGATGACCTCTGACACCGGGTTGCGCTCTGAAGGAGGCAATACACTGCATTAACTTGCAGCCGGACGATTACTGAGGGTCTTCTGTCATGGCGCCGGAGATACGTTCAAAAGGAGGTATGCTGCCGGGGTGCCGGGAAGGGGTAAGCCCGCAGGGAAGGACTCATGACAAGGGAGACAGGCGAAAGGCTATGACTGATTATCCGAGACTCGCATACTTTAGTATGACGAACCGGGGATGATCTCGGCGGATTTATCGGTTCTTGTGGGGAAAGTGCGCACACTCTGCAGAGTTAAATCTATTCGAATAGCCGCGTCCGCGGTCATGGACGGTTGGAATGGCTGTTGCTTAGCCTGATGAGTTTTGGTTTACAAAATGGTTTGGCAAATGAAAGGAAAGAACTTGTTTTGAAGTACCAGAAGGGTACGGGAATGGTTGTGTCGACCATATGGAGATGGTCGGGAAGGACAAATAAATTGGGTTGCTCCCTTCCTAGTGTTTCATGTAGAGGAACTTTTCTTTAACAAAGATATAGAGATGTCATAGGACTTCCCTAGCAATCCCTTCAAATGAGATGGTGGTATGCTAACTCTTCTTTAACAAAGATATAGAGATGTCATAGAACCACCATAGTGTCCGCATCACTTGAGATGCCGATATGCTATATCAACAAGAGAAACTATTTCTCTTTCACATGCTTTATCCACGAGAGAAACTATTCTTCCTCTCTTGTCTTCTTTAGTTAGAATTGTTATCACCTTCTTGATGGTTTGCGAGTACAATTCAAATGTACTCACGGCTTTGTCCCTGGCTATTTACTTGGCCAGACTTGGAGGAACACGATGGATGAAGAAGGAGTTGACGACGTCTTTGCGAGCTAGGAACGTCTTCCCAGTCAGTTGCCTATCGGGTTTAAGGCAAATGACTTGGGCTCCGCGCTGTTGAAATGATGATGCTACTCTGATGTTTAGTTAGGCCCTTCGAGGCTATTATGTAAGTAATGGTCATGTGACCTTATTGTAATTTTCTTATTCCGCTTTGTAATGGATGGTGTAATTTGATATCAGTTCGGTTATGTGTTCACGGCGCAAGCATCCGATCATGGGATCGTGAACTATATACATAACAGGGTATTTCGGACAGTTAGTCCGGGGTCCCCACAGAGCTGGTATCAGAGCTATCCTGACTGTAGGAGACCTTAGTTAGCATGGACGTTAGTTAGGAAACAAGTACTTGGGAAAAACTATTTGCGAAACAAATTCTTTCTTTAGTCAGAAGCAAAGCTTCTACTCCTCTTATTTCTTCAAAAACTTCTAAATTCTTATCCCTCCACTTTACTATAAATATTCAAAAATTATTAATCTATTGCCTCATCCACTTCAAACCTACAAATTGGACGAGGTCCCCAACTCAGACCGGAGACTCGAACTCAAAGATGGATCAATCCCTCAGAAAGACTCATGAAGATTGGAGGTCAACTTAGTGTGCACATATAGGGATGATAACGTCATGTCTTTGGTTGTCACCAAAGTTTGCCAAGGGGCTGACTTTGTTCCTCTTTGGACTCGCACTTTCGTAGTCGTCAAGGATCAAGTTCTCAATTTCTTGACTAGTAATTTTTAGGCCAGCCACCAGAAGTTGTCAACCTTGGGGTACCTCCACAACTACCTCTCTGAAGACCTCATGTTTCCGGGATATCGAGACTAGAAGATCTACGCAGTTTTTGTCTTCACCTCGACATCGATGACTCAACACCAGGCCTACGTCGCCACCAACTGCTACAAGGATCCAAGTTGAAGCCAATGTCAGCAAGATGAAGACGTCAGCATACGTGACCAGCCCCAAACATATAGGATGGATAGGACAAACTCAATCATTTTGATTGAGCTACCCCCGCGCATTAGGCATTCCATGGGTACTTATGTTACCATGCCTGGTTTGATGATTGCTTGTAGTTCCCTTGTGTGCTGCCTTGAGTGTCTTTTGTTTGTTTGTTGTGTGTATAATTGTCTTGGCCTTTCGGTCTGAAAAACACCCTTAGTGTGATAAACTAGCTTAGAAAGCCTCCCAAAGATGTTTTCACCCTCACCTACCTCGCCGATGTTTTGCTAACTGCTAGCTAGTTGGATAAGTTAACGAAAAGCTCTAACTCTACCCCCGTTAGCAGTTGTTTTTCAAACATCAGGAAAACTAACCCAAACCCCCATCTACGCTAACTTCCTTCAATATCAGCTGGAGCATCTCGACTACGCCAAGAAAGAAGAAGCCCTACCTTCAAGAATGACTGCACCTCTGCGAGAAGACATACTAATTTGGACTAACCTTGGAGCATAATCGCGCTAACCTCGAGGATATTTTCTTGAAAACTACCCTCTAACACACCGTCTAACAAGTTGAGTGAACAATAGCATCAAAGCCAAGCTACATCACATGGTTCATCTGGTCCTCATCAAGTGAAGGCTCCTGAAGATACCTCAAGACTCAAGACTTTAGGCGTAGTTTACCCGCTAACTTCTTAGTTGCTACTGAAGTCAGCACCGACCCTCAAGCTGAAGATTGTCTTCGACGACCCCTGTTGCTGCTTCATATGGGTACCAACCAGGCGTTTCATCAACTTACTAACTCACGGCGCGTCCCCTATGGTTTAGTTAACACCGTGAGTGCCTCTTGAAGTTGCGGTCTGCACGTCGCCCCTGAAGATTCTTCAACTGAGTACGGAAGATCGATGACTCCTTCAGAAGCCCCCGACAGGACCGCAAGGCAGAAGCTCTAAGATTTTCCGAAAGCCCGATGAAAAATCTTAAGGGTGGAAGACTTCGTCTTCCACTAAAAGTTGGAGCTAACCCTAACATTTTAAACCTTTCTAACACACCGTTGGAAATGTGGGATGCACTAATGCCTCTTGAAGCCGTGGACTACTCAACGCCCGCTGAAGATGTTCAACTCCAAAGATCAATGGCTTCTCCAAAAAGCGCCCTACAAGACCCGTGGCCGAAGCTTACAGTTTTTAACGCCCCCTCCCCGATGAACAATTTTAAGGGTGGAAGACTTCGTCTTCCACTAAAATCAAGCTAACTCTAGAAAAAAATTTCAGCCCTGCTCAAGCACCGTTGGGTGCACTAACCCTCCCACAGTCTTGAACCTCCGCTAGGATCGTGAAGAAGCTACAGATCCAACACCTGCATGGAGTAGTCAACCCTTCACAAAGCTTGCCCTCGGAATAAATCAATCACGTCTCTCAGAAGCTGAAGTTGCGACCCTCTCAACAACGGCACGCCGACAGAAAAATGGAGTCTAACTTTCATTAAACTTTACAACCCCTCTAGTTCTACGCTCAGTAATCTCGGGACGAGATTATTTTAAGGGTGGAAGATCTGTAACACCCCAACTTTTGCAACCTTGATTAATTGTCCTTATTGCAAAAATTAGGGGGAACAAAAACTTTTCTAGAGACTAATTAGATGAATTGCCTTGATCTGGTTGTTGTGATGAATATCATTGCTCTGTTGGTAGATGTATTGTCTTGATTGCTTGTTGAGTTTTGTCTTGAGCCACCTCAAAGAACAACACCCCTAGTGGTAAAACAAACAACTCACCTAATAAAACACATGTGTGGCTTAGGGAAAATTGTTTTCCTTTTTCACTACACCAAACCTCTCTACTTATGGCAACATGGGTGTGCCTTCTCAAAATTCCTCTTTGTGGTATAATCTAGCTCAAACCATCCTTGATTCAAAACTTGGGGATCATCTACCCCTTGCTACATCCTTCTCTTATACCCACTCCTCCTGGCTGATTCTGAAGCCAAGTCAACAATCTATTTTGGCGGGCTTATAAGATTCCAACTTTGGCAGTCGATCTCTAAGCACCCACAACTGTTATTGGTGACCTCAATGCATGGATCTCATCTATGCATCACCATCTGCAACTTCCATGTCTTGCATGTCCCATTCTACGATAACAACTCTTACATTCACCCTGATCTTGTACCCTATCCATTGTTCAACACTAGATCACTTCCTCCTCTTTTATCTCTGGTTTTTATTCAAGTTTAATCTTCACAAGACCAAGAGTGGGAATGATGGGTACATTTTGTAACCACCATCTACCCTTGAGAACACTCCTCCCTATATTAGTTTTCTTTCTCAAAAACCCTATTGTTTTCCTTCTCTAGTTTTGATCACAAAACTACTTCTAGTTTTATAAAATCTTTTCAGGATATTTCTTCAAAGAAAACACAGAACTGAAATGGGTTTTGTTTTTCATCCCATTTCTACCAAGTACTGATTTCTAAAACATTACTTTCTATTTTGTTTTCCTTTTTACAAAAGGCTTGCTTATGGTACTTATACCATTTCTTGTTTTTCTCTTGGTTATTTAAAATTTAGAAAACTCCACCTTACTTGATAAAGTAAGTAGAACATTTTGAATCCTATGTTCTACCTAACTTCTCTCAATCCTTTTCAAAGTCTTTTTTTTAAATTAATTTCCTTCTCAATTGTCCCTTGAGGTGTTTCGAATACCTTTCAACTGAATTCTATTTAAATGGCAACACTTGCACATCTTAAGCACATCTCTGATCCACCACATTGTATCCCCCATCATCCAATTCTTGATCGTATGGATGATCATTTGATACTTTCAAGTGGAATCCCTTCAACAAAACCCTAGACTCAGGGAGTATTTCAAGCCACTCCCAATTGACCTCTTATTTGAAGCGCAACTTATATTTCATCATACCCATCTCAATCCTTTATTATTTTCCATCATCACCTTGACATCATGAACTGATGATTTATGTCACCATATTCATCCTTGTGAGTATATGGTTACTTCACTCACCATCTCTCCTACCCTTGCTCTACCATTGTCTAAATCACCATCACCACCATCATCTCTTGGACACATCTTTTATCAGGTCAGAATGTCACCACCATCTACTTTAGCACCCTTGTGCATTAGTATCACTTTGCCTAAAATTGTATATCTTTTTAGGCCACCATTTTAGTAATTTGGGAGGCACTCAACCTTGGGTGTCATGCATGTGTAGCAATTATCTCTTGTTGATCACTTGTGCATGGCCAAAAATATGTGGCCGGCCATGCCATGGCACACATGCATCATGCCTCTCCATTTCCCTCTCTCTCACATAATTACTCCACCTTGGGAAGCCTCTCCTCCTTTGTCCCTTCCCAATGCCACAAATAAATTCAGCTTGGGTCAAATATCTCTTCCCCAAACCAGCCTCCCAACTAACCCAATCAATGAAGAGGCTACCTCCCAACCAACCCAATCAATGAGGAGGCAGCCCACCCCCTCTCCCTCTATATAAAGGGGCTTGGCAGCCCACCCCCTTCCTCACTTGCTCTCACTTTTCCACTCCCCACTCTTTCCTCCACTCCCACACACTCTCCTCCTACCTCTCCCCACGAAATTGCTGCTCCTCCTAGCTTCATGGCCGGCCATGGCCATGAAAAGCTCTCCAAGATGAAGCTCTCCCCCTCCCTCAAGCTCCCCCTCTCCATGAGAGCATCCCTCTCCTTCTTCTCCCCAATCCTAGATGGTTTTCTCTCCTCTTCTTCTTCCTCCCTTGCTAAGTTTGGATCTTGATGCAGGTGCATGTTGGTCCAAGCATGGAGAAGCTTCACCTATCCTCAGATCTGAAGTTCTTTACCAAGATTCGTCCAAAACCTTGCAGTAATTTCTTTCATCTTGCTGTTTCAGATTCTGGTACGAACTTGTAAAATCCGCCAAATCTTGTGTGCAGATCCAAATCGAGTGATTCAAAGTTCCACAGATAGGTATTGAAAAGATCTACAACTTGGCGTTGGTCTCATCCTCAAATTCGTTACGGATTTTGCATGGTAAATAAAGTTCTGAAAACATGCAGAATCACTGTTTGTTAGATTTCTTCCGTTTTACAAAACCTTTTTGAGCAAACTCAACGGTGGGCGAAAGCCCTCTCCAGTACCTTCATTTTGGCTTTGGTTTCACCTCAAATAACCACTTAGAATTGAAATGATTCACAGATCAATTTCTGGTCAGATCTGACTTTGTCTGTTTATACCATGAGCTTGGAGATGATTTTGCGAGTGAAACCAATTGCATTAGAACCGTACTGTCAATACCTTTCAGATGCAACTGACCTCATATTTTTAGGATTTTTCTACAATTTTTGGCATGCAGATCTTGTTTTCTGTACAGTCAGATTCAAGCAAGGTCCTAAAATTGTAGGTTCAACCTTTTTGAGTGATTCCAATTGGGTTAGTCTTGTTTTAATACTGGCCATCTAGGAAAAATAATTTTAGTCTCTGTTCATGCATATTTGGTACTGTTAGTAATGTGTATGTGTGGCATGGACTATTGTACCAAAACTTTTTGGTTTGTTTTAAAAACTTTAACCACCTCTTTGTATTAAAAATTGGACAACCAATGTTTTATGCTTGCAAAACAAAACCTCTGCAATTTAACTTTAGCTCTATTATTTTTCTTAAGTTTTCAAATGATGTGATAGATGGTTTGCTTCCTATTTTGGATGTAGTGTTTTGGGAGCAAATTAAATTAGGAAAACTGATTTCTACTCTTCCAAAAATGTTTGAAATTGTATTGTGTATGTGTTTGATGCCAAACTAATGCATTTGTCCTCTTCATGATGTTATCTACCAGGGGATATTTGGTTTATACCATGGTGATAACCGAGAGAGGCAATTGCTAAGTTGTGACGCACTCATACCTCTTCTAGGTAAATAAATGTGGTTTTCTAAATTAAAACTCTTAAAGTTGTTTTGTGGTATCTATAAGTCCTTAGTATGTTATACCTTGGCTGCATGGTTAGTTGTTGTTTGTTGAATGTTGTTTTGTTGGTGCAATGTGTTTATTGTGTTCCTTTTATATTTTCCGACGATAGATGCGAACAATTCCGGAGAAGAAGAAGAAGTGGTTCGGACAAGGATTTTATTTATATTGACGGGATTCTTATATTGATGAAGTTGAAGAAGTCCAGGGACAAATAAGCCAAGGCAAGCCATCTTTTGATCTCTGTTTTGGTGTCTAGTTGGATGTCATTTGTTGATGTCCAAAGCACCTTGAATTCTATGTGTGTTATTCTCTCTATTTATGTCATCTATGTGTGTTTCCAAGTGGGGTACTCCCTAGTGGTGATACTCCACCTTTGTCTTGTGATTATGGGATACATGGCATCATGGCCGCGCTACTCCCATTGGTTATCATGTATGCCCAACTTGAGCATGCATAATCTCAAGAAAATAACTTACATCACACCCACCCCCTTTGTAGTATAGAGGTGTCTATGTCATGATCTTGGTGTATTCTCCAATTGAGAGGAGTATGCCATGTACCCTATTGGAGAGTATGTTGGATAGTAATACTCCACTATCTAAGTTATATAGTTACCACCACAAATCTGAGAGTATATTCCTCCTTGTGTTGTCATAATACATGCTTACCATAAGCAAGTATGATTCACTCCACTACACCTTTATACCCCTCTATGGCGTGATGACTCTCATCTCGGCCGTAGTGCAATAGTAGTTCAGCTCATGAAACTTTAGGTTGGGAACCCCTCAAGGTTTTACCTTGTTGTAAAAGTTTTTGATAAAACCTTGGGCATGATGTTTTCCCCAAGTGAGAATTTATGAAAGGAAAGGATTTGGTAAAAATGATGAGGATATGAAAAAGGTTGGGTTTTATGAAAACTTTGGCGCCTAAGTACTCACCCTTGACAATTAACTAGCGCAACCACAATATCCAAAGTGGGCACGGGCTTAGTCCGTAGTTTGTTGAAGTTGACATGAGATACCTTCACCACTCTCTAGGAGGGTCACGATGACCTCTGACACCGGGTTGCGCTCTGAAGGAGGCAATACACTGCATTAACTTGCAGCCGGACGATTACTGAGGGTCTTCTGTCATGGCGCCGGAGATACGCTCAAAAGGAGGTATGCTGCCGGGGTGCCGGGAAGGGGTAAGCCCGCAGGGAAGGACTCATGACAAGGGAGACAGGCGAAAGGCTATGACTGATTATCCGAGACTCGCATACTTTAGTATGACGAACCGGGGATGATCTCGACGGATTTATCGGTTCTTGTGGGGAAAGTGCGCACACTCTGCAGAGTTAAATCTATTCGAATAGCCGCGTCCGCGGTCATGGACGGTTGGAATGGCTGTTGCTTAGCCTGATGAGTTTTGGTTTACAAAATGGTTTGGCAAATGAAAGGAAAGAACTTGTTTTGAAGTACCGGAAGGGTACGGGAATGGTTGTGTCGACCATATGGAGATGGTCGGGAAGGACAAATAAATTGGGTTGCTCCCTTCCTAGTGTTTCATGTAGAGGAACTTTTCTTTAACAAAGATATAGAGATGTCATAGGACTTCCCTAGCAATCCCTTCAAATGAGATGGTGGTATGCTAACTCTTCTTTAACAAAG
This sequence comes from Lolium perenne, assembly GCF_019359855.2. Taxonomy (NCBI): domain Eukaryota; kingdom Viridiplantae; phylum Streptophyta; class Magnoliopsida; order Poales; family Poaceae; genus Lolium; species Lolium perenne. Next base: position 271,486,153 of record NC_067244.2, read on the forward strand.
ATATAGAGATGTCATAGAACCACCATAGTGTCCGCATCACTTGAGATGCCGATATGCTATATCAACAAGAGAAACTATTTCTCTTTCACATGCTTTATCCACGAGAGAAACTATTCTTCCTCTCTTGTCTTCTTTAGTTAGAATTGTTATCACCTTCTTGATGGTTTGCGAGTACAATTCAAATGTACTCACGGCTTTGTCCCTGGCTATTTACTTGGCCAGACTTGGAGGAACACGATGGATGAAGAAGGAGTTGACGATGTCTTTGCGAGCTAGGAACGTCTTCCCAGTCAGTTGCCTGTAGGGTTTAAGGCGAATGACTTGGGCTCCGCGCTGTTGAAATGATGATGCTACTCTGATGTTTAGTTAGGCCCTTCGAGGCTATTATGTAAGTAATGGTCATGTGACCTTATTGTAATTTTCTTATTCCGCTTTGTAATGGATGGTGTAATTTGATATCAGTTCGGTTATGTGTTCACGGCGCACTGATCATGGGATCGTGAACTATATACATAACAGGGTATTTCGGACAGTTAGTCCGGGGTCCCCACATGTTCATTACGGGTTTGAAAGATTTCCTCATAGTGGCTAATGCGAACAAGCTGGGTGGTTTTGTTATCTGTCCATGTGCTGCCTATAAGAATCAGAAGGGTTACTCTTCCTCAAGAGACGTTCACGTGCACCTGCTTCGGCACGGTTTCATGCCAAGCTATAATTGTTGGACCAAGCATGGAGGAAGAGGGGTTAGAATGGAAGAAGATGAAGAAGGGGATGATATCAATGACAACTATCCTGATAATTTCGGTGATACTTTCATGGAGGATGCTGAAGGTAGGGAAGGTGAAGGGGAAGGTGAAGGTGAAGAAGAGGCACGTGATGAGCCCACTGATGATCTTGGTCGGACCATTGCTGATGCACGGAGACACTGCGAAACTGAAAAGGAGAGGGAGAATTTGGATCGCATGTTAGAGGATCACAAAAAGTCGATGTACCTAGGATGCGATAATGGTCTTAAAAAGCTAGGCTGCACACTTGGTTTGCTGAAATGGAAGGCACATGAAGGTGTAGCTGACTCAGGATTTGAAAATTTGCTGAAAATGTTGAAGAATATATTTCCAAAGAATAACGAGTTGTCCGCCAGTACGTACGAATCAAAGAAGGTTGTCTTCCCTCTAGGTTTAGAGGTTCAGAAGATACATGCATGCATTAACGACTGCATCCTCTACCGCGGTGAATACGAGAATTTGAATGAATGCCCGGTATGCACTGCAGTGTGTTATAAGATCAGAGGCGATGACCCTGGTGATGGTGTTGAGGGACAGAAACCCAGGAAGAGGGTTCCTGCCAAGGTGATGTGGTATGCTCCTATAATACCAAGGTTGAAACGTCTATTCAAGAACAAAGAGCATGCCAAGTTGTTGTGATGACACAAAGAGGACCGTAAGTCGGACGGAGAGTTGAGACATCCCGCTGATGGAACGCAATGGAGAAAGATCGACAGAGAGTTCTATGATTTTGCAGCTGACACAAGGAACATAAGATTTGGTCTAAGTACAAATGGCATGAATCCTTTTGGCGAGTAGAGCTCTAGCCATAGCACCTGGCCTGTGACTCTATGCATCTACAACCTTCCTCCTTGGTTGTGCATGAACCGGAAGTTCATTATGATGCCAGTGCTCATCCAAGGTCCAAAGCAACCCGGCAATGACATCGATGTGTACATAAGGCCATTAGTTGATGAACTTTTACAGTTGTGGGGAAGACCTGGTGTACGTGTGTGGGATGAGCACAAAGAAGAGTAATTTGACCTACGAGCATTGCTTTTTGTAACCATCAATGATTGGCCTGCTCTTAGTAACCTTTCGGGATAGTCAAATAAGGGATGCATTGCATGCACACACTGCTTACATGAGACTGAAAGTATATATTTGGGTAATTGTAAGAAGAACGTGTACCTCAGGCATCGTCGATTTCTTCCCAAAAAACATAACGTAAGAAAGAAAGGCAAGCATTTCAAAGGCAAGGCAGATCACTGGCCGAAGCCTGCAGAATGTACTGGTGCTGAGATATTTGATATGGTCAAGGATTTGAAAGTCATCTTTGGAAAGGTCCTGGCAGACAATCAGTTCCGCAGGGAGTTGACGGGCACGCACCCATGTGGCTATATTTTGGTAGCTAGAATATTGGAAAGTCCTAGATGTCCGCTCTGCAATCGACGTGATGAATGCTACAAAGAATATTTGTGTGAACTTGGTAAGTTTCTTGGGCATGTATGGGAAGACAAATGATACAAAGGAAGCACGGAAGGACCAGCAACGTTTGAAAGACCCCATATGACCGGCATCCGGAATGGTTTCAAGGTCGTGCCAGCTGCGCTCTTACCAAAGAAGAGAAGGTCATCTTTTTTGAATGCCTGACCAGTATGAAGGTCCCGTTTGGCTTCTCGTCGAATATAAAGGGAATAATAAATATGGCGGACAAAAAGTTCCAAAACCTGAAGTCTCACGACCGCCATGTGATTATGACGCAATTGCTTCCGATTGCTTTGAGGGGGCTCCTACCGGAAAATGTTCGAGTAGCCAATGTGAAGCTATGTTCATTCCTCAATGCAATCTCTTAGAAGGTAATCAACATAGAAGATCTACCACGGTTACAGAACAATGTGTTCCAATGTCTTGTCAGTTTCGAGTTAGTGTTCCCACCATCCTTCTTCAATATTATGATGCACCTCCTGGTTCACCTAGTCGAAGAGATTTCCATTCTTCGTCCTGTATTTATACACAATATGTTCCCCTTTGAGAGGTTCATGGGAGTATTAAAGAAATATGTTCGTAACCGTGCTAGGCCAGAAGGAAGCATCGCCAAGGGCTATGGAAATGAGGAGGTAATTGAGTTTTGTGTTGACTATGTTCCTGACCTTAATCCGATTGGTCTTCCTCAATCGCGGCAAGAGGGAGACTAAGTGAAAAAGGCACGATCGGAAGGAAATCAACGATATGTATGGATGGCCATTCTATGACTGAAGCACACATAGTTCTGCAAAATTCCACCTTGGTGGCTCCGTACTTCGAGGAACACAAAAATATTTTACGCTCGGACAACCCGGGGAAGCCTGAATCCTGGATTTGAAAGGCCCACATGGAGACTTTCGGCGGTTGGTTGCGAAAACATTTAATGAATGACAATGATGTTGGAGATCAACTGTACATGTTGTCCAAGACACCATCTTCGACTATAACGACTTTCCAAGGGTACGAGATAAATGGGAATACAGTTTACACGATCGCCCAAGATAAAAAGAGCACCAACCAAAACAGTGGTGTCTGTTTTGATGCAGCAACCGAGAATGGGCAAAAGGTCACATATTATGGTTACATAGAGGAGATATGGGGAACTTGACTATGGACCCTCCTTCAAGGTCCCTTTGTTCCGGTGCAAATGGTTTAAGCCAACAGGAGGTGGGGTAAAGGTGGACGAGCAATACGGAATGACAATGGTGGATTTCAACAATCTTGGTTACCTTGACAAACCATTCGTCCTAGCCAAAGATGTCACTCAGGTTTTCTATGTGAAGGACATGAGTAGAAAACCAAGGAAAAGGAAAGATAAGAAAACGAGTACATCATGCGATGATCCAAAGTGCCACATAGTTCTTTCAGGGAAAAGAAACATCGTGGGAGTGGAGGACAAGACAGACATGTCAGAAGATTATAATATGTTTGGGGAAATTCCGCCCTTCAAAGTGAACATTGACCCAAGCATTAGGTTAAATGATGAGGATGCTCCATGGTTACGGCACAATCGTAAGCAAGGGACACAAGGGAAGAAATGATGTGTAATAATTTATTGTACCAACCTTTGTTGAGGAAAATTTGTTCCAAACTTTGTATGGATCATGTGAATTATATTATCTGTGATGTGTTTGGATCAGCCCCCCTTTTCTACTGGCCCGCCGTTGTCGCCATGCCACACGTGTCACTTCCCCATTCCACGTGTCGCCGCTGCTCCATGTGCCTCGCCCCGCCGTCATCGTCGTGCGACGTGTCACCGCCGCTTCCACGTGCCTCGCCCCGCCGTCGTCGCCGTGCCATGTTTCACCTGCCGCTTCCACGTGTCGCCAAACTTGCCACATCGCTCCACGTGCGTGCTATAAAGCGCCACGTGCGTGCACAACCAACCTCCACGGATACTTCACCTTCCGCTTCCCCGAGCCACGCGTCGCCGCCGCCTCCGCCTCCGCTCATTCGTCTCCGGGATGCCGCCGCGCCGCCGCGGGTCGTCCGGTTTCCGTGGCGTCCGAGCGCGTCCGAACGGTAGGTTCTACGCCGAGATGTGTGCCAGTGGCTTCCGCCTCACCCTCGGCACGTACAACATGCTGGAGCTAGCGGCGCGTGCTTACGACGCGGCCGCTTGGCAATTTCGGTGGCCACGGCGTGACATGAACTTCCCGGACGTCGAATCACTAGAGGAGGTGGAGTTCCTCGCGCCAGCGTCGTGCCTCGCACGGTGGAAGCCATGAGAGAGTGATGCGAGATTGTAGAGATGTGATAATGCTGGCCAGGCCGGGCTACATATATAGAGTGAGAAATGGCGGGGAAAATGTGGGCGGGAAGACAGTGGCAGGAAAAAATGGCGGGAAGAAATGTGGGTGGGAAGACAGGAGGCGGGAAGACAGAGGAGGAATCCAGAGCTGGTCATCTAACCTTTAGTCCTGGCTGGTGGGTGTAACCGGGACTGAAGGTGGTTTTTGTGTCATCTAACAAAACTGTCTGTGGGATAAGGACGTCTAGATAAGCTTTAGCCTCGGTTGGTGGGTGCAACCGGGACTAAAGTTGTCGGCGGGATAAGGACGCGTGGGTGGACGCACTGCTCGATGAGATAAAGCATGTAGCGCACGACGCCCTGTCGGAGGAACAATACAAGGAGAAGCAGCGCCGTGCCTACAAAAGGAGCATCGATACGCCTTGGTAAGCAGACCAACAAGCCAACCTAGCATCGATACGCCTCGGGAAAATTTTCTTGCAAGCCCGTGAAAGACTACATCTCCTCTAACAGTGTTGGGGAAAGGTTTGGAAAATCACCCGTGGCGCAGCTTCTCGAAAATGTCGTTGGTGCACACGCCCTACGGCATCTTCGGAAGTTGCGCCTCGGGAAAATTTTCCTACAAGCCCGTGAAAGACTCCATCATCTCGACTAATAGTGTTGGAGAAAGGGTTGGAAAATCTCCCGTGGCGCAGCTTCGCTACAAGAAAAGTTGCCATGGCCGACGAAGTTGAAGTCGCGCCGTGGTTGCTGCTGCACCATGGCCGACGATTTTTTGTCTCTCCGTGGTGCATGTCAAAACTTTTTTTTCTCATTTTTGAGGCCACCTAGCCCGACAAAAACGTCCAAAACGTCGCGTATGGTGGCCCAGGACGTGGTGCATCACGAATTCTCGGGTTCGCCGGCCGAGCCAACGCAAATCTGCACTGCCTAGGGATGTAGGGCTGATGGCGTGTAACTCACACGTTCGTTGGGAACCCCAAGAGGAAGGTATGATGCGCACAGCAGCAAGTTTTCCCTTAGAAAGAAACCAAGGTTTATCGAACCAGGAGGAGCCAAGAAGCACGTTGAAGGTTGATGGCGGCGGGATGTAGTGCGGCACAACACCAGGGATTCCGGCGCCAACGTGGAACCTGCACAACACAACCAAAGTACTTTGCCCCAACGAAACAGTGAGGTTGTCAATCTCACCGGCTTGCTGTAACAAAGGATTAACCGTATTGTGTGGAAGATGATTGTTTGCAGAAAACAGTAGAACAGTATTGCAGTAGATTGTATTTCAGTAAAGAGAATTGGACCGGGGTCCACAGTTCACTAGAGGTGTCTCTCCCGTAAAACAAACAGCATGTTGGGTGAACAAATTACAGTTGGGCAATTGACAAATAAAGAGGGCATGACCATGCACATACATATCATGATGAGTATAGTGAGATTTAATTGGGCATTACGACAAAGTACATAGACCGCCATCCAACTGCATCTATGCCTAAAAAGTCCACCTTCAGGTTATCATCCGAACCCCCTCCAGTATTAAGTTGCAAAGCAACAGACAATTGCATTAAGTATGGTGCGTAATGTAATCAACAACTACATCCTTAGACATAGCATCAATGTTTTATCCCTAGTGGCAACAGCACAACACAACCTTAGAACTTTCTATCACTGTCCCAGGTGTCAATGCAGGCATGAACCCACTATCGAGCATAAATACTCCCTCTTGGAGTTACAAGCATCTACTTGGCCAGAGCATCTACTAGTAACGGAGAGCATGCAAGATCATAAACAACACATAGATATAACTTTGATAATCAACATAACAAGTATTCTCTATTCATCGGATCCCAACAAATGCAACATATAGAATTACAGATAGATGATCTTGATCATCTTAGGCAGCTCACAAGATCCGACAATGATAGCACAATGGGGAGAAGACAACCATCTAGCTACTGCTATGGACCCATAGTCCAGGGGTAGACTACTCACACATCACTCCGGAGGAGACCATGGCGGCGTAGAGTCCTCCGGGAGATGATTCCCCTCTCCGGCAGGGTGCCGGAGGCGATCTCCTGGATCCCCCGAGATGGGATCGGTGGCGGCGGCGTCTCTGGAAGGTTTTCCGTATCGTGGCTCTCGGTACTGGGGGTTTCGCAACGGAGGCTTTAAGTAGGCGGAAGGGCAGGTCAGGAGGCGGCACGAGGGCCCCACACCACAGGGCCGCGTGGCCAAGGGGGGGGGCCGCGCCGCCCTAGGGTGTGGCCCCCTCGTGGCCCCTCTTCGTCTCCTCTTCGGACTTCTGGAAGCTTCGTGGCAAAATAGGACCCTGGGCGTTGATTTCGTCCAATTCCGAGAATATTTCGTTACTAGGATTTCTGAAACCAAAAACAGCATGACAAAGAATCGGCACTTCGGCATCTTGTTAATAGGTTAGTTCTAGAAAAATGCACGAATATGACATAAAGTGTGCATAAAACATGTAGATAACATCAATAATGTGGCATGGAACATAAGAAATTATCGATACGTCGGAGACGTATCAGCATCCCCAAGCTTAGTTCTGCTCGTCCCGAGCAGGTAAAACGATAACACAGATAATTTCTGGAGTGACATGCCATCATAACCTTGATCATACTATTTGTAAAGCATATGTAGTGAATGCAGCGATCAAAACAATGTATATGACATGAGTAAACAAGTGAATCATAAAGCAAAGACTTTTCATGAATAGCTCTTCAAGACAAGCATCAATAAGTCTTGCATAAGAGTTAACTCATAAAGCAATAATTCAAAGTAAAGATATTGAAGCAACACAAAGGAAGATTAAGTTTCAGCTGTTGCTTTCAACTCATAACATGTATATCTCATGGATATTGTCAACATAGAGTAATATAATAAGTGCAATAAGCAAATATGTAGGAATCAATGCACAGTTCACACAAGTGTTTGCTTCTTGAGGTGGAGAGAAATAGGTGAACTGACTCAACAATGAAAGTAAAAGAATTGTCCTCCATAGAGGAAAAGCATCGATTGCTATATTTGTGCTAGAGCTTTGATTTTGAAAACATGAAACAATTTTGTCAACGGTAGTAATAAAGCATATGTATCATGTAAATTATATCTTACAAGTTGCAAGCCTCATGCATAGTATACTAATAGTGCCCGCACCTTGTCCTAATTAGCTTGGACTACCGGATCATCACAATGCACATGTTTTAACCAAGTATCACAAAGGGGTACCTCTATGCCGCCTGTACAAAGGTCTAAGGAGAAAGCTCGCATTGGATTTCTCGCTATTGATTATTCTTCAACTTAGACATCCATACCGGGACAACACAGACAACAGATAATGGACTCCTCTTTTATGCATAAGCATGTAACAACAATTAATAATTTTCTCATTTGAGATTGAGGATATATGTCCAAAACTGAAACTTCCACCATGGATCATGGCTTTAGTTAGCGGCCCAATGTTCTTCTCTAACAATATGCATGCTTAACCATAAGGTGGTAGATCTCTCTTACTTCAGACAAGACGGACATGCATAACAACTCACATGAAATTCAACAAAGAGTAGTTGATGGCGTCCCCAGTAAACATGGTTATCGCACAACAAGCAACTTAATAAGAGATAAAGTGCATAATTACATATTCAATACCACAATAGTTTTTAAGCTATTTGTCCCATGAGCTATATATTGCAAAGGTGAATGATGGAATTTTAAAGGTAGCACTCAAGCAATTTACTTTGGAATGGCGGAAAATACCATGTAGTAGGTAGGTATGGTGGACACAAATGGCATAGTGGTTGGCTCAAGTATTTTGGATGCATGAGAAGTATTCCCTCTCGATACAAGGTTTAGGCTAGCAAGGCTTATTTGAAACAAACACAAGGATGAACCGGTGCAGCAAAACTCACATAAAAGACATATTGAAAACATTATAAGACTCTACACCGTCTTCCTTGTTGTTCAAACTCAATACTAGAAATTATCTAGACCTTAGAGAAACCAAATATGCAAACCAAATTTTAGCATGCTCTATGTATTTCTTCATTAATGGGTGCAAAGCATATGATGCAAGAGCTTAATCATGAGCACAACAATTGCCAAGTATCACATTACCCAAGACATTAATAGCAATTACTACATGTATCATTTTCCAATTCCAACCATATAACAATTTAACGAAGAAGAAACTTCGCCATGAATACTATGAGTAGAAACCAAGGACATACTTGTCCATATGCTACAGCGGAGCGTGTCTCTCTCCCATAAAGTGAATGCTAGGATCCATTTTATTCAAACAAAACAAAAAAACAAAAACAAACCGACGCTCCAAGAAAAGCACATAAGATGTGATGGAATAAAAATATAGTTTCAGGGGAGGAACCTGATAATGTTGTCGATGAAGAAGGGGATGCCTTGGGCATCCCCAAGCTTAGACGCTTGAGTCTTCTTGATATATGCAGGGGTGAACCACGGGGCATCCCCAAGCTTAGAGCTTTCACTCTCCTTGATCATGTTGCATCATACTCCTCTCTTGATCCTTGAAAACTTCCTCCACACCAAACTTAGAACAACTCATTAGAGGGTTAGTGACAATAAAAATTAACATATTCAGAGGTGACACAATCATTCTTAACACTTCTGGACATTGCATAAAGCTACTGGACATTAATGGATCAAAGAAATTCATCCAACATAGCAAAAGAGACAATGCGAAATAAAAGGCAGAATCTGTCAAAACAGAACAGTTCGTATTGACGAATTTTATCGAGGCACCAGACTTGCTCAAATGAAAATGCTCAAATTGAATGAAAGTTGCGTACATATCTGAGGATCACTCACGTAAATTGGCATAATTTTCTGAGTTACCTACAGGGAAAACAGCCCAGATTCGTGACAGCAAAGAAATCTGTTTCTGCGCAGTAATCCAAATCTAGTATGAACTTTTCTATCAACGGCTTTACTTGGCACAACAAAACACTAAACTAAGATAAGGAGAGGTTGCTACAGTAGTAAACAACTTCCAAGACACAAAATAGAAACAAAGTACTGTAGGTAAAAACATGGGTTGTCTCCCATAAGCGCTTTTCTTTAACGCCTTTCAGCTAGGCGCAGAAAGTGTGTATCAAGTATTATCGAAGGGTGGTGCATTCTCAGCGGGGTGTGGAATTTTCTCAACCAGGCATAGTATATTAGATACATAAGTTTTAGCATCTCCCTTTTCATTAGTCTTAGGCGTGCTACTCTCATCAAACAAATTTTCAGGAACAAGCCAAGCATAGTTATTTTCTAGTGCATCATTCATAGCTAGGAGCTTACATGGTATTGGTGCTTTGATCTCCCCTCCATCATTAATATTATTAGTGTACTTTATTCTATTCATATCCATCTTTTCAAGGAGACTAACAAAATTGGTATAAGAACCAAGCATATTAAATTTAGCAAAGACCTTTCTAGCCTCTCTTGCTATACCACCAAATTCTCTAAGAAGGGTTTCTAAAACAAAATCTTTCTTTTCCCCTTCTTCCATATCACCAAGTGTGAGAAACATGTGTTGGATTATAGGATTGAGATTAACAAATTTAGTTTCCAACATGCAAACTAAAGCAGCAGCAGCAATTTCATAGGTAGGGGCAAGGTCTACCAAGTGTCTATCCTCAAAATCGTCAATGGTACTAACATGGTTGAAAAATTCCTCTTTATTATTTCTCCCAATTATAGACCCACGTCCTACCGGTATGTCTTTCATGGTAAAATTAAAAGGAAACATGATGAATCAAGTAAAGTAAATGCAAGTAACTAATTTTTTTTTGTGTTTTTGATATAGCAAACAAGATAGCAAATAAAGTAAAACTAGCAACTAATTTTTTTGTATTTTGATTTAGTGCAGCAAACAAAGTAGTAAATAAAACTAAGCAAGACAAAAACAAAGTAAAGAGATTGAGAAGTGGAGACTCCCCTTGCAGCGTGTCTTGATCTCCCCGGCAACGGCGCCAGAAAAAGAGCTTGATGGCGTGTAACTCACACGTTCGTTGGGAACCCCAAGAGGAAGGTATGATGCGCACAGCAGCAAGTTTTCCCTCAGAAAGAAACCAAGGTTTATCGAACCAGGAGGAGCCAAGAAGCACGTTGAAGGTTGATGGCGGCGGGATGTAGTGCGGCGCAACACCAGGGATTCCGGCGCCAATGTGGAACCTGCACAACACAACCAAAGTACTTTGCCCCAACGAAACAGTGAGGTTGTCAATCTCACCGGCTTGCTGTAACAAAGGATTAACCGTATTGTGTGGAAGATGATTGTTTGCAGAAAACAAGAGAACAAAGATGTGCAGTAGATTGTATTTCAGTAAAGAGAATTGGACCGGGGTCCACAGTTCACTAGAGGTGTCTCTCCCGTAAAACAAACAGCATGTTGGGTGAACAAATTACAGTTGGGCAATTGACAAATAAAGAGGGCATGACCATGCACATACATATCATGATGAGTATAGTGAGATTTAATTGGGCATTACGACAAAGTACATAGACCGCCATCCAACTGCACCTATGCCTAAAAAGTCCACCTTCAGGTTATCATCCGAACCCCCTCCAGTATTAAGTTGCAAAGCAACAGACAATTGCATTAAGTATGGTGCGTAATGTAATCAACAACTACATCCTTAAACATCGCATCAATGTTTTATCCCTAGTGGCAACAGCACAACACAACCTTAGAACTTTCTATCACTGTCCCAGGTGTCAATGCAGGCATGAACCCACTATCGAGCATAAATACTCCCTCTTGGAGTTACAAGCATCTACTTGGCCAGTGTAGGATAACGTTGCATAGAAAACAAAAATTTTCCTACCGCGAACACGCAATCCAAGCCAAGATGCAATCTAGAAGACGGTAGCAACGAGGGGGTATCGAGTCTCACCCTTGAAGAGATTCCAAAGCCTACAAGATGAGGCTCTTGTTGCTGCGGTAGACGATCACTTGCCGCTTGCAAAAGCGCGTAGAAGATCTTGATCACGATCGGTTCCGGCGCCACGAACGGGCAGCACCTCCGTACTCGGTCACACGTTCGGTTGTTGATGAAGACGACGTCCACCTCCCCGTTCCAGCGGGCAGCGGAAGTAGTAGCTCCTCTTGAATCCGACAGCACGACGGCGTGGTGTCGGTGGCGGTGTAGAAGTCCGGCGGAGCTTCGCTAAGCAAACCGGACAATATGAAGTGGAGGAGCAAAGCTAGGGTTTGGGAGGGGGTGGCCGGCCACTCAAGGGGGGCGGCCAAGCTATGGTCTTAGGGTGGCCGGCCCTCTCCCTTGGCCCCTCATTATATAGGTGGATCCCAAGTGTTGGTGTCCAAGTCTTCGAATAAGACCCGAAACCAAAACCTTCCATAGGAGGGGGCAAACCTAGCCCAACTAGGACTCCCACCCAAAGGTGGGATTCCCACCTCCCATGTGGGGGGGTGGCCGGCCCCCTATGGTGGAGTCCACTTGGGACTCCACCCCCACTAGGGCTGGCCGGCCATGGAGGTGGAGTCCCTTGTGGACTCCACCTTCCTTGGTGGTTTCTTCCGGACTTTTCTAGAACCTTCTAGAACCTTCCATAGAACCTTCCGCGACATTTTATTTCACATAAAATGACATCCTATATATGAATCTTATTCTCCGGACCATTCCGGAACTCCTCGTGATGTCCGGGATCTCATCCGGGACTCCGAACAAATATTCGAACTTCATTCCATAATTCAAGAACTACCATTTCAACATCCAACTTTAAGTGTGTCACCCTACGGTTCGAGAACTATGCGGACATGGTTGAGTACTCACTCCGACCAATAACCAATAGCGGGATCTGGAGATCCATAATGGCTCCCACATATTCAACGATGACTTTAGTGATCGAATGAACCATACACATATATTACCAATTCCCTTTGTCTCGCGATATTTTACTTGTCCGAGGTTTGATCTTCGGTATCACTCTATACCTTGTTCACCCTCGTCTCCGACCAAGTACTCTTTACTCGTACCGCGGTATGAGGTCTCTTATGAACTCATTCATATGCTTGCAAGACATTAGACGACATTCCACCGAGAGGGCCCAGAGTATATCTATCCGTCATCGGGATGGACAAATCCCACCGTTGATCCATATGCCTCAACTCATACTTTCCGGATACTTAATCCCACCTTTATAGCCACCCATTTACGCAGTGGTGTTTGGTGTAATCAAAGTACCTTTCCGGTATAAGTGATTTACATGATCTCATGGTCATAAGGACTAGGTAACTATGTATCGAAAGCTTATAGCAAATAACTTAATGACGAGATCTTATGCTACGCTTAATTGGGTGTGTCCATCACATCATTCACACAATGACATAACCTTGTTATTAATAACATCCAATGTTCATGATTATGAAACTAATCATCCATTAATCAACAAGCTAGTTTAAGAGGCATACTAGGGACTTCTTGTTTGTCTACATATCACACATGTACTAATGTTTCGGTTAATACAATTCTAGCATGATATATAAACATTTATCATAAACATAAAGATATAAATAATAACCACTTTATTATTGCCTCTAGGGCATATCTCCTTCGATCTCCCACTTGCACTAGAGTCAATAATCTAGATTACATTGTAATATACCTAACACCCATGGCATTCTCGGTGTTGGTCATGCTTTGCCCTAGGGAGAGCTTTAGTCAACGGATCTGCTACATTCGGATCAGTGTGTACTTTGCAAATCTTTACTTCTCCATCTTCGATGTACTCGCGAATCGAGTGGTAACGCAGCTTGATATGCTTCAGCCTCTTGTGTGACCTTGGCTCTTGTGCATTGGCGATGGCACCCATGTTATCACAGTAAATGATTAATGGGTCCAATGCACTCGGAACCACACCGAGCTCTACAATGAACCTCTTCATCCATACCGCTTCTGATGAAGCCTCGAAGCCGCTTATGTACTCGATTCTCGTTGAAGACTTCGCCACCGTGCACCGCTTCGAGCTTGCCCGACTTCGCAGCACCATTCAATATAAACACGTACCCAGATTGTGACTTAGAGTCATCAGGATCAGTGTTCCAACTTGCATCGGTGTAACCGTTTACAACGAGCTCTTGGTCACCTCCATAACAAAGAAACATATCCTTAGTTCTTTTCAAGTACTTCAGGATATTCTTGACCGCTGTCCAGTGTTCCATTCCTGGATCACTTTGATATCTGCTAGTCAAACTAACCGCATGTGCTATATCCGGTCTTGTACATAGCATGGCATACATGATAGATCCCATCGCCGAGGCATAGGGGATGTTACACATCCTTTCTCTTTCTTCTGCTCGTAGCCGGTCCTTGAGTTTTACTCAATACCTTGCACGGTAACATAGGTAAGAACCCTTTCTTACTTTCGTCCATTCTAAACTTCTTTAGAATCTTGTCCAGATATGTACTCTGTGATAGCCCTATTAGACGCCTTGATCTATCTCTATAAATCTTGATGCCTAATATATACGATGCTTCACCAAGGTCTTTCATTGAAAAACTATTATTCAAATAACCCTTAACATCGCTTAATAGTTCTATATCATTCCCGATCAATAATATGTCATCTACATATAATATCAGGAATGCTACAGTAGCTCCCACTCACTTTCTTGTAAATACAGGCCTCTCCATGACACTCGTATAAACCCGAAGTCTTTGATCACCTTATCAAAGCGTCGGTTCCAACTTCTCGATGCTTGCTTCGGTCCATAGATTGAACGCTGAAGTTTGCATACTTTGTCAGCATTTTTAGGATCGACAAAACCTTTGGGTTGTACCATATACAACTCTTCCTCAATGTCTCCATTAAGGAACGCCGTTTTGACATCCATCTGCCAAATCTCATAATCGAAAAATGCAGCTATTGCTAACAAAATCCTCACAGATTTCAGCTTCGCTACAGGTGAGAAAGTCTCATCGTAGTCAACTCCTTGAATTTGTCGGAAACCCTTTGCGACAAGTCGAGCTTTATAGACAGTAATATTACCATCGACATCTGCTTTTCTCTTGAAGATCCATTTATTTTCGACAGCCTTTCGGCTATCGTGTAAGTCTACCAAAGTCCATACTTTGTTATCATACATGGATCCCATTTCGGATTTCATGGCTTCTTGCCATTTGTTGGAATACGGGCTCATCATCGCTTCTTCATACGTCGCAGGTCCTCATCATTGTTATCCACAATCATGACATTTAGACAAGGATCATACCAATCAGAGTGGCACGTTCCCTTGTCGATCTGCGAGGTTCGATAGTTTCCTCGTTCGAAGTTTCATGATCATTATCATTAGCTTCCTCTCGTTGCCGGTGTAGGCGGCAGTACAACTTCCTGCATCGCGCTACTCGATCAACGAGTATAGATTCATCAATCTCATCGAGTTCTACTTTTCTTCCAGTCACTTCTTTAGTGAGAAATTCTTTCTCAAGAAAGGTTCCGTTCTTAGCAACAAAGATTTTGCCTTCGGATCTGTGATAGAAAGTGTATCCTATAGTTTCCTTAGGATAACCTATGAAGACGCATTTCTCCGCTTTGGGTTCTAGCTTGTCCGGTTGTAACTTCTTTACATAGGCTTCGCAACCCCAAACTTTCAGAACGACAGCTTAGGTTTCTTATTAAACCATAATTCATACGGTGTCGTTTCTACGGATTTTGATGGTGCTCTATTTAAAGTGAATGCGGCTGTCTCTAATGCATAACTCCAAAATGATAACGGCAAATCAGTAAGAGACATCATACTACGAACCATATCTAAGAGAGTTCGATTACGACGTTCGGACACACCGTTTCGTTGAGGTGTTCCCGGCGGTGTCAATTGTGAAAGTATTCCGCATTTCTTTAAATGCATGCCAAACTCATAACTCAGATATTCACCTCCACGATCAGATCGTAGAAATTTGATCTTCTTGTTACGTTGATTTTCTACTTCACTTTGAAATTCCTTAAACTTCTCGAAAGTTTCGGATTTATGTTTCATGAAATAGATATACCCATATCTACTCAGATCATCGTGAAGGTTAGAACATAACGATAACCACCGCGATGCTACGCTCATTGGTCCACATACATCGGTATGTATGATTTCCAATAAGTCAGTAGCTCGCTCCATCATACCAGAGAATGGAGTCTTTGTCATTTTTCCCATTAGACATGCTTCGCATCTATCAAGTGACTCAAAGTCAAGTGATTCAAGTAATCCATCAGTATGGAGTTTCTTCATGCGTTTCACTCCAATATGACCAAGACGATGAGTGCCACATATAAGTAGAATTATCATTTAGTTTAATTCGCTTAGCATCAATGTTATGTATATGTGTATCACTACTATCGAGATCTAACAGAAATAAGCCATTCTTTTGTGGTGCTCGACCATAAAAGATATTATTCATAAAAATAGAACAACCATTATTCTCAGACTTGAATGAATAACCGTCTTGCATTAAACAAGATCCAGATATAATGTTCATGCTCAACGCAGGTACATAATAACAATTATTTAGGCTTAAAACTAATCCCGAAGGTAGATGTAGAGGAAGTGTCCCGACTGCGATCACATTGACCTTGGATCCGTTTCCAACGCGCATCGTCACTTCATCTTTCAGCAGTTGTCGTTTATTCTTTAGTTCCTGTTTCGAGTTACAAATATGAGCAACCGAACCAGTATCAAATACCCAGGTACTAGAACGAGAACTAGTGAGATAAACATCTATAACATGTATATCAGATATACCTTCTTTCTTCTTCTTGACAAGGCCGCTCTTTAGATCAGCCAGATACTTGGAGCAATTACGCTTCCAGTGTCCCTTCTCCTTGCAGTAATAGCACTCAGGATCAGGCTTAGGGCCGTTCTTAGGTTTCATAGGAGGCGTGGCAGCTTTCTTGCCACCCTTCTTGAATTTTCCCTTAGACTTGCCCTGTTTCTTGAAACTGGTGGTCTTGTTGACCATCAACACTTGGTGCTCTTTCTTGATCTCAATCTCAGCAGCTTTTAGCATGCCAAAGAGTTCAGGTAACTCCTTGTTCATGTTCTGCATATTGTAGTTCATCACAAAGTTCTTGTAACTTGGTGGCAGTGATTGAAGGACACGATTAATCCCCAGTCTGTTAGGAATCACTATTCCCAAGTCACTGAGTTTCTTCGCATGCCCGGTCATGGCGAGCATGTGCTCACTAACGGAGCTGCCTTCTTCCATCATACAGCTGAAGAAATGTTTCGATGCTTCATAGCATTCCACTGCCGCATGACTCTCGAATATAGCTTTCAGCTCATTCATCAACTCATGAGGATCATGGTGCTCAAAACGTTTTTGAAGATCGGATTCCGCATCGCACAGGATGGCACACCGAACTTGAGAGTACCGAGTTTTCCGAGTTGCGTAAACAGCTTTTACTTCATCGGATTCATCTTCTGCAGGAGGGTCACCTAGCGGTGCATCAAGCACAAATTGCAGATTTCCGCCGAGAGGAAGATCCTCACATGACGGAACCAGTCGGTGAAGTTGCTACCGTTGCTCTTAAGTTTCTCTTTCTCTAGGAACTGATTAAAATTGATTGAGGACGCCATCTCTACAACATATATTTGCAATAGTTTAGACTAAGTTTATGACAAATTGAGTTCAAATTTTAATTCAACATAATTAAAACCCTAGGTGAACTCCCACTCAAAACAATATCCCTCGCATTGTCTTAGTGATCACACGAACCAAATCCACCGCACCTAAACCCGATCATCACGAGAAAAGGTGTGATTTCAATGGCGAACACTCATAGTGTTCATCATATCAACCATATGATTCATGCTCTACCTTTCGGTATCACGTGTTCCGAGACCATGTCGGTACATGCTAGGCTCGTCAAGGCCACCTTAGTATCCGCATGTGCAAAACTGTCTTGCACCCGTTGTATGTACTTATCGAATCTATCACACCCGATCATCACGAGATGCTTCAAACGATAAGACTTAATAACGGTGCTACTAAGGATGAACACTTTATTATCTTGAGATTTTAGTGAGGGATCATCTTATAATGCTACCGTCGCGATCTAAGCAAAATAAGATGCATAAAAAGGATTAACATCACATGCGCTTCATATGTGATATGATATGGCCCTTTTGTTCTTGTGCCTTTGATCTTCATCTCCAAAGCACGGATATGATCTCCATCATCTTCGGGCATGATCTCCATCATCGTCGGCGTAGCACCAAGGTCAATGGCACCGTCTTCATGTTTGTCCTCCATGTAGCAACTATTACAACTACTTTGAAATACTACTCAACATGAAATTTAAAGACAACCATAAGGCTCCTGCCGGTTGCCACAATACAATAATGATCATCTCATACATATTCATCATCATATCATGGCCATATCACATCACCAAACCCTGCAAAAACAAGTTAGACGTCTCTAATTTGGTTTGCATATTTTACGTGGTTTAGGGTTTTCGAGAGAGATCTAATCTACCTACGAACATGAACCACAACGTTGATACTAATGTTTTCAATAGAAGAGTAAATTGAATCTTTACTATAGTAGGAGAGACAGACACCCGCAAAGCCTCTTATGCAATACAAGTTGCATGTCGAACGAGGAACAAGTCTCATGAACGCGGTCATGTAAAGTTAGTCCGAGCCGCTTCATCCCACTATGCCATAAAGATGCAAAGTACTCAAACTAAAGATAACAAGAGCATCAACGCCCACAAACCATTGTGTTCTACTCGTGCAACCATCTATGCATAAACCTGGCTCTGATACCACTGTAGGATAACGTTGCATAGAAAACAAAAATTTTCCTACCGCGAACACGCAATCCAAGCCAAGATGCAATCTAGAAGACGGTAGCAACGAGGGGTATCGAGTCTCACCCTTGAAGAGATTCCAAAGCCTACAAGATGAGGCTCTTGTTGCTGCGGTAGACGATCACTTGCCGCTTGCAAAAGCGCGTAGAAGATCTTGATCACGATCGGTTCCGGCGCCACGAACGGGCAGCACCTCCGTACTCGGTCACTCGTTCGGTTGTTGATGAAGACGACGTCCACCTCCCCGTTCCAGCGGGCAGCGGAAGTAGTAGCTCCTCTTGAATCCGACAGCACGACGGCGTGGTGTCGGTGGCGGTGTAGAAGTCCGGCGGAGCTTCGCTAAGCAAACCGGACAATATGAAGTGGAGGAGCAAAGCTAGGGTTTGGGAGGGGGTGGCCGGCCACTCAAGGCTGGCGGCAAAGCTATGGTCTTAGGGTGTCCGGCCCCCTACCTTGGACCCTCATTATATAGGTGGATCCCAAGTGTAGGTGTCCAAGTCTTCGAATAAGACCCGAAACCAAAACCTTCCATAGGAGGGGCAAACCTAGCCCAACTAGGACTCCCACCCAAAGGTGGGATTCCCACCTCCCATGTGGGGGTGGCCGGCCCCTATGGTGGAGTCCACTTGGGACTCCACCCCCACTAGGGCTGGCCGGCCATGGAGGTGGAGTCCCTTGTGGACTCCACCTTCCTTGGTGGTTTCTTCCGGACTTTTCTAGAACCTTCTAGAACCTTCCATAGAACCTTCCGCGACATTTTATTTCACATAAAATGACATCCTATATATGAATCTTATTCTCCGGACCATTCCTAACTCCTCGTGATGTCCGGGATCTCATCCGGGACTCCGAACAAATATTCGAACTTCATTCCATAATTCAAGAACTACCATTTCAACATCCAACTTTAAGTGTGTCACCCTACGGTTCGAGAACTATGCGGACATGGTTGAGTACTCACTCCGACCAATAACCAATAGCGGGATCTGGAGATCCATAATGGCTCCCACATATTCAACGATGACTTTAGTGATCGAATGAACCATACACATATATTACCAATTCCCTTTGTCTCGCGATATTTTACTTGTCCGAGGTTTGATCTTCGGTATCACTCTATACCTTGTTCAACCTCGTCTCCTGACAAGTACTCTTTACTCGTACCGTGGTATGTGGTCTCTTATGAACTCATTCATATGCTTGCAAGACATTAGACGACATTCCACCGAGAGGGCCCAGAGTATATCTATCCGTCATCGGGATGGACAAATCCCACTGTTGATCCATATGCCTCAACTCATACTTTCCGGATACTTAATCCCACCTTTATAGCCACCCATTTACGCAGTGGTGTTTGGTGTAATCAAAGTACCTTTCCGGTATAAGTGATTTACATGATCTCATGGTCATAAGGACTAGGTAACTATGTATCGAAAGCTTATAGCAAATAACTTAATGACGAGATCTTATGCTACGCTTAATTGGGTGTGTCCATCACATCATTCACACAATGACATAACCTTGTTATTAATAACATCCAATGTTCATGATTATGAAACTAATCATCCATTAATCAACAAGCTAGTTTAAGAGGCATACTAGGGACTTCTTGTTTGTCTACATATCACACATGTACTAATGTTTCGGTTAATACAATTCTAGCATGATATATAAACATTTATCATAAACATAAAGATATAAATAATAACCACTTTATTATTGCCTCTAGGGCATATCTCCTTCAGCCAGAGCATCTACTAGTAACGGAGAGCATGCAAGATCATAAACAACACATAGATATAACTTTGATAATCAACATAACAAGTATTCTCTATTCATCAGATCCCAACAAACGCAACATATAGAATTACAGATAGATGATCTTGATCATGTTAGGCAGCTCACAAGATCCGACAATGATAGCACAATGGGGAGAAGACAACCATCTAGCTACTGCTATGGACCCATAGTCCAGAGGTAGACTACTCACACATCACTCCGGAGGCGACCATGGCGGCGTAGAGTCCTCCGGGAGATGATTCCCCTCTCCGGCAGGGTGCCGGAGGCGATCTCCTGGATCCCCCGAGATGGGATCGGCGGCGGCGGCGTCTCTGGAAGGTTTTCTGTATCGTGGCTCTCGGTACTGGGGGTTTCGCAACGGAGGCTTTAAGTAGGCGGAAGGGCAGGTCAGGAGGCGGCACGAGGGCCCCACACCACAGGGCCGCGCGGCCAAGGGGGGGGGGCCGCGCCGCCCTAGGGTGTGGCCCCCTCGTGGCCCCTCTTCGTCTCCTCTTCGGACTTCTGGAAGCTTCGTGGAAAAATAGGACCCTGGGCGTTGATTTCGTCCAATTTCGAGAATATTTCGTTACTAGGATTTCTGAAACCAAAAACAGCAGAAAACAGCAACTGGCACTTCGGCATCTTGTTAATAGGTTAGTTCCAGAAAATGCACGAATATGACATAAAGTGTGCATAAAACATGTAGATAACATCAATAATGTGGCATGGAACATAAGAAATTATCGATACGTCGGAGACGTATCAAGGGCCCGGATGGAAGCCTCTCTAGCATTGTTTTTTTCTCGATCACGCCATCTCCTTCAACGCTCTCCGATCGAGCCGTTTACGATGTAGGATCATGGGTCCCGCATGTCATCCTCTATGAACGAAAATTCTTTCTTTTCTTGGATTTTTTTGACCCCCTGATTTCTGGCTACTTCCTTTTTCTTTTGATCCCGTGCCGCCTTGGAAACGTTGAGATCGCTACTGCTAAATGGGACCCGCGTGTCATCCTCTATGTGCAATCAACTTTCTTTTCTTGGAGTTTTTTTGGCACCTCATATTTGGTCACTTGTCTTTTTCTTTCGGTCCTGTGCCGCCTCTCAAACGGTGATACCACTGCTGCTAAATGAGACCCGCATGTCATCCTCTATGTGCAATCGAGTTTCTTTTCTTGGATTTTTTTGGCACCTCATAATTGGTCACTTGCCTTTTTCTTTCGATCCCGTGCCGCCTCTCAAACGGTGATACCGCTGCTGCTAAATGGGACCCGCATGTCATCCTCTATGTACTATAAAACTTTCTTTTCTTGGATTTTTTGGCACCTCATAATTGGTCACTTGCCTTTTTCTTTCGATCATCTGCCGCCTCTCAAACGGTGATACCATTGCTGCTAAATGGTACCCGCATGTCATCCTCTAAGTACAATCAAGTTTCTTTTCTTGAATTATTTTTGGCTCCTGATATTTGGTCACTTGCCTTTTTCTTTCGATCTCATGCCATGTTTGAAACATTGAGGAACCTGCTGGCTCATGGGACCTGCATGTCATCCTCTATGTACTATAACAGTTTATTTTCTTGGTTTCTTTTCACCCTCTAATTTTTGGCTATTTCCTTTTTTTTGATCCCCTGCCGCCTTGGTAACATTGAGTAAGCTGCTGCAAAATGGGACCCGCATGTCATCATCTATGTACAATCAACTTTCTTTCCTTTTAGTTTTTTGGGCACCTAATATTTGGTCACTTGCCTTTTTCCTTTGGTCATGTGCCGCCTTGGAAACATTGAGACCGCTGCTGCAAAATGGGTCCTGCATGTCATCCTCTATGTACAATAAAAGTTTCTTTTCTTGGATTTTTTTTGGCACCTGATATTTTGTCACTTGCCTTTTTCTTTCGATCCCGTGTCGCCTCTGAAACATTGATACAGCTGCTGCTAAATTGGACCCTCATGTCATCCTCTATGCACAATAAAAGTTTCTTTTCTTGGATTATTTTTCACCTTCTGATATTTGGGTATTTCCTTTTTCTTTCGATCCCCTGCCTTGGAAACGTTGAGACCGCTGCTGCAAAATGGGACCCGCATGTCATCCTCTATGTACTTTAAACGTTTATTTTTCTTGGATTTTTTACACCCTCTGATTTTTGGCTATTTCCTTTTTCTTTTGATCCCCTGCCGCCTTGGAAACGTTGAGTAAGCTGCCGCCTTGGGACATGCATGTCATCCTCTATGTACAATTAAATTTCTTTTCTTGGAGTTTTTTTTTACCCCCTAATTTCTGGCTACTTTATTTTTCTTTTGATCTCAAGCCGCATTTGAAACGTTGGGACCGCTGCTGCAAAATGAGACCTGCATGTCATCCTCTATGTAATATAAAGCTTCTTTCCTTGGATTATTTTTGGCTCCTGATATTTGGTCACTTGCCTTTTTCTTTCGATCTCATGCCACCTTTGAAACGTTGAGGAAGCTGCTGCCTCATGGGTCCCGCATGTCATCCTCTATGAACAATAAAAGTTTCCTTTGTTGGAGTTATTTTTTACCTCTAATTTCTGGCTAGTTCCTTTTTATTTTGATCCCCTGCCGCCTTTGAATGTTGAGGACTCTGCTGGCTAATGGGTCCTACATGTCAGCCTCTATGAACGATAAACCTTTCTTTTCTTGGAGTTATTTTGACCCCTAATTTCTGGCTATTTTGCCTTTTTTGGATCCTGTGCCGCCTTGGAAACGTTGAGGATGCTGCTTCCTCATGGGTCCCGCATGTCATCCTCTCAGAATGATAAATGTTTCTTTTCTTCAATTTTTTTACCAACTGATTTTTGGTTTATTTTTTCTTTTGATCCCCTGTCGCCTTTAAAACTTTGACGACACTGCTGGCTCATGAGTCCCGATGTCAGCCTCCCCGTACAAGAAACATGTGATATCTTGATTATTTTGCAGACAATAAAAAGTGTATTTCGCTCTGAGCTATTGCAAACAGATAAATTAAATCTTTATTTTTACATAAACAAACTAATACGTTAAATATCCATGTTTTTGTTTTGTTTTTGCGAAGCATAGGACTTTCCTGTTTTGGAGTGGGCTGAAATTGTACAAGTCAAAAGGCGTCCAGCAGGGATAGTTCGAAGGCCCAGATGGCCATGCAGCCCCAATTGATATCTTCCTTATCTTGGATTATTTTTTAATCAAAAGGCCCAGCAGGGATACATCCTTTTTCTTTTGGTCCTGTGTGCCGCCTTGGAAACGTTGAGGACGCTGCTGCCTCATGGGACCCGCATGTCATCCTCTATGAACTATAAAAGTTTCTTTTCTTGGATTTTTTTTCACCCTCTGATTTTTGGCTATTTCCTTTTTTCTTTTGTTCCCCTACCGCCTTGGGACCCGCATGTCATCCTCTATGTACAATCAATGATAAGGGAGCGACCCACTGGATCCTCCTTAGTTGTTGCCCGATCTTTCACAGCGAGAACCTAGGGTAGAGAATCCTCCCAACAACGCGATGAGCGCAGCCTGGAGAAGAGGGAACGAATCCAGCAAGCAACGGATCGATGAACGACCACCTCAAACCAAGAGCTAGACAATCCTTGATGAACACAAGAACCTTCGCAGCGGATAATATAGATAAATGGCAGTGCCGTACCCCCGGAGGGATGATGCACGTGAACACACGCAACTAGGTAAAACCTAAACTTGAGACTAAACTTGTTCTCTCTAAACCCTAGCCGCCCCACCTCCTTATATGAGGGGGAGGTGGCCGGCCAGCCTTGCTAGGCTGGGGCGCCCCACTTGATGGGCTGACCTGGTTTGGCTTGGATAGGCCCAAAGCCAAACACAACACTAATTTAACCCTAATTGGCCCACCACATGACCTGGCAACATTATTTCCTAACATAGAATGAATGACACAACCTTAGACTTAATTATTACATGGCGTAGGTCGTCCTAGCGTGTCACTCCTGAATCCTCGATGGCATACCACCTAGGTTGGTGGAGTCCTGAAATTGGGCTCCACATAGGCCTCCGTGCCCATATCATCCTCCCCCCTTCAAGAAGTGTTGTCCCCAACGCGTGAGGGTCTTCTGGAAAAGGTGACGTGATATGAACATGACACGTCCTCGCCGTCCTCAAGTCTTGCTTGCCTTCCACACCACATCCTCCCTCGCAGCCTTCTCGACTTGATACAGCACTTGGCGCCTCCTTTCTTTTCCACATGAGCTTGGACTTTGGCGCCAATTCCTTCTTCTTGCGAGGTTTTGATGGACCCTTGTGTCGCTGCACATGACCCTGCACAAGATGTGTAATTCCTGGGCCACATAGATGTCTCACACGTCCATCCTTGCCTCGATGCATCCACGGTGTCGTGGAAAACTGGACAGTACTCCGAGCACGGTAGTGCCGCTGCCCACCATCTCCACTGACGCGCTCGCCTCCCACTCCTCCCACGCACATCTACGCTATATGTACTGACACACCATCAGCACAAACATCATCAGTTTGTATACTAGCATCAACACAAATTGGAACTGTAGCACATGCTGCAACATCGACATCAACAACAAGTGTAGCTTCATCCGGCTTGTCACCAACAAGAACTGGCTTGTCATCTATAGGCATGGCTGAAACATCACCAACATCAATGCTTGAATCATCATGCACCTTTTGCTGCACATTAGGCTTGTGCAACTTCTCCTTACGCACCACTAACTCCACATCGGACTTGATATGATCATCACCCATAGGCTTCAAAGTCCGTTGTTTGCCACCATGCATAAAAGAATATGTATTTGCTCGCCCAGCATGTGTCACATTACGATCATACTGCCAAGGACGCCCAAGTAGCAATCCACACACCTCCAATGGCAACACATCGCAATCGATCTCATCAACATAATCATCAACTGTAAATGGCACACGCACCTTATGAGTAATCTTCAGCATACCACAGCTATTCAACCACTCAAGACGTTTAGGTTCAGGAAGACGCCATGTAGACAACCCCAATGCTGCCACCATCGCCTTGCTAATGCCATTAGTACAGCTACCACCATCAACCATCAACTTGCAAGCCTTGCCCTTGATCAAGCACTGAGTCTGAAACAAAATCCATCGCTGAACCTTGTCAAATGTCTTGCAAGCATCACCTTGTACCTTCTTGAGTTGCATATTCAGCCCGCTCAATGGTACATCCGCCTCAACAGTCACAGTAGTGCTCTTGGTATCAGAGCCAGGTTTCCTCTCCTCTGAAAATATCACCTCATCCTCAGTGACTGTTGGTAGTGGAGCAATCCTCTTAGCAGTAACTATGCACTTGTCCACTGACTTCATTACATCCACTAGACATTTGTTGACTTCCTTCAATGCATGCCCAAATCCGGAGGACTGCTTATGATCCTTCAATGGTAACCCGAAACCACCATGAAGAAAATTATTGAAGTCCGCCCAAGTATAAGAATACTCGCCTCTATCACCTTCATGACACCAATATATGTCCAACTCCGCATCCACTCGCCGGTGAGCAAGAACACAGGCATCATAACCAGTGAACATCCCTTTGTAACGACGACATCGTTGGAAACCCAATTCCATGTACTTCTCCCATTCTTCGTACTGATCAATTGTCGCGTCATGGCATAAATACCACTTAAGTTCTGACACGGGACAAGTTACTCCCTTCCGGATGTCAAGGAAATCATTGAATATATCACCGGATTTCGTGCCACGCGAACACCGTATGCCATGTACATCATCAGAAAACGAAGCAACAACAGTAGTAGCATCAAGTAGCATCGCCGGAGATGAAACAGGAGCAACAGGAGAAACCGCCAGAGGAAAAACCGCAGCAGTCGGAGCTAGCCTGGCCCAGGGCCCGGTTAGACCGACCTCCAGACCGGCCAGCCCGGTCCCTGGCCCGGTTGACCGGGCGCCAACCGGATGCGTCGCACCGGGGCCAAACCGGACGAAATTTTGCGAACTTTCCGGTTTGCCGCCCGGTTGACTGGATGCCACGTCGGCCGGCCCGGTCACTGGCCCGGTTGACCGGATTCCAGACCGGATTTTTCTTGGTCGCGAAATTTCATCTTCTTCCCGATTCTAGTCGCGATTTTTCGCGATTTTGACCTCCGAAACAGCCATGGATGACCTCCAAACTGCACCAAACAACGCATAACTTCCTCCAACCAACCTCCTTCGACCGAGATCCAAACTCCTCCGATCTTAGAGCCAATCTTCTCCGATGCAAATCGATCAAAGAGATCGATCAACAACACCTCGCCGTGAGCAACCTAGAAAGCTGATACCACATGATAAGGGAGCGACCCACTGGATCCTCCTTAGTTGTTGCCCGATCTTTCACAGCGAGAACCTAGGTTAGAGAATCCTCCCAACAACGCGATGAGCGCAGCCTGGAGAAGAGGGAACGAATCCAGCAAGCAACGGATCGATGAACGACCGCCTCAAACCAAGAGCTAGACAATCCTTGATGAACACAGGAACCTTCGCAGCGGATAATATAGATAAACGGCAGCGCCGTACCCCCGGAGGGATGATGCACGTGAACACACGCAACTAGGTAAAACCTAAACTTGAGACTAAACTTGTTCTCTCTAAACCCTAGCCGCCCCACCTCCTTATATGAGGGGGAGGTGGCCGGCCAGCCTTGCTAGGCTGGGGCGCCCCACTTGATGGGCTGACCTGGTTTAGCTTGGATAGGCCCAAAGCCAAACACAACACTAATTTAACCCTAATTGGCCCACCACATGACCTGGCTACATTATTTCCTAACATAGAATGAATGACACAACCTTAGACTTAATTATTACATGGCATAGGTCGTCCGAGCGTGTCACTCCTGAATCCTCGATGGCATACCACCTAGGTTGGTGGAGTCCTGAAATTGGGCTCCACATAGGCCTCCGTGCCCATATCAATCAACTTTCTTTTCTTGGAGTTTTTTATTACCCCTAATTTCTAGCTACTTTCTTTTTCTTTTGATCTCAAGCCGCATTTGAAACGTTGAGACTGCTGCTGCAAAATAGGACCCACATGTCATCCTCTATGTAAAATAAAAGTTTCTTTTCTTGGATTATTTTTCACCCTCTGATTTTTGGCTATTTCCTTTTTCTTTCGATCCCCTGCTGCCTTGGAAACATTGAGGATGCTGCTGCCTCATGGGTCCCACATGTCATCCACTATGAACAATAAAAGTTTCTTTTCTTCGATTTTTTTCACCCTTTGCTTTTCCTTTTTCTTTTGATCCCATGCCGCCTTGGAAACATTGAGGATGTTGCTGCCTCATGGGACCCGCATGTCATACTCTATGTACAATAAAAGTTTCTTTTCTTGGATTAATTTTGGCTCCTGATATTTGGTCACTGGCCTTTTTCTTTCAATCTCATGCCGCCTCTCAAACGTTGACTAAGTTGCTGGCTCATGGGACCGCATGTCATTATTTATGTATAATAAAAGTTTATTTTCTTGGATTATTTTTGGCTCCTAATATTTGGTCACTTGCATTTTTATTTCGATCTCATGCCGTCTTTGAAACATTCAGACCGCTGCTACAACATGGGACCCATATGTCATCCTCTATGTACAATAAAAGTTTCTTTTCTTGGATTATTTTTTGCTCCTCATACACTACAAGAAAAGTTTCCATGGCCGACGAAGTTGAAGTCACGTCGTGGTTGCTGCTGCACCATGGCCGACGATTTTTGGTCTCTCCGTGCTGCATGTCAAAACTTTTTTCTTGTTTTTGAGGCCACCTAGCCCGACGAAAACGTCCAAAACGTCGCGTATGGTGGCCCCGAACGTGGTGCATCACGAATTCTCGGGTTCGCCGGCCGAGTCAACGCAAATCTGCACCGCCCAGTGATGTAGGGCCGAGATGGCAGCCTCGCTAGCATTGTTTTTTTGTCGATCGCGGCAGCTTGTTCAACGCTCTCCGATCGAGCCGTTTACGATGCAGGATCATGAGTCCCGATGTCATCCTCTATGAACAAAAATTCTTTATTTTCTTGGATTTTTTTACCCCCTGATTTCTGGCTACTTCATTTTTCTTTTGATCACGAGCCGCCTTGGAAATGTTGAG
Source organism: Lolium perenne (assembly GCF_019359855.2). Taxonomy (NCBI): domain Eukaryota; kingdom Viridiplantae; phylum Streptophyta; class Magnoliopsida; order Poales; family Poaceae; genus Lolium; species Lolium perenne. Next base: position 271,514,405 of record NC_067244.2, read on the forward strand.
ACCGCTGCTGGTAAATGGGACCCGCATGTCATCATGTTTGTACTATAAAACTTTCTTTTCTTGGATTTTTTTTGGCACCTCATATTTGGTCACTTGTATTTTTCTTTTAATCCCGTGCCGCCTCTCAAACGGTGATACCGCTGCTGCTAAATGGGATCCGCATGTCATCCTCTATGTACTATAAAACTTTCTTTTCTTGGATTTTTTTTGCACCTCATATATGGTCACTTGCCTTTTTCTTTCGGTCCCGTGCCGCCTCTCAAACGATGATAGCGCTGATACTAAATGGGATCCGCACGTCATCCTCTATGTGCAATCAACTTTCTTTTCTCGTAGTTATTTTTGGCACCTCATAATTTGTCACTTGCCTTTTTCTTTCGATCACGTGCCGCCTCACAAACGGTGATACCGTTGCTGCGAAATGGGACCCGCATGTCATCTTCTATGTACTATAAAAGTTTCTTTTCATGGATTTTTTTTCACCCTCTGATTTTTGGCTATTTCCTTTTTTATCCCATGTCGCATTGGAAACGTTGAGTAAGCTGCTGACTCATGGGACCCGCATGTCATCCTCTATGTACAATCAACTTTCTTTTCTTGGATTTTTTTTGGGCACCTGATATTTGGTCACTTGCCTTTTCCTTTTGGTCCTGTGCCACCTTGGAAACGTTGAGACCGCTGCTGCAAAATGGGTCCGCATGTCATCCTCTATGTACAATAAAAGTTTCTTTTCATGGATTTTTTGGCACCTTATATTTGGTCACTTGGCTTTTTCTTTCAATCCTGTGTCGCCTCTGAAACATTGATACAGCTGCTGGTAAATAGGACCCGCATGTCATCCTCTATGTACAAATTAAAACAAGCAGGGCGAGAGCATCGATCGTGAGATTGATCGACCTAGCTAAATTTCAAAACAAGCCAAATTAAGTTATTGTGAGGCTTGATAGAAAAGATCAAAACAAAGCATGCATAGTCATATCATTTTTGGTTTACATAATACCTCTATGAACAATACCAAATAAACATGGCATATATACACTTCTTTTTTTGGACAAGAACCCTGCATATTTTTTTGCACCATGTGTTTGAGGCATCGCTTCCCCAGAGGTGTGTGTGGGAGCATTGCATGCTAAAAGAAAACAATGCCAAACATTTGAATCGCATGAATCATTTTTTGGTAGTGATATATATAGGTTTATGGTTTATATACAAGGTTTATTGTTAGGGTCTAGGGGTTTAATATAATTAGGGTTTAGGGTTTATAGAGATTCACATCATATGTTTCATTTCACATTTGTGATGTACAATACTACATACATAAGTAAAATAGATCCTTCTTAGTCACTCCAAAATGAAGCTCGTGGGAGGTTTTGGAATTTCCATGTTTGAAACCCAATACCACTTCTCTTCATGCTTGACTTTATAATTAAGTCAGAGTGTAGGGTTAGGGGGTAGATACATGATTTTTCTGGTTTGAATATATCTAGATTGACCTTTGTACGTTTATCAACTTGAATGCTTACTGTATAACATAAGAAGACTATGTGCTTTGGTTTTCATTTTTTTTGAATTTTTATGCCCATTTGAATTTTGGTCAAATCCTAGGTTAATTTGACCAAGAGTTAAACAAGTTTAAAACATGAATATGAAAAAGTAAGCATGTATCCTTCTTAGTCACTCCAAAATGAAGCTCGTGGGAGGTTTTTGGAATTTCCATGTTTGAAACCCAATACCACTTCTCTTCATGCTTGACTTCATAAGACAGAGTTTAGGGTTAGGTGGTAGATACATGATTTTTCAAGTTTGAATATGTCTAGATCGACGTTTGTACGTTTATTATCAACTTGAATGCTTACTGTATAACATAAGAAGACTATGTGCTTTGGTTTTTCATTTTTTTCATTTTTTTGAATTTTTATGCCAATTTGAATTTTGGTCAGATCCTAGGTTAATTTGACCAAGAGTTAAAGAAGTTTAAAACATGAATATGAAAAAGTAAGCATGTATCCTTCTTAGTCACTCCAAAATGGAGCTCTTGTGAGGTTTTTAAAATTTCTATGTTTGAAACCAAAAACCACTTCTCTTCATGCATGTTTTACTTCATAAGACAGAGTTTAGGATTAATTAGGGGTAGATACATGATTTTTCTGGTTCGAATATGTCTAGATATTGTTTATCAACTTGAATGCTTACTATAGGGCATAAGATCGAAGACTGTGTGCTTTGATTTTTTTATTTTTATGCCCATTTGAATCTTGGTCAAATCCCAGGTTTGACCAAGAGTTAAACAAGTTTAAAACATGAATATGAAAAGGTAAGCCCGTATTGATCCTTCTTATTCACTTCAAAATGAAGCTCTTGGTAGCTAGGTTTTTAAAATTTCTATGTTTGAAACCAAAAACCACTTCTCTTCATGCTTGACTTCATAAGACAGAGTTTAGGGTTAGGGGTAGATACATGATTTTTCTTGTTTGAATATGTCTAGATCTTGTTTATTAACTTGAATGCTTACTCTGTGACATAAGAAGACTATATGCTTTGGTTTTTCATTTTTTTATTCGTTTTTGAATTTTTATGCTCATTTCAATTTTGGTAAAATCCTAGGTTTGATCAAGATTTAACAAGTTAAAAACATGAATATGAAAAAGTAAGCATGTATCGATCCTTCTTATTAGTCACTCCAAAATGAAGCTCGTGGGAGGTTTTTGAAATTTCCATGTTTGAAACGCAAAACCACTTCTCTTCATGCTTGACTTCATAAGACAGAGTTTAGGGTTAGGGGTAGATACATGATTTTTCTAGTTTGAATATGTCTAGACCTTGTTTATAAACTTGAATGCTTACTATATGACAAGACTATGTGCTTTTTTTTGGTTTTTCTTGTATTTTTATGCCCATTTGTATCTTGGTTAAATCCTTGGTTTGACCAAGAGTTAAACAAGTTCAAAACATGAATATGAAAAAGCAAGTATGTATCCTTCTTAGTCACTCCAAAATTAAGCTCTTGGGAGGTTTTTAAAATTTCTATGTTTGAAACCAAAAGCCACTTCTCTTCATGCTTGACTTCATAAGACAGAGTTTAGGGTTAGGGGTAGATACATGATTTTTCTGGTTCGAATATGTCTAGATCTTGTTTATCAACTTGAATGCTTACTGTATGACATAAGAAGACTATGTGCTTGGGTTTTTCATTTTTTGATTTTTTTTGAATTTTATGCCCATTTGAATTTTGGTCAAATCCTAGGTTTGACCAAGATTGAAACAAGTTTAAAACATGAATATGAAAAAGTAAGCATGTATCCTTCTTAGTCTCTCCAAAATGAAGCTCGTGGTAGTATTTTGAAATTTCCATGTTTGAAACCCAATACCATTTCTCTTCATGCTTGACTTCATAAGATAGAGTTTAGGATTAGGGTATACATGATATTTCTGGTTTGAATATGTCTAGACCTTGTTTATCAACTTGAATGCTTACTATGTGCTTTGGTTTTTCTTTTTTCTTAATTTTTTTTGAATTTTTATGCCCATTTGAATCTTGGTCAAATCCTAGGTTTTACCAAGAGGTAAACAAGTTTAAAACATGAATATGAAAAAGTAAGCCTATATCATTCTTAGTCACTCCAAAATGAAGCACTTGGGAGGTTTTTAAAATTTTCTATGTTTGAAACCAAAAACAACTTCTCTTCATTCTTGACTTCATAAGACAAAGTTTAGGGTTAGGGGTAGATACATGATTTTTCTGGTTCAAATATGTCTAGATCTTGTTTATCAACTTGAATGCTTACTGTATGATATAAGAAGACTATGTGCTTTGGTTTTTTTATTTTTTTTTTATTTTTTCAATTTTTATGCCCATTTGAATTTTGGTCAAATCCTTTGTTTGACCAAGATTGAAACAAGTTAAAAACATGAATATGAAAACGTAAGCATGTATCGATCCTTCTTAGTCACTCCAAAATGAAGCTCGTGAGAGTATTTTGAAATTTTCATGTTTGAAACCCAATACCACTTCTCTTCATGCTTGACTTCCTAAGATAGAGTTTAGGGTTAGGGGTAGATACATGATTTTTCTGGTTTGAATATGTGTAGACCTTGTTTATCGACTTGAATATTCTTACTATATGACATAATTAAGAAGACTATGTGCTTTGGTTTTTCATTTTTTTGATTTTTTTGATTTTTTATGCCCATTTGAATTTTGGTCAATGGTTTGACCAAGATTTAAACAAGTTAAAAACATGAATATGATAAAGTAAGCATGTATCGATCCTTCTTAGTCACTCCAAAATGAAGCTTTTGGGAGGTTTTTGAAATTTCTATATATGTTTGAAACCAAAAACCACTTCTCTTCATGCTTGACTTCATAAGACAAAGTTTAGGGTTAGGGGTAGATACATGATTTTTCTGGTTCAATATGTCTAGATCTTGTTTATCAACTTGAATTCTTACTGTGTGACATAAGAAGACTATGTGCTTTGGTTTTTCATTTTTTGATTTTTTTTTGAATTTTTATGCCCATTTCAATTTTGGTCAAATCCAAGGTTTGACCAAGATTTAACAAGTTAAAAACATGAATATGAAAAAGTTAGCATGTATCGATGCTTCTTCTTAGTCACTCCAAAATGAAGCTCGTGGGAGGTTTTTGAAATTTCCATGTTTAAAATCCAAAACCACTTCTCTTCATGCTTGACTTCATAAGACAGAGTTTAGGGTTAGGGGTAGATACATGATTTTTCTAGTTTGAATATATCTAGACTTTGTTTATAAACTTGAATGCTTACTAGATGACAATTTCAATGTAGATAATCTCCTAATTGTTTTTAATAAATTGTTGCAACGCATGACCAGTTTTATATACGGTGGCTCAAGTTTGTTTATGATGTGGCTAGTCATCGAGCTATGATTGGGCATATATTGGATGCTCTGTATGATTTGGTTCAAATGGGAACATCTTTTAGGTTATCGCAACACCAACTCCTTTTTGTTGGTGTTCTGCCAGTAAGTGGAACGCTTATATATTGATCCATGTACACAAATATGATGAACACAATATCCATTTCAATGTAGACATGTCTACAAATTCAAGGCGTGTCTCAATAAAAATTTGTTTCATTAGGCATAGGAAAGGACAACCTTCGCGAACCATGGCGCCCAAACAAATGTTGTTGCAATTTCTGATCACATGAGGCCTATTTTTTTTATAGCATGACGCTCATTTTATATTATCCTAGATTTTCTTTATCATCAGAACTGGGTGGTTAATTATTTATAGTATTAGACATGCGGTCAAATGCATATATAGAGCATGCAAGTCCAGTGGTTAGAGATTCGACTACACATTTTTTTGACAGAACATTTACATAAACATAAAGATTGATTAAATCTTTCCCATCAATAGAAACACATTAAGATCACATCAAGATGTTATTTACCTACTACATTTACGTACATATATATTAGATCGACATTAAATTTAATCAATTACTCCATCATGCCTATATTAATTATTTGTCGCCGAAATGAGAAAACAGCGACAAATAATATGTATCAATGGGAGTAGCTTGATTAAAATCAAAGAAACACAAAATTTAAAACACTCGTACGTACGTACGTATCCTTTTGGATACAATTAAGGAAAGCAACCGAATTGATTAAGATGTGTAGACAACGGCGATGGATGTCTACTCGTCGCTGGCACTAGGCTCTGGCGCTGGCGCCGGTGCGGGTACGGGCGCGTCGGATGATTCCTTGGATGATTTCTTTTCATGAACGGCCAATCTCATGTCAGCATACACGACGCGGCCTTCGCCGTCGCCGTGGTTGAGCTCGACATTGTTCTTGGCGGAGGCGGTGGTGGCAACAGCGAGGAGGAGGAGCCCCACCACCAGCAGCGCCATCATCTTCCCTCTCTGGCCGGCAGCTGCAGCCATTATGTATGTGTATTGCTTCGGCCTGATGGTCGATATAATGATGACGATTGTGTGTATGACGGAGAGCAAGAGAGGAATGAGCAGGTTTTGTTCTATTTATAGTGCTAGCTAGCTGTTCTTGAATACACACAAATTTGGGGCTACCTAAAGTTGGGTCCATTGATCTATATTTGTATACTCCCTAATGGGTCCCATGAGCGCGCACCGGTCAGTCTTGAACTCCCACCACCATTGAACAAGTCAGGCTTGCATGCATGCATACTCCTTAGTTGGAACGTCTAATAAGTTCAGTAAAGGAATAAAGCATTCGTCTTTCCGAAAGAAGTATACCTTAAAAATTGATTAGATGTACTCGTTCCGTTCCATATTAGTTGGCTTTTTTTAGAAACACAATACAAACATAGACGCTCACATACACGCGCATACACTCACTCCTCACTCCTATGAACGCACACACGCATACCCTACCCCTATGAACATGTAGCATCCTACCTTTTAAGAAAGGCAAGATACCTGTGTATAGTGTTATTCCCGGGATCACTGATAGCACACACATTACAAAATATAGTAATCATGGCAATAGTATCAAATTACTACATCGCTGATCCACAGGGTAAAGTAAAACCTTACAAATTGCATAGTCACATGGACTAGCTCAACAATGTTCAGAACAAACACAGCGGAAAGTAAATCATCAATGAGCCTTCATCTTCTTCATGTGCCACAGGCAGTCATGTTGGAATGTAGACTCGAGATCCTACCACGTACTTCTTCTCGGAAAATCCTACACGTTTGAATATGCAGCCCCATGAATGGAGGTCAGTACAATGATGTACTGACAAATGACACTTATATGGTGGCAGTTTTGGGCATGACTATCTACATGATATTTGGCTAGTGGAGTTTAGGAAAATTTGCATCAAGCCAATTTTATCCTACATTTTATTTAAAACAAAACATTTACAAAACTTGTAATGATGTCATAAACAGTATCATGGTTACATCTCCCATGTACTATTTGACAGTTGCTACTCAAATTTTTACTTATTCAGAAAAGGTGATGAGATTTTTCCATACATTCCCTGCCTAGAAAGCTCAAATTGTTCGTAACCGGGGACATGGCTAAGATCTTAGGTTCAGTCTCGAGAGGTTGTGCACTTTCACCTTACGACCCACCCCCAAGAGAAGAATGGGACAAGATCTTTCAGAAGGAGGCTTCAACCATAACCAGCTAGACCCGTTCCCGTTTGGTTGCAAGCCACATCATCATGTCTCGCAACAAGTTTGACCTCATAACTTACTTAATCCCGGCAGAGCCCATAATACCATAAGGCTGCACTGGAAGCTAACTAAAACATGGACGACATAGTAATCTCTTTAATCCTGGGTGGCCATCCACAAGTGAAACCCACAAGCTTAAAACCATTACAGATAATAAACCCCCGCACGATCCCCTGGTGAAAATCAGAGGTGCAGTCCAGGGCAACCACTATTCAACTGCGCACTCTCAGGAACCCACCCGTCCACTGGTCCATCCCCAGGGATTGGAGCCCTGAGCAGCCGCCCACCATACAACCAATCCACCCAGGTGATTCATTAAGGTTGTTAATTTTAATTCTCAATTTTCACAATCCAAAATAATCAAAACAGCAGTGGCATTTTGTTATTGCTAGGAAAACTAAGAATCCTAGCAAAGGTTCATGGTGGCTACACACTACTGGGATTGATAAGCATAGCATAACTTTCGAAAACAAAATCCTACCATGCATACTAGTTTGAAAACACTAATGCATAACAAAATAGGTAGGAATTGAGTGTCACTTGCCTTTTTGGTAGTCGAAGCGCGTTCACTTCTCTTATTCAAAATACGTGCCTCTCCGTACGAACTATGATATAAAATATAGCACAACATAAACACATCATTCAAACAACAATAAAATCAAACCAAGCAAAACAACAAGTAGTTATTGATTGTGTTTTAGTCATCGGATAAAGAAGATATGGCATGAGGTATGGCTTGCAAGATATGAGTTGGAGATATTGAACGGATGAATTAAATACTTGGAAAGAAAATGATTATCTAAGTCAAGTACTTAGAATAAAATGATTGATAGGAACCTATGGTCAATGTTTGTTTGCTACTCAGGATTGGGTAATTGAAATGTTCCATGTGATAAAATCACATGAGTCTCAGAATGGCGCAACTCAAAATATTGTTTAGTAAAGTGTGACAACACTTACTAAGATAGTATGAGTTACACATAGTCTTGGGTATAAACAAATGATACATGAAATTACTCAAATTACTCATTTGTAAGTTGAATAGTTTTAAACTAGTCAAATGAGTGAACAAAAAGCAATTTGGATAGACACGATATTGGTTCAAGGTAGGGTGTCGAGTGGTATTGGTGTGTGGATGTGATCATAAGTTTCATCTTCACAAAAGCATCATGTTGAGAAAGGCTTATAGAAATCGATAATGTATATATACTCAAATTCTCATATTTGAATTTAAATATTTGCAAAGTGATTCAAATATTTTGGACAGTGGTTCTATTGGATAGAGTACCGCATAACAAGACTTGTGCAATTGGGTTTACTCCTAAATTATTTTTAGGACTTAAGCTATGATCGAAATAGTGATTTGAATGAATTTGAATGTATCAAGTTTGTGCACATAACAACTCCGATGTTTTCTATTTTCATGATGTTCTGCGTGTTCTAAGGATTCCAGAGACTACAAATTTGTTAAATTTGGACGAGTAGATTATTTGATATAATTTTTATAGTGAAAAAGGATTAATTAAATCATTTGAATTATGATTCGAAAACTAATACATAACATAGATAGTATTCTTGCATATTTGGGTTCTACATGTTATAAGCTTTCCAACGATATAAAGTTTGCAAATTTTGGACCTCTGGATGATTTTATAATGAATTTCTAAGTTGGACACATAATCTGACATTTAAAATTTAAATTTAAAATGAGTTTGACCGAGTTTGACTGAGACGTTGACTGTACTGCTGACTGTACCGCTGACTGCTGACTGTACCGCTGACTGTACTGTTGACTGTAGTTTGACTTTGACCAGACTAAGTTGACTATACTGATGCCATGATGATGTCATAAAGGTTGACAAAAAAATTTACTCACATGGAAAAACTTTGTACATCAAAGTTGTATAGAATTAATAGATCTATCTAACGTATAAATTACTTTTCACAACGAGACAATGAGATTGACAAGATCTGGGTTATACCTTATAAGATCTGAATCTTGTAATACGTTTTTCTCCTTGTTCGGTGAACGAAACAAGGTGAGACTCGTGGCAATTGAAAGATCTTGACGAGAGGAACAACTTCCGTGTTGAAGTCATGACGATTCAAGATAGTTTTGAAACTCGATTTGGCTCCGATTGACTCAAAATAGATCTGTAGATGAGCGATAAATCTGCACGTCAAATCAAAAAACTTTCAACATGAAAGTTGTAGAGGATGATCAGATCTACATACTCACCAAAGGAATTTGGATTTCGTGGAATGAGCACGAACTAATTGAAGATTCCTCAGACCTGACGTCGGCGAAATCTACAACTTTCGTGTAGAGCCCGAAGCGATTTGAGGTAGTTTGGTTGGTCAAAATTATTCGTTGATCTAGGATTTCAAGAGGAGGAAAAGGGAAAACGAAACTGTGACATGGTGGTAGCTTTATATGGGCCATAGGTCGGTGGAAAAGGTGGGCCTCGAAGTTAGGAACGCGTAGAAACAAACGGTTCTGAAATCGGAATTGTGTAGCTTAAGAAAAGTGCGTTTAAGTAGAGGTAGATTGGGCAAACACGAAAATCCTTTGGTGCCAGACACGAGCACGATCGGGCGTGGCCGGCCGGTCCGGCTGGGCTTGGCCTGGCTGCGTGCTGGGCAGGTCGGCTCGGCTGGCCGGCCCGTTTGTTTTTTTTCCTTTTTCTTTTTCTCTATTACTTGTTTCTTTTATAAAATGAGTTTTAAAATTCCGATTTAAGTGAAACAAATTTCTGTAAGTTTGTAAAATTATTTTGCTCAATTTAGTATAAAACAAATATTTAAATTTAATAAATTATTATTTTATATCATTTTATTACTATTATGCCATTATGGCTATGTGTGAATAGTTTCAACATACGCATACCAAATAAGTTTATAAAAATTTGTAAAAATCTAAATAGTGTTTTAGGACAACAACGAACCTTTTTAAAATCCATTTGTGGAAACAAAATAATAATTATATGCACTTAGGCTAATTGGCTACTTTGGCAATATTTTACAAATATAGTTCTCTATAGTTTTATTTTCTTAAATAAAAAATCCATTAAAGCTTTGAAAATCTTGAAAGCTAAAATAGGTTTGATTTTGAAAAATACTTTGAAACCAAAAGTCTTTGAAAACCTCATCTTTGGAAATTACTTTTAATTAACTTCAAAAAGTTTTAATTCTTTGTGGATTTTCAATCAAGTTTAAACAATCAAGCATTAAATTCATTTTTATTTTACATTTCGAATTTTGGAAAATTTCGGGATGTGACAGACTACCACCCTTAAAAGAAATCTCGTCCTCGAGATTTGAGAATGGTTAGAAAGAAAAGGTTTGGGTTCAGGTCTACTAGAAGGTTCATACTCACTATTGCTTCCTTTTTAAACATCTCCGAGGAGATTTCGGAAGTTAACCTCGGGATTTTAAAATTTTACACTAAACCATATGCGGTTATACCATCAACGATATCCATTCTGATCAGGGTAGTCATCCCATTGGTATTATCGTCTACTTGAGTATACTCGATCATGGGGAACTTCTTGTGATACCTTCTCCAAACATCATCTCATGCGCATCTGGTGTAAATCCATAATTCCAAAGGTATGGCTTATACCAACCTTAAAAGAAACTTTTGTAGGTGGTATTAGGTCTTAGGTTTAGGCTAAGCTCATCTTGGTTATGACTTGGCACATCCGAGGATATGGCTTGACAAAAGGTCATCTTCGAAAAAACATCTATGGCTTCTGGGTGAAAATCTAATAGGCAAATGTTTATTCACGTATAATGAACACATATCTCTCCAAGGTGAGTCAAATAGGTTTCCTTCATATTAGGACTTCTAATCCAAAGGGTTGGTTGTTGAACTACTTTTGAAAATGAGGGGTCACTCTTTAGGTCAATCGGGAGGCCAAGATTGTGAAAACATCATGACATCCTTCATATTTTGCTTCTTGGTGTCTTCGACAACTTTCCACCACTCTTGATCTAGTGGCTAGATCTTCAAACTGAGCGTAGTCCTACGCTTGGCAGCACTTGCCGACTATAAGGGTATCATATTTATCCACCCTAGGGTTTTGGCTTATTCGTCAACATCTCTTTGGTAGGTATGTCTCTCTAGATTTACCATTCCTCATAACAAGAGCAAACAATATGAGTAGTCGTCATGGGGGCCAATCCATGTCGCACCCAATCATTTCCTTGTTTTCAGTTTGGTATATCTCGTATTCTAACTCTTGGTCAACCTCGCAAGTTTGATAAAAAAATCCATGGAGAATTGAATCAATGTTTCAATCCCCATTATTGAATTGTTTTGAAAATATTTCTATCGATCCCTGATACGCGTACAGCACGCGTCCATTGGGAATCCCAAGAGGAAGGTGTGATGCGTACAGCAGCAAGTTTTCCCTCAGTAAGAAACCAAGGTTTATCGAACCAGTAGGAGTCAAGAAGCACGTCGAAGGTTGATGGCGGCGAGATGTAGTGCGGCGCAACACCAGGGATTCCGGCGCCAACGTGGAACCTGCACAGCACAACCAAAGTACTTGGCCCCAACGTGACAGTGAGGTTGTCAATCTCACCGGCTTGCTGTAACAAAGGATTAGATGTATAGTGTGGATGATGATTGTTTGCAGAAAACAGTAGAACAAGTATTGCAGTAGATTGTATTCGATTAAAAGAATGGACCGGGGTCCACAGTTCACTAGAGGTGTCTCTCCCATAAGAATAAGCATGTTGGGTGAACAAATTACAGTTGGGCAATTGACAAATAGAGAGGGCATGACCATGCACATACATGATATGATGAGTATAGTGAGATTTAATTGGGCATTACGACAAAGTACATAGACCGCTATCCAGCATGCATCTATGCCTAAAAAGTCCACCTTCAGGTTATCATCCGAACACCTTCCAGTATTAAGTTGCAAACAACGGACAATTGCATTAAGTATGGTGCGTAATGTAATCAATAACTACATCCTCGGACATAGCATCGATGTTTTATCCCTAGTGGCAACAGCACATCCACAACCTTAGAACATTCTGTCACTGTCCCAGATTTAATGGAGGCATGAACCCACTATCGAGCATAAATACTCCCTCTTGGAGTTACTAGCAAAAACTTGGCCAGAGCCTCTACTAACAACTGAGAGCATGCAAGATCATAAACAACACATAGATATAAATTGATAATCAACATAATATAGTATTCTCTATCCATCGGATCCCAACAAACACAGCATATAGCATTACAGATAGATGATCTTGATCATGTTAGGCAGCTCACAAGACCCGACAATGAAGCATAATTAGGAGAAGACGACCATCTAGCTACTGCTATGGACCCATAGTCCAGGGGTGAACTACTCACTCATCACTCCGGAGGCGACCATGGCGGTGAAGAGTCCTCCGGGAGATGATTCCCCTCTCCGGCAGGGTGCCGGAGGCGATCTCCTGAATCCCCCGAGATGGGATTGGCGGCGGCGGCGTCTCTGGAAGGTATTCCGTATCGTGGCTCTCGGTACTGGGGGTTTCGCGACGAAGGCTATAAGTAGGCAGAGGAGATAGGTCAGGGGGCCACACGAGGGCCCCACACAACAGGCCAGCGCGGCCAGGGCTTGGGCCGCGCCGCCCTAGTGTGTCGCCACCTCGTGGCCCCACTTCGTGACTCCTTCGGTCTTCTGGAAGCTTCATGTGAAAATAGGCCCCTGGGCGTTGATTTCGTCCAATTCCGAGAATATTTCCTTACTAGGATTTCTGAAACCAAAAACAGCAGAAAACAACAACTGGCTCTTCGGCATCTCGTTAATAGGTTAGTGCCGAAAAATGCATAAATATGACATAAAGTATGCATAAAACATGTAGGTATCATCAATAATGTGGCATGGAACATAAGAAATTATCGATACGTCGGAGACGTATCAGCATCCCCAAGCTTAGTTCCTGCTCGTCCCGAGCAGGTAAACGATAACAAAGATAATTTCTGGAGTGACATGCCATCATAACCTCGATCATACTATTGTAAGCATATGTAATGAATGCAGCGATCAAAGCAATGGTAAATGACATGAGTAAACAAATGAATCATAAAGCAAAGACTTTTCATGAATAGTACTTTCAAGACAAGCATCAATAAGTCTTGCATAAGAGTTAACTCATAAAGCAATAATTCAAAGTAGAGGTATTGAAGCAACACAAAGGAAGATTAAGTTTCAGCGGTTGCTTTCAACTTATAACATGTATATCTCATGGATAGTTGTCAATGCAAAGTAATATAACAAGTGCAATATGCAAGTATGTAGGAATCAATGACCAGTTCACACAAGTGTTTGCTTCTTGAGGTGGAGTGAGATAGGTGAACTAACTCAACATAAATGTAAAAGAAAGGCCCTTCGCAGAGGGAAGCATTGATTGCTATATTTGTGCTAGAGCTTTGGTTTTGAAAACAAGAAACAATTTTGTCAACGGTAGTAATAAAGCATATGTATCATGTAAATTATATCTTACAAGTTGCAAGCCTCATGCATAGTATACTAATAGTGCCCGCACCTTGTCCTAATTAGCTCGGATTACCGGGATTATCATCGCAATACATATGTTTTAACCAAGTGTCACAAAGGGGTACCTCTATGCCACCTGTACAAAGGTCTAAGGAGAAAGCTCGCATTGGATTTCTCGCTTTTGATTATTCTCAACTTAGACATCCATACCGGGACAACATAGACAACAGATAATGGACTCCTCTTTAATGCATAAGCATGTAGCAACAATTAATGTTCTCATATGAGATTGAGGATATATGTCCAAAACTGAAACTTCCACCATGATTCATGGCTTTAGTTAGCGGCCCAATGTTCTTCTCTAACATTATGCATGCTCTAACCATTAAATGAGTGGTAAATTGCCCTTACTTCAGACAAGACGGACATGCATAGCAACTCACATGATATTCAACAAAGAGTAGTTGATGGCGTCCCCAGGAACATGGTTATTGCACAACAAGCAACTTAATAAGAGATAAATTGCATAAGTACATATTCAATACCACAATAGTTTTTAGGCTATTTGTCCCATGAGCTATATATTGCAAAGGTAGAGGATAGAAATTTAAAGGTAGCACTCAAGCAATTTACTTTGGAATGGCGGAGAAATACCATGTAGTAGGTAGGTATGGTGGACACAAATGGCATAGTGGTTGGCTCAAGGATTTTGGATGCATGAGAAGTATTCCCTCTCGATACAAGGTTTAGGCTAGCAAGGTTATTTGAAACAAACACAAGGATGAACTGGTGCAGCAAAACTCACATAAAAGACATATTGTAAACATTATAAGACTCTACACCGTCTTCCTTGTTGTTCAATCCTTACTAGGAATTATCTAGACTTTAGAGAGACCAATTATGCAAACCAAATTTTAGCAAGCTCTATGTATTTCTTCATTAATAGGTGCAAAGTATATGATGCAAGAGCTTAAACATGAGCACAACAATTGCCAAGTATCACATTATTTAAGACATCATACCAATTACTACATGTAGCATTTCCCGTTTCCAACCATATAACAATTTAACGAAGAAGATTCAACCTTCGCCATGAATACTATGAGTAAAGCCTAAGGACATATTTGTCCATATGCAACAGAGGAGCGTGTCTCTCTCCCACACAATGAATGCTAGGATCCATTTTATTCAAACAAAACAAAAACAAAAACAAACCGACGCTCCAAGCAAAGTACATAAGATGTGATGGAATAAAAATATAGTTTCACTAGAGGAACCTGATAATGTTGTCGATGAAGAAGGGGATGCCTTGGGCATCCCCAAGATTAGACGCTTCAGCCTTCTTGAAATATGCAGGGGTGAACCACCGGGGCATCCCAAAGCTTAGAGCTTTCACTCTCCTTGATCATATCGTATCATCTCCCTCTCTTGATCCTTGAAAACTTCCTCCACACCAAACTCAAAATAACTCATTAGAGGGTTAGTGCATAATCAAAATTTACATGTTCAGAGGTGACATAATCATTCTTAACACTTCTGGACATTAAACAAAGCTACTGAAAGTTAACGGAATCGAAAAATCCATCAAGCATATCAAAACAGGCAATACGAAATAAAAGGCAGAATCTGTCAAAACAGAACAGTTCGTAAAGACGAATTTTATTGAGGCACAGACTTGCTCAAATGAAAATGCTCAAATTTAATGAAAGTTGCGTACATATCTGAGGATCACTCACGTAAACTGGCATAATTTTCTGAGTTACCTACAGAGAATTTTGCCCAAATTCATGACAGCAAAGAAATCTGTTTCTGCGCAGTAATCCAAATCTAGTATGAACCTTACTATCAAAGACTTTACTTGGCACAACTATGCAACAAAATAAGATAAGGAGAGGTTGCTACAGTAGTAACAACTTCCAAGACTCAAATATAAAATAAAAGTGCTGTAGTAAAATCATGGGTTGTCTCCCATAAGCGCTTTTCTTTAACGTCTTTCAGCTAGGCGCAGAAAGTGTGTATCAAGTATTATCAAGAGATGATGCATTAACAGCGGGGTTTGGAGTTTTCTCAACCATGCATAGTATTTTGGATACATAGGTTTCAGCGGCTCCCTTTTCATTAGTCTTGGGCTTGCTACTCTCATCAAACAAATTTTGAGGGACAAGCCAAGCATAATTATCATCTAGAGCTTCATGCATCGCTAGGAGCTTACATGGTATTGGTGCTTTAATCTCCCCACCATCATTAACATTATTAGTGTATTTAATTCTATCCATATCCATCTTTTCAAGTGTTCTTTTAAAATCGGTGATCATACCAAGCCTCTCATGCTTACTAAAAACTTTTCTAGCTTCTTCGGCTATATCCTCAAATTCTTTAAGAAGAGTTTCTAGGACAAAATCTTTCTTCTCTCCTTCTTCCATATCACTTAGTGTAAGGAACATATGCTGCATTACGGGGTGGAGGTTAACAAATCTAGCTTCTAACATGTGTACTAAATAAGCAGCAGCAATTTCATAAGTAGGAGCAAGTTCTACCAGGTGTCTATCTTCAAAATCTTCAACCGTACTAATATGAGTGAAAAAATCTTCTATATTATCTTTCCCGAGGATAGACCCTCGGCCTACCGGTACATCCTTAAGAATAAACTTAGGAGGAAACATGATGAAATAAGTAAGGTAAATGCAAGTAACTAATTTTTTTGTGTTTTTGATATAGAATGCAAACAAGACAGCAAGCAAAGTAAAACTAGCAACTAATTTTTTTGTGTTTTGATATAATGCAGCAAACAAGAAAGTAAATAAAATAAAGCAAGACAAAAACAAAGTAAAGAGATTGGATGTGGAGACTCCCCTTGCAGCGTGTCTTGATCTCCCCGGCAACGGCGCCAGAAAAAGAGCTTGATACGCGTACAGCACGCGTCCGTTGGGAACCCCAAGAGGAAGGTGTGATGCGTACAGCAGCAAGTTTTTCCTCAGTAAGAAACCAAGGTTTATCGAACCAGTAGGAGTCAAGAAGCACGTCGAAGGTTGATGGCGGCGAGATGTAGTGCGGCGCAACACCAGGGGTTCCGGCGCCAACGTGGAACCTGCACAGTGATACGTCTCCAACGTATCTATAATTTCCGATGTTCCATGCTTGTATTATGACAATACCAACATGTTTTGTTCACACTTTATATCATTTTCATGCATTTTCCGGAACTAACCTATTAACAAGATGCCACAGTGCCAGTTCCTGTTTTCTGCTATTTTTGGTTCCAGAAAGGCTGTTCGGGCAATATTCTCGGAATTGGACGAAATCAACGCCAAACCTCCTATTTTTCCCGAAAGCGTCCAGAACACCGAAGAAGAGTCGGAGAGGGGCCAGGGGGCCACCACACCACATGGCGGCGCGGGCCAGGCCTAGGCCGCGCCGGCCTAGGGTGTGGCGCCCCCAGGTGCCCCCCTGCGCCGCCTCTTCGCCTATAAAAGCCCTTTCGACCTAAAAACGCAGTACCAATTGACGAAACTCCAGAAAGACTCCAGGGGCGCCGCCGCCATCGCGAAACTCCAATTCGGGGGACAGAACTCTCTGTTCCGGCACCCTGCCGGACGGGGAATTGCCCCCGGAGCCATCTCCACCGCCGTCTTCACCGCCATCTTCACCGCCATCGCTGCCCCCATGATGAGGAGGGAGTAATTCACCCCTGAGGCTGAGGGCTTCGCTGTAGCTATGTGGTTCATCTCTCTCCCATGTATCTCAATACAATAATCTCATGAGCTGCTTTACATGATTGAGATTCATATGAGTTTTGTATCACAATTTATCTATGTGCTACTCTAGTGATGTTATTAAAGTAGTTCTATTCCTCCTGCACGTGTGTAAAGGTGACTAGTGTGTGCACCGTGTGGTTCTTGTCGTAGGCTATGATCATTATCTCTTGTAGATTGTGGAGTTAATTATTGCTATGATGGTATTGATGTGATCTATTCCTCCTACATATGCATGAAGGCGATAGTGTGCATGCTATGTTAGTACTTGGTTTAGTCTTTTGATCTATCTTACACTATAAGGTTACTAAATATGAACAAATTGTGGAGCTTGTTAACTCCGGCATTGAGGGTTCGTGTAATCCTACGCAGTGCGTTCATCATCCAACAAAAGTGTAGAGTATGCATTTATCTATTCTGTTATGTGATCAATGTTGAGAGTGTCCACTAGTGAAAGTGTAATCCCTAGGCCTTGTTCCTAAATACTGCTATTATCGCTGCTTGTTTACTGTTTTACTGCGTTACTACTGCTGCAATACTACCACCATCGACTACACGCCAGCAAGCTATTGTCTGGCACCGTTGCTACTGCTCATATATATTCATACCACCTGTATTTCACTATCTCTTCGCCGAACTAGTGCACCTATTAGGTGTGTTGGGGACACAAGAGACTTCTTGCTTTGTGGTTGCAGGGTTGCATGAGAGGGATATCTTTGACCTCTTCCTCCCTGAGTTCGATAAACCTTGGGTGATCCACTTAAGGGAAAACTTGCTGCTGTTCTACAAACCTCTGCTCTTGGAGGCCCAACACTGTCTACAGGAAAGGAGGGGGAACGTAGACATCAAGCTATTTTCTGGCGCCGTTGCCGGGGAGGAAAGGTAAAAGGTACTCACACTCCAGATCTCGGCTACTAAGCTATTTCCCGCCGTTGTAAGTACTCGAAGCTATTTCCTTTAGATTCTGCAATTGCATCTTTTTGTTTCTTGTTTACACTAGTTAGGCATAATGGAAAACAACAAAAAAATTGGTGAGCTTTTTAGTCTTTTTCCTGATTTAGAATTGTTTGATGCGAAAATTAAAAAACCTATGGAACCTTATTTGCATGCTAGTAGCGATGTTATTAGTATGAATGCAATTACTGCTAATGCTATGAAGAAGTCTAAGCTTGGGGAAGCTAGTTTTTGTGGTCTTTTTAGCTTCCCATCTTTAGGGGAGAAAATTTGTTCTAATAATGCTTTATCTCCCATATGCGATAACTCTAATAATGCTCCTGATATTTTGAATCCACCTGCTGAAAGTATTCCGTATAAAATACCTATGAAAATTATTGAACGTGTTATGGACAATCACTATAAAGGGGATGGAACTGTCCATCCTAGAGATCATTTACTGTTTTTGCACGAATTATGTGGGTTATTCAAGTGTGCAGGTATCTCTATGGATGAAGTGAGGAAGAAGCTATTCTCTCGTTTCATTGTCCGGTAAAGCGGCGCATTGGTATAAATTGTTGGAGAATAGACATTCTCTTGGTTGGGAGGAAATTGCATCTCTCTTTTATTCTAAATTTTATCCTCCGCATGAAGTGCATATTGATAGGAATTATATTTATAACTTTTATCCTCGTGATGGAGAGAGTATTTCTCAAGCGTGGGGGAGATTGAAATCTCTAATGCTCAAATGTCCCATTCATGAGCTCTCCCGTAATGTTATTGTTAACAATTTTTATGCGAGACTTTCAGGACAACACAAGGACTATCTGGATGCCTATTCGGAGGGATCTTTCACAAGCAAGGAGATTGAAGCTAGGTGGGATCTTCTTGATCGGATTGAGGACAACGCTGAAGGATGGGAGAACGACAAAGGTAAAGAGTCGGGTATAAATTATGATTATGAATGCATTGAAGCTTTTATGGATACCGATAAATTTCGAAATATGAGTGCTACTTATGGTCTTGACTCTCAAGTTGCTGCAAATCTTTATAAAGCCTTTGCTTCTCATTTCGAATTGCCTAAAAATAATTTTGATAAGTATCATGAACCTTTTAAAGAGGCTTGCATGAAGAATGAAATTGTTGTTAATTATTGCAATAAGCATGCTCAAACTCCTAAGAATGCTATTTCCTATAAGCATGTTAATTTTTGTGGAATACATAGACCTTGTGGAATTAATCAAATCAAAGATGAATATTGTATCCATCATGCTAATGAAAAAACTAGAAAGTGGTTTAGGGCTCTAGATGATCTTGGTAAAAAAGTTTGTGCCCTCTATCCTTTTATTTGTGAAGTTTGCCATGAAGTGGGTCATTTTAATTTTCAATGCTCCTCCAGTGATATATTGAACCCAATGAGTGCTGCAAATTTGTATTGTGATGATGAAATTACTCCTAATCAGCATGATGAACTTACTTTATTTTTGGGGTGTGAAGAACTGTCGAGAAAAATCTCTTTGTTACATATCAGTGATCTTGATATTGATGATGTCCTGCATGGGTGTTTTTCTTATTGCATTGATAATAGCCATACAAATACTTACATACAAAATATTTTAGAAGATGACACCTTGCCAAAATATGATAGGACCGCTGTGTGTTTTCAACTAATTAACGAAAAGGAGGGATCCTCCCAAGTTTCTTCTATTGTTTCTGAAAGTAAATCAGGATATGCGGACAAGCCACCCTTCAAGCCTCTTCCACCTAAAGAAGGGAACGAGGAGAAGGAAGAGAAGAAGAAGAAGGGAACGAAGAAGAAGAAGAAGAAGAAGAAGAAGGGGAATAAAAAGAAAGAGGTAACATCATATCCCCGCGTATATGAGATAACAATAGGTAACCGTAATTATGTTGCTCCTAATGATTATTGTGATAATGAATCTGAATATGATGATCTTCCTATGCCCTTTACATACATTAGCAATCATGATTTGAATGAGCACACCACTTTTGATATTGCAAATCTCTGGGAAATTGATTCTGAAAATGATGATGATAATAATTGCCATAGTGTCAGTGCTATCCATGCTTCCTCCCATAATGATATAGAAAGCTCTAAGCTTGGGGAAGAGGTGTTTGCAAATCCTTTAGCTACTGGTCATTATGTTCTTGATACATCTCCTTCTAATAACAATAATGGTGTGGACACAGATAAACCGATTGTGAAGGATAACTATTCTATTTCTTATGATGACACTATGCCTCCGATCTCTAATGATTATTATAAAGAATGCTATGATATAGGTTCTAACTATCCTTATGAAACTTGTCATAGTCATGATTGGATTACCAAAAACAATCCCCTTAATAGGCAACTTGTTTACCATGTTCAAATTCTTGATAATAATCTTGCTCCAATTACTATTAATGAGAATAACTCTTCTTATGCCAAATTTAATGATACTTCTATGCATATGAACCATGATAAGAATGTTTTAAGTGATGGGTATATTGTGGATTTCATCAATGATGCTACTGAAAGTTATTATGAGAGAGGGAAATATGGTTATATGCATCTTAATAATATTAAGTTTCCCCTCTTTATGTTGAGAATCTTGAAGTTGCTCGTGTTTTATCCTCTTATGCTTGTCACTTTGTTCTTCATGAATTCATTTGTGTACAAGATTCCCCTTCATAGGAAGCATGTTAGACTTAAATTTGTTTTGAATTTGCCTCTTGAAGCTCTCTTTTGCTTCAAATACTATTTCCCGCGAATGGATTATTAAAACTGCTGAGCCCATCTTAATGGCTATAAAGAAAGAACTTCTTGGGAGATAACCCATGTGTTATTTTGCTACAGTACTTTGTTTTATATTTGTGTCTTGGAAGTTGTTTACTACTGTAGCAACCTCTCCTTATCTTAGTTTTGTGTTTTGTTGTGCCAAGTGAAGCCTCTAATCGAAGGTTGATACTAGATTTGGATTTCTGCGCAGAAACAGATTTCTATCTGTCACGAATCTGGGATTTTCTCTCTGTAGAAAAATCAGAAAAATATGCCAATTTACGTGCGTGTTCCTCAGATATGTACGCAACTTTCATTAGTTTTGAGTTTTCTGATCTGAGCAACGGGAGTATTTATTAGAAATTCGTCTTTACGGACTGTTCTGTTTTGACAGATTCTGCCTTTTATTTCGCATTGTTTCTTTCGCTATGTTGGGTGGATTTCTTTGTTCCATTACCTTCCAGTAGCTTTGAGCAATGTCCAGAAGTGTTAAGAATGATTGTGTCACCTCTGAACATGTGAGTTTTTGATTATGTACTAACCCCTCTAATGAAGTTTATGAGAAGTTTGGTGTGAAGGAAGTTTTCAAGGGTCAAGAGAGGAGGATGATATACTATGATCAAGAAGAGTGAATGCTCTAAGCTTGGGGATGCCCCGGTGGTTCACCCCTGCATATTCTAAGAAGATTCAAGCGTCTAAGCTTGGGGATGCCCAAGGCATCCCCTTCTTCATCGACAAATTATCAGGTTCCTTCTCTTGAAACTATATTTTTATTCGGTCACATCTTATGTGCTTTACTTGGAGCGTCTGTATGTTTCTTGTTTTTGTTTTTTGTTTGAATAAATGCTTGTGTGGGAGAGAGACACGCTCCACTGGTTCGTATGAACACATGTGTTCTTAGCTTTTAATGTTCATGGCGAAGGTTGAAACTGCTTCGTTAAATTGTTATATGGTTGGAATTGGAAAATGATACATGTAGTAATTGCTATAATGTCTTGGGTAATGTGATACTTGGCAATTGTTGTGCTCTTGTTTAAGCTCTTGCATCATATATTTTGCACCTATTAGTGAAGAAATACATAGAGCTTGTTAAAATTTGGTTTGCATGAGTGGTTTCTCTAGAGTCTAGATATTTTCTAGTAAAGATGTTTGAACAACAAGGAAGATGATGTATAGTCTTATAATGCTTGTAATATGTCTTTTATGTGAGTTTTGCTGTACCGGTTTATACTTGTGTTTGCTTCAAACAACCTTGCTAGCCTAAGCCTTGTATCGAGAGGGAATACTTCTCATGCATCCAAAATCCTTGAGCCAACCACTATGCCATTTGTGTCCACCATACCTACCTACTATGTGGTATTTCCTGCCATTCCAAAGTAAATTGCTTGAGTGCTACCTTTAAACAATTCAAAATTTATCACCTCTGATTTGTGTCAATGTTTTATAGCTCATGAGGAAGTATGTGGTGTTTAGCTTTCAACCTTGTCATTTACTTTTGACGGACTCTCATATGGACTAGTGGCACATCCGCTTATCCAATAATTTTGCAAAAAGAGCTGGCAATGGGATTCCCAGTCCCAAATTAATTAACAAAAATAGACACTCCTCCATGGTATGTGATTGTTGGACGGCACCCGAAGGATTCGGTTAGCCATGGCTTGTGTAAGCAAAGGTTGGGAGGAGTGTCATCATAATAAAACTAAAATAAAAAGGCACTCCTTCATGGTATGAGATTGTTGGCAGGCACCCGAGGATTCGGTTAGCCATGGTTTGTGAAAGAAAGGTTGGAAGGAGTGCCACCCAAAAATAAAATAATTCATGGGAGCCGCTCTTGGAAGTCCGGTTGGCGAGGTAGTTAGTGTACCCATTACCATTCGTTGACAACAACAAACACCTCTCAAAACTTTACTTTTTATGCTCTCTATATGTTTTCAAAACCAAAGCTCTAGCACAAATATAGCAATCGATGCTTTTCCTCTATGGAGGACCATTCTTTTACTTTTATTGTTGAGTCAGTTCACCTATTTCTCTCCACCTCAAGAAGCAAACATTTGTGTGAACTGTGCATTGATTCTTACATACTTGCTTATTGCATTTGTTATATTGCTCTGCATTGACAACTATCTATGAGATATACATGTTACAAGTTGAAAGCAACCGCTGAAACTTAATCTTCCATTGTGTTGCTTCAATACCTTTACTAAGAATTTATTGCTTTATGAGTAACTCTTATGCAAGACTTGTTGATGCTTGTCTCGAAAGTACTATTCATGAAAAGTCTTTGCTATATGATTCAATTGTTTACTCATTGCATTTACATTGTTTCGAATCGCTGCATTCATCTCATATGCTTTACAATGGTATGATTAAGATTATGTTGGTAGCATGTCACCTCAGAAATTATCTTTTATCGTTTACCTACTCGAGGACGAGTAGGAACTAAGCTTGGGGATGCTGATACGTCTCCAACGTATCTATAATTTCCGATGTTCCATGCTTGTTTTATGACAATACCAACATGTTTTGTTCACACTTTATATCATTTTCATGCATTTTCCGGAACTAACCTATTAACAAGATGCCACAGTGCCAGTTCCTGTTTTCTGCTGTTTTTGGTTCCAGAAAGGCTGTTCGGGCAATATTCTCGGAATTGGACGAAATCAACGCCAAACCTCCTATTTTTCTCGGAAGCGTCCAGAACACCGAAGAAGAGTCGGAGAGGGGCCAGGGGGCCACCACACCACATGGCGGCGCGGGCCAGGCCTAGGCCGCCGGCCTAGGGTGTGGCGCCTGTGTGCCCCCGCGCCGCCTCTTCGCCTATAAAAGCCCTTTTCGACCTAAAAACGCAGTACCAATTGACGAAACTCCAGAAAGACTCCAGGGCGCCGCCGCCATCGCGAAACTCCAATTCGGGGGACAAAACTCTCTGTTCCGGCACCTGCCGAACGGAATTGCCCCGGAGCCATCTCCACCGCCGTCTTCACCGCCATCTTCACCGCCATCGCTGCCCCCATGATGAGGAGGGAGTAATTCACCCCTGAGGCTGAGGGCTTCGCTGTAGCTATGTGGTTCATCTCTCTCCCATGTATCTCAATACAATAATCTCATGAGCTGCTTTACATGATTGAGATTCATATGAGTTTTGTATCACAATTTATCTATGTGCTACTCTAGTGATGTTATTAAAGTAGTTCTATTCCTCCTGCACGTGTGTAAAGGTGACTAGTGTGTGCACCGTGTGGTTCTTGTCGTAGGCTATGATCATGATCTCTTGTAGATTGTGGAGTTAATTATTGCTATGATGGTATTGATGTGATCTATTCCTCCTACATATGCATGAAGGCGATAGTGTGCATGCTATGTTAGTACTTGGTTTAGTCTTTTGATCTATCTTACACTATAAGGTTACTAAATATGAACAAATTGTGGAGCTTGTTAACTCCGGCATTGAGGGTTCGTGTAATCCTACGCAATGCGTTCATCATCCAACAAAAGTGTAGAGTATGCATTTATCTATTCTGTTATGTGATCAATGTTGAGAGTGTCCACTAGTGAAAGTGTAATCCCTAGGCCTTGTTCCTAAATACTGCTATTATCGCTGCTTGTTTACTGTTTTACTGCGTTACTACTGCTGTAATACTACCACCATCGACTACACGCCAGCAAGCTATTGTCTGGCACCGTTGCTACTGCTCATATATATTCATACCACCTGTATTTCACTATCTCTTCGCCGAACTAGTGCACCTATTAGGTGTGTTGGGGACACAAGAGACTTCTTGCTTTGTGGTTGCAGGGTTGCATGAGAGGGATATCTTTGACCTCTTCCTCCCTGAGTTCGATAAACCTTGGGTGATCCACTTAAGGGAAAACTTGCTGCTGTTCTACAAACCTCTGCTCTTGGAGGCCCAACACTGTCTACAGGAAAGGAGGGGGAACGTAGACATCACACAGCACAACCAAAGTACTTTGCCCCAACGTGACAGTGAGGTTGTCAATCTCACCGGCTTGCTGTAACAAAGGATTAGATGTATAGTGTGGATGATGATTGTTTGCAGAAAACAGTAGAACAAGTATTGCAGTAGATTGTATTCGATTAAAAGAATGGACCGGGGTCCACAGTTCACTAGAGGTGTCTCTCCCATAAGAATAAGCATGTTGGGTGAACAAATTACAGTTGGGCAATTGACAAATAGAGAGGGCATGACCATGCACATACATGATATGATGAGTATAGTGAGATTTAATTGGGCATTACGACAAAGTACATAGACCGCTATCCAGCATGCATCTATGCCTAAAAAGTCCACCTTCAGGTTATCATCCGAACCCCTTCCAGTATTAAGTTGCAAACAACAGACAATTGCATTAAGTATGGTGCGTAATGTAATCAATAACTACATCCTCGGACATAGCATCGATGTTTTATCCCTAGTGGCAACAGCACATCCACAACCTTAGAACTTTCTGTCACTGTCCCAGATTTAATGGAGGCATGAACCCACTATCGAGCATAAATACTCCCTCTTGGAGTTACTAGCAAAAACTTGGCCAGAGCCTCTACTAACAACGGAGAGCATGCAAGATCATAAAAAACACATAGATATAAATTGATAATCAACATAACATAGTGTTCTCTATCCATCGGATCCCAACAAACACAACATATAGCATTACAGATAGATGATCTTGATCATGTTAGGCAGCTCACAAGACCCGACAATGAAGCATAATTAGGAGAAGACGACCATCTAGCTACTGCTATGGACCCATAGTCCAGGGGTGAACTACTCACTCATCACTCCGGAGGCGACCATGGCAGTGAAGAGTCCTCCGGGAGATGATTCCCCTCTCCGGCAGGGTGCCGGAGGCGATCTCCTGAATCCCCCGAGATGGGATTGGCGGCGGCGGCGTCTCTGGAAGGTTTTCCGTATCGTGGCTCTCGGTACTGGGGGTTTCGCGACGAAGGCTATAAGTAGGTGGAGGAGATAGGTCAGGGGGCCACACGAGGGCCCCACACAACAGGCTGGTGCGGCCAGGGCTTGGGCCGCGCCGCCCTAGTGTGTCGCCACCTCGTGGCCCCACTTCGTGACTCCTTCGGTCTTCTGGAAGCTTCCTGTGAAAATAGTCCCCTGGGCGTTGATTTCGTCCAATTCCGAGAATATTTCCTTACTAGGATTTCTGAAACCAAAAACAGCAGAAAACAGCAACTGGCTCTTCGGCATCTCGTTAATAGGTTAGTGCCGGAAAATGCATAAATATGATATAAAGTATGCATAAAACATGTAGGTATCATCAATAATGTGGCATGGAACATAAGAAATTATTGATACGTCGGAGATGTATCAATCCCTAACTAGGGTTTTGCGTATCTCACATCCTATGCTTCTTCATCTGATAGAAAACATCTAAGTTGATTTCACTACTGTTTTCTTCAGGGCAAGTTGCCGAGAAAACATTCTCTGGGTTGGGTATAGACGAGAATAGATAGAAAGATTCTAAAGAAGATTTCCTACCCAACACATTAGATAAAAGCAAAACATCTTACAAACAAAATCTAACAAGCATCAAGCAACATGGTTCAAACACAAACAAACTAGTATGACCATACCTCAATTTGGTAAGATCAATATTTTGTTATTTTATCGTTGGTTCGCTAAAAGAGAACTAATGGTGGTCTAGTATATTTCTATATTGGATGCATCAAGTTTCTATTCTACTCCTTCGGTGTATCTTCAGGTGTTGTGCAATCTGCATCGAAGTCTTTCTTCAAGTTTCTTCATTGGTCTTCCATGAATCCGTTCTTGTAGCATCAGTCCCTTACTTCAGGTACAGGGTCATCATTTTTCTTTTCTTACTGGTTTTCAGGAGGTAGGCCATCTAAAGAAAAGAGGAAAAACATTTTTGAAGATTGAGTAGGTGAGAATACCAGAAGTTCACAAATCAAACATCCTTTTGATTAAAATAGGATTAGACAAATTTTTCATCCTAGGGTCTTCCTATTTCTAATCCAAACCTAGGGTCTCGATCCTACATGCAACACTATGCTCTGATACCATTCTGTAGCACCCTACCTTTTAAGAAAGGCAAGATACCTGTGTATAGTGCTATTCCCGGGATCACTGATAGCACACACATTACAAAATATAGTAATCATGGCAATAGTATCAAATTACTACATCGTTGATCCAGAGGGTAAAGTAAAACCTTACAAATTGCATAGTCACATGGACTAGCTCAACAATGTTCAGAACAAACATAGCGGAAAGTAAATCATCAATGAGCCTTCATCTTCTTCATGTGCCACAGGCAGTCATGTTGGAATGTAGACTCGAGATCCTACCACGTACTTCTTCTCAGAAAATCCTGCACGTTTGAATATGCAGCCCCACGAATGGAGGTCGGTACAATGATGTACTGGCAAATGACACTTATATGGTGGCACTTTTGGGCATGACTATCTACATGATATTTGGCTAGTGGAGTTTAGGCAAATTTGCATAAAGCCAATTTTATCCTACATTTTATTGAAAACAAAACATTTACAAAACTTGTAATGATGTCATACACAGTATCATGGTTACATCTCCCATGTACTATCCGACAGTTGCTACTCAAACTTTTACTTATTCAGAAAAGGTGATGAGATTCTTCCGTACATTCCCTGCCTAGAAAGCTCAAATTGTCCGTAACCGGGGACATGGCTAAGATCTTAGGTTTACTCTCGAGAGGTTGTGCACTTTCACCTTACGACCCACCCTTCCCAAGAGAAGAATGAAACAAGATCTTTCAGAAGGAGGCTTCAACCATAACCAGCTAGACCCGTTCCCGTTTGGTTGCAAGCCACATCATCATGTCTAGCAACAAGTTTGACCTCACAACTTACTTAATCCCGGCAGAGCCCATAATACCATAAGGTTGTACTGGAAGCTAACTAAAACATGGACGACATAGTAATTTCTTTAATCCTGGGTGGCCATCCACAAGTGAAACCCACAAGCTTAAAACCATTACAGATAATAAACCCCCGCACGATCCCCTGGTGAAAACCAGAGGTGCAGTCCAAGGCAACCACTATTCAACTGCGCACTCTCAGGCACCCACCCGTCCACTGGTCCATCCCCAGGGATCGGAGCCCTGAGCAGCCGCCCACCACACAACCAATCCACCCAGGTGATTCATTAAGGTAGTTAATTTTAATTCTCAATTCTCACAATCCAAAATAATCAAAACAGCAGTGGCATTTTGTTATTGCTAGGCAAACTAAGAATCCTAGCAAGGGTTCATGGTGGCTACACACTACTGGGATTGATAAGCATAGCATAACTTTCGAAAACAAAATCCTACCATGCATACTAGTTTGAAAACACTAATGTATAACAAAATAGGTAGGAATTGAGTGTCACTTGCCTTTTTGGTAGTCGAAGCGCGTTCACTTCTCTTATTCAAAATACGTGCCTCTCCATACGAACTATGATATAAAATATAGCACAACATAAACACATCATTCAAACAACAATAAAATCAAACCAAGCAAAACAACAAGTAGTTATTCATTGTGTTTTAGTCATCGGATAAAGAAGATATGGCATGAGGTATGGCTTGCAAGATATGAGTTGGAGATATTGAACGGATGAATTAAATACTTGGAAAGAAAATGATTATCTAAGTCAAGTACTTAGAATAAAATGATTGATAGGAACCTATGGTCAATGTTTGTTTGCTACTCAGGATTGGGTAATTGAAATGTTCCATGTGATAAAATCACATGAGTCTCAGAATGGCGCAACTCAAAATATTGTTTAGTAAAGTGTGACAACACTTACTAAGATAGTATGAGTTACACATAGTCTTGGGTATAAACAACTGATACATGAAATTACTCAAATTACTCATTTGTAAGTTGAATAGTTTTAAACTAGTCAAAGGAGTGAACAAAAAGCAATTTGGATAGACACGATATTGGTTCAAGGTAGGGTGTCGAGTGGTATTGGTGTGTGGATGTGATCATAAGTTTCATCTTCACAAAAGCATCATGTTGAGAAAGGCTTATAGAAATCGATAATGGATATATACTCAAATTCTCATATTTGAATTTAAATATTTGCAAAGTGATTCAAATATTTTGGATAGTGGTTCTATTGGATAGAGTACTGCATAACAAGACTTGTGCAATTGGGTTTACTCCTAAATTATTTTTAGGACTTAAGCTATGATCGAAATAGTGATTTGAATGAATTTGAATGTATCAAGTTTGTGCACATAACAACTCCGATGTTTTCTATTTTCATGATGTTCTGCGTGTTCTAAGGATTCCAGAGACTACAAATTTGTTAAATTTGGACGAGTAGATTATTTGATATAATTTTTATAGTGAAAAAGGATTAATTAAATCATTTGAATTATGATTCGAAAACTAATACATAACATATACAGTATTCTTGCTTATTTGGGTTCTACATGTTATAAGCTTTCCAACGATATAAAGTTTGCAAATTTTGGACCTCTGGATGATTTTATAATGAATTTCTAAGTTGAAAACATAATCTGACATTTAAAATTTAAATTTAAAACGAGTTTGTCCGAGTTTGACTGAGACGCTGACTGTACTGCTGACTGTACCGCTGACTGCTGACTGTACCGCTGACTGTATTGTTGACTTTAGTTTGACTTTGACCAGACTGAGTTGACTATACTGATGCCATGATGATGTCATAAAGGTTGACAGAAAAATTTACTCAGATGGAAAAACTTTATACATCGAAGTTGTATAGAATTAATAGATCTATCTAACGTACAAATTACTTTTCACAACGAGACAATGAGATTGACAAGATCTGTGTTATACCTTATAAGATCTGAATCTTGTAATACGTGTTTCTCCTTGCTCGGTGAATGAAACAAGGTGAGACTCGCGGCAATTGAAAGATCTTGACGAGAGGAACAACTTCCGTGTTGAAGTCATGACGATTCAAGATAGTTTTGAAACTTGATTTGGCTACGGTTGACTCGAAATAGATCTGTAGATGAGCGATAAATCCGCACGTCAAATCGAAAAACTTTCAACATAAAAGTTGTAGAGGATGATCAGTTCTACATACTCACCAAAGGAATTTGGATTTCGTGGAACAAGCACAAACTAATTGAAGATTCCCTTTGTCAGACCTGACGCCTTGCGATGCGAAATTGTCCGTATATGGTGGATGAAAAGAGATGAGATTGGTCGGGATTGAAAGATCTCGGCGAGATCTACAACTTTCGTGTAGAGCTCGAAGCGATTTGAGGTAGTTTGGTTGGTCAAAACAACGAGTTAAGATTCGTTGGAAAGGGAAAACGAAACTGTGACATGGTGGTGGGCCATAGGTCGGTGGAAAAGGTGGGCCTCGAAGTTAGGAACGCGTAGAAACAAACGGTTCTGAAATCAGAGTTGTGTAGCTTAAGAAAAGTGTGTTTAAGTGGAGATAGATTTGACAAACACGAAAATCCTTTGGTGCCGGACACTGAGCACGAGCTTTGCTCGGGCGTGACCGGTGGTCCGGCTGGCCTTGGCGTGGCTGCGTGCTGGGCCGGTCGGCTCGGCTGGCCGGCCCGTTTGTTTTTTTTTATTTTTATTTTTCTCTATTACTTGTTTCTTTTATAAAATAAGTTTTAAAATTCCGATTTAAGTGAAACGAATTTCTGTAAGTTTGTAAAATTATTTTTCTCAATGTAGTATAACATAAATATTTAAATTTTATAAATTATTATTTTATATCATTTTATTACTACTATGCCATTATGGCTATGTGTGAATAGTTTCAACATACCAAATAAGTTTATAAAAATTTGTAAAAATCTAAATAGTGTTTTAGGACAACAACGAACCTTTTTAAAATCCATTTGTGAAAAAAAAATTATATGCACTTAGCCTAATTGGCTACTTTGGCAATATTTTACAAATATAGTTCTCTATAGTTTTATTTTCTTAAATAAAAAATCCATTAAAGCTTTGAAAATCTTGAAAGCTAAAATAGGTTTGATTTTGAAAAATACTTTGAAACCAAAAGTCTTTGAAAACCTCATCTTTGGAAATTACTTTTAATTAACTTCAAAAAGTTTTAATTCTTTGTGGATTTTCAATCAAGTTCAAACAATCAAGCATTAAATTCATTTTTATTTTACATTTCGAAATTTGGAAAATTTCGGGATGTGACAGAACACCTCCTGCAGACTGAGCTGACGGATTTGGATCTTAAAATTGACGAAATCACCACAGACGTCTCGCTGTCGACGGGAACGTCACCTCCCACTGAATGAATATTCCACCTTCATGAGATACATAGATGTCAAACCTGGGTACAACCGCCCTCCTAGCCACCCAATCTTAGATTGGTTCTCATATTAGTTGGCTTTAATTTGGATGTATCACTCCAGGAAACGTAATCTTTTTTGTGTACAAAACATACTCGGCGAAGAGGAAATATACGCGGCAAAGACTTTTACGTGTACATGTCACATCTCGACAAACTGCATCGGTGAAGAATATATGACGAGTGTCTTCTCTTGAGTTCTCGACAGAGGGAATTTGTCGTGTACTTTTACATTGATGGGGAGCGCTACCCGGAACCGTAGGGCTTTGGCTTCTATTGTGTTCTTCGCCTCGTGTGAGCTTTGTGTAAAATGAGATGCAATACTCGATATATTGATCGGATGCATATAGAGGTACATATATAGGTCACGTCCTCGACTATACGAGGAAGGATGCGGGCCCAATAATAAATACAAAGATATGTATCGCTATACATAACTACAGAAGATAAACATCCGGATATACAAGGATATGTATGTCAACAGCCCCCGGAGTCGAAGCGTCGACTGGTCAAACGCATAGACTGGACCGGAGCTCCTCAAATGATGCCGTAGAGAGACCCTTGGTCATGATATCCGCAAATTGTTGGGAGGTGGGCACATGAAGTACTCGAATGTGTCCAAAGGCCACCTGTTTCTGAACAAAGTGGATGTCCAGCTCAATATGCTTGGTGCGGTGATGGTGGACCGGGTTGGCGGAGAGGTAGACGGCGGAGACGTTGTCGCAATAGACCACGGTGGATTTGGCAACAGGACATGACGAGGAGTTGCCGCAGCCAGGAGACCCCGGCAACCGCGTTAGCAACAGCCCGGTACTCCGCTTCGGCGATGGAGCGAGAGACCGTGGGTTGTCGCTTAGACGACCAAGAGATGAGCAAAGGTCCAAAGTAGACGCAGTAGCCAGACGTGAAGCGACGCGTCTCGGGGCAGCCTGCCCAATCGGCATTCGAGTAGGCGACGATGTCCGTGGCGGTTGGAGGCGTGGAGGGAGAGGCCAAAGTCCATGGTGCCACGAATGTAGCGGAGGATCCGCTTGACCGCAACCCAATGAGGATCCCGTGGAGCGTGCATGTGAAGGCACACCTGCTGGATAGCTACTGCAGCTCGGGGCGGGTCAAGGTGAGGTACTGCAGGGCATCGACGATGGAGCGATAAGATGACGCGTCCGTGGCCAACGAACCATCCGTGGCGGAGAGCTTGGACTTCGTGTCGACAGGCGTGGTCGTGGGTTTGCAATTAAGCATACTGGCGCGGTCCAGGAGCTCGTGGGCGTACTTGCGCTGATGAAGGAAGAAGCCGTCGGTGCGACGTACGACCTCGATGCCGAGGAAGTAGTGCAGGGGTCCCAAGTCCTTGAGGGAAAACTCAGCGCGAAGACGCTCGGCGATCTGTCGCAGGACGTCCGTGGAGCTGGCCGTCAAGATGATGTTGTCGACGTAGAGCAGCAGGTACGCGGTGGTGGCGCCATTGTTGTACACAAACAGCGAGGCATCGGAGCGGGTGGAGCGGAAGCCGAGTTGGTGAAGAAATGCTACGATGCGCTGGTACCAGGCGCGTGGGGGCTGCTTGAGCCCGTATAACGAGTGCGAAAGAAGTCACACATGGTTGGGGTGGGCGATGTCGATGAAACCCATGGGTTGTTGGCAGAAGACCTGCTCCTCGAGATGGTCGTGAAGGAAGGTCTTGGAGATGTCCATCTGGTGCACGGGCCATGCATGGGAGACCGCGAGTTGAAGGACTGTGCGGATCGTCCCGGGCTTGACAACCGGGGCGAAGATGTCGGTGAAGTCGACGCTGGCACGCTAGCGAAAGCCACGAACCACCCACCACGCCTTGTGATGGTCGAGAATACCGTCCGGATGGAACTTGTGCTTGAAGACCCACTTCCCAGTGATGATGTTTGCGTGAGGGGGTCGGGGAACAAGCGTCCATGTATGGTTCCGTTGCAGGGCGTCAAACTCGTCCTGCATGGCCGCAAGCCACTGCGGGTCGCGGAGAGCATCCCAGGCAGAGGCGGGCATGGGCGACGGCGTGGATGGTGAAGGCGCGGAAGTCGACGCGGTGCAGACGTACTCATCCGAGGGGTACCGCGTGGTCATGACGCGAATCCCTGCACGGGCGCGCGTGAGAGGCCCCGTGGCTAGCGGCGGAGGAGGCGGAGGCGGAGCCGGAGGCGAGGCGTCGCCCAACGAAGACGGTGCGGTGCCCGAGCTGAGGCTCGACGGCGACACAAGCAGCGTCGAGGCGGATGAACCCGGCGAAGGCGCGTCGCCCGGCGAAGATGGCACGGCGCCCGAGCTGAGGCTCGAGGGCGACGTAGGTAGCGTCGAGGCGGGCGTCAGCGCAGGTTTCGACGGGTGTCGGCGTGGGGTCACCCGAGACATGGCTCGAGGTTGACCCAGAGGGTGGCGAGGCAGCGCCCGAGCCAGAGCTCAAGGGCGCAGCAGAGAACGACGAGGCAGTGTCCGAGTCTGAGCTCGAGGGCACTGCAGCCGGCGGACCTGCCGGTGCAGGGGGTCGACGCCGGGGACCATCAGTAGTCGAACAAGGAGTGGCGACCACCTATCTCTGTGCAAAAGGAAAGCAATGCTCATCAAAGTACACGTGCCGGGAGGTGATGACGCGGTGAGAAACCGGATCATAGCAGTGGTAGCATTTGGTGTTAGTCGGGTAACCAAGGAAGACACAAGGAACGGAGCGCGGGGCGAGTTTGTGAGGGGCGATGGCAGCGGTACTAGGATAGCAGCGACAACCAAATATGCGGAGGCCGTCATAGGACGGGGGAGACCTGGAAAGAAGATGGTGTGGCGCGTAGTTCTAGCGAGGACGGTATGGGCGGAGACTAACTAGGAGGGTGGCGGTGGCGAGGGTGTCTAGCCAAAATGAAGGTGGTATATGAGCGTGGAAGAGAAGGGTGCGGACGCAGTCGTTGAGGGTGCGGAGGACGCGCTCGGCTCGGCCGTTCTGCTCGGATGTGTATGGGCAGGTTAGACGAAAGATGGTGTCGTGGGAAGCAAGAAGGTTGCGGATGGTGGTGTTGTCAAACTCCTTACCGTTATCGGTTTGGAGAGCGTGAATGGGGCAACCGAATTGGGTGGAGACATAGGCGTAGAAAGTGGCGAGGGTCTGGGCGACATCGAATTTCTTACGGAGAGGGAACGTCCATACAAAGTGAGAAAAATCATCTAATAGAACAAGGTAGTATAGAAAACCAGAATTACTAGTAATAGGAGAAGTCCAAACATCGCTATGAATTAACTGGAAAGGAAATGACGCAACTGTGGAAGAACTACTAAAGGGGAGACGTACGTGCTTGCCAACACGACACACCTCACAGGTGTGAGTATCAAATTTATTACAAGAAAAAGAAAAACTCTTCATGATATGACGGAGTGTGGCGGGGCTAGGATGTCCCAGGCGAGCATGCCAGAGATCGACGCTGGTGGCAAGAGCGTGAGGTGCAGCGTGAGAGGAGGGAGCCAGCTGGACGGGATAGAGATCGCCAGGACTCTCACAGCGGTGCGGAACCATCCGAATACGGGCATCCTTTACAGCTTAGAATTAAACGGAAAATTAGTTAAACCTATGTCTGAGATGGGGAGACCAGCACCGTTACCGACAATGAAGCGAGAGGAAGTGGAAGTTGGCGAGGAGGTGGAGAGGTTACCCGGGTGAGCAGCCATGTATGCGGAGGCACCGGTGTCCATGAACCAGTCACCGCCGCCAGTGTAGGAGCCCGGGGAGGGCGCGTACTGAAGGGCGGTGTAGAGAGAAGGTCCAGGGGGCTGGTGCGGCCGGCGGTGGGGCGGCGTACGGGGCGAAGCCACCGTAGGGCAGGGCGCCGAGGGCCGGCTGCGGCTCGGCGACGAGGGCCTGATGCATCGGCGGGCGCGGACCCATGATGCCCGCAGCAGGTGGGCGAGGCACCGGCATGGTGTAGGCGTGAATGACCCCGGTCTAGGGGTTGTAGCCGAAGGGGTTGCTGGAGGGAGTAGAAGACATCGCGGTGGCCAGCTTGAAGGGGGCGGCGCGGCGGGCAGCAGAAGGACCGGCGGCGGCAGCGCCAAGGGGAGAGGCGGCGGCCGGTTTGGGGAGGTTAGGATCGTGGGGAATCTGATACCATGTAAAATGAGATGCAATACTCGATATATTGATCGGATGCATATGGCGGTACATATATAGGCCACGTCCTCGACTATATAAGGAAGGAGGCGGACCCAATAATAAATACAAAGATATGTATTGCTATACATAACTACAGAAGATACACATCCGGATATACAAGGATATGTATCTCAACACTTTGGACTGAAACAAAAGCTCGGGTCTTCCTAACAACCATGCATCGCCTTTTGTAATCCTTGATAAGTTCAAAATAAAAGACGATCTTTGTTCTTGTGGGTGCTAGGAAGTTGACTAAAATCGTAGAGTGTAAGCTTTTGTTTTTGGCCGAGCCAACTCCTTCTTACTTAATGGATTGGGGCAAAACTTTTGCTCCCGTTTCCAAAAAAATTGCTACTGATTGTTGTGTTTCTATGGAATATTATGTACGAGTTGGGTTACTAAGTTATAATAGGTGTGGATAGGATACGTGTAATGTTCGAGTCGGACACTAGTAACCTAAGCCTCCCATATAATATGAGAGGCATAGGGGAGCCGGTGGCTTGTGCCGGTGCCCAAGGCATCCAAGAGCTGCGGTATCGAAGGGGAATTGAAGGAGCTCCCGTTATTATGCCACGCCCAGAGTAGCCGAGTTCACCGAACTGCGTTAACAAATCTTGGTGTCATCATCTGATGTGATTGCTTCGTTACTCGGTAGAAATAAGTGATATCAGAGCAAGGTTGAAGGTCATTGAAGTTTATCTAGGAGGTCTCGCCAGATTCATGCCAGGGCCGGTGTTCGTCGAGACATTAGTCATGGTGGCAGAAGATGTTGGCACCAGCATTGAATAGGAGCGGAAGTAATCAGTGTTGGTTGATCTGTCAAGTTTGACTGCCAGTTTCAATTAATAGGAGAGAGTCAAATGTTCATGAAGTTAAGATAAAAAAGGGGTCCCACATGACCAACGTCCAGGTGCTTGTGTCGTATGTGACCTCTTCCTAGCGCCTTGATCGGGGGTACCAAAACCAACTCGATGGTTTGGTCCCACGTTGTACTGCGTCATATAAAGGGGTGGGGAGCCCGAAAGCAACCGACTGATGAGTTCACAATCTGCAAAGGTTGTTCCCCAACACTACCTCATCTCCACCGATCAGGAGAGGCCGGGAACAACGGGAAGACCTGCCTACACATCGACGGTGCCAGGGCAGTGTTGTTGTAGACCGGAGGGGATATGGAGGATCTACAGATCATCTGCCTCATCTACACCACCACTGCAAAAGGCGTCCATTGGATCCTCTATGGCCCGTAATGCATCTCTACTCCTCTCTGTTTCATGTGCAATAGGTGTTCTAGCTGCTGCAATTGTGATCATGTGCTAGGCATGAGGTTTATGGTCTAACAATGGTATCATGCGCTACTTTTGCTAGCAGTAGAACCCTAATTCATGTTTAGAATCATGTTTTTAGGCATTTTTTGATTGTTCTTAGCCTCGGATTAGCCCCAGATATGCATGATTAAGACACAAATCTTGGAGTTAAAGCATACAAACCCTAATTCCGTTCCCCAATTTATCATGAACTAAAAAATGCAAGTTTTGGAGATGAAAATATCACCTTATGCCGGCGGGTTTTTGCGTCTCCCTCCAGGGTTGTCAGAGCAGCCGCTGCTCCGGCGAGGGTAGAGATTTGGCGCCGCCGTTGCCTCTCGACAGAGGAGCGTGCGCATGAACACGCCGAAAGGTGCGGAAAGGATGCACATGTCGGTGGCCGTCGCGCCGCCTGCCTGTGTGGTCACCAAATGGCAGCCAGCCTCGCCGGTGTGCACCACCTCCATGCCGCAACCGCGCCGAGATGACGTAGGACCGACCAACTCGCGCGTGGATGGATGTGGAATGGGCGTGCGATCTTAGGCCGTCGTTCCACCTGCCGTCGTCATAGAAAAATGGCCGCTGAACATCGATGCCCCCACCAGAGAAAGGAGGTCAGCACCAGTAGCCACGCTCGGTGGAGGAGCACGCGTGACTTGGTCCTTGCATGCTACTCCATCGAGTGCAGGCACCATGCCGCCATGGCTGCCGTCGACGTCACCTCTCCTCTCAGTCGCAGGAAAATCGGTGGGGAAATGATATCTAGGGTTAGGGTTTTTTACTGGCCCCAGTTTTGTTCAGTCTCGAGTGAATCTCGGTCGTATGATCTCTTCGACGATCCAGATCTAGGCTGTAGGGATTCATAGCATAGAAAATATAAAAATCCCACTACAAGAACGAATAACAAGCCAAGATATAATCTAGTAGATGGTAGCAACTAGGTGAAGATCAACATACCCTCGAAGATCGCTAAGCGTTAACGAGATAACTCTTGTGGATGATGTAGTTGATCACTTGCCTCTTTCAAAAGCGCGTAGAAGATCTTGATGGTGTCGCAATCTGGCAGCACCTCTGCATTCGGTCACACATACGGTATCGATGATGATGTCCTTATCCCCATTCCAACAGGGAGCAGAAGTAGTAGATCCT
The DNA here is from genome assembly GCF_019359855.2 of Lolium perenne. Taxonomy (NCBI): domain Eukaryota; kingdom Viridiplantae; phylum Streptophyta; class Magnoliopsida; order Poales; family Poaceae; genus Lolium; species Lolium perenne. The sequence goes on from NC_067244.2 coordinate 271,552,550, forward strand.
CCTTGTAATCTCGGTAGAACGACGGCGTGGTGGCGGTGGTGGTGGAGAACTCCGTCAGGGCTTCGTCGTAGCCGTGCGGGAGATATGAGTAGGAGGGGGCGCTAGGGTTTACAGGGAGGGGGCTAGGGCATCGGCCAGGGAGCCCTTCAGGTGGTGCAGCCAAGGTGTGGCTGGCCCCTCCACTCCTCTCCCATTTAAATAGGTGGAAAGCCCTAGGGTTCACCCAAAAACCACATTGAAGTCAAACTCCAAAACTTACCAAAATGGGAAACCTAGACAAAGAGGGCTTCCTCCCTTTCCTTGGCATGTGGCTGGCCAAGGAGGTGGAGTACACCATGCACTCCACCTTCCCACCTTGTAGGTCGGCTAGGGATAGATGGTGGAGTCTCCAGGACTCCACCTGCCATAGTGAATTATTCCGGATGATTCTAGAACCTTCTAGTTCACCGGACCACTCCCAAACTTGGAATGTTATTTCCCATATATGAATCTTATTCTCCGGACCATTCCGGAACTCCTCGTGATGTCATGGATCCCATCCGATACTCCGAACAATATTCGAACTCCATTCCATATTCCATATCTACTTAAAACAACATCGAACCTTAAGTGTGTCACCCTACGGTTCATGAATTATGTAGACATGATCGAGAAACTTCTTTGATCAATAACCAATAGCGGGACCTGGAGATCCATAATGGCCTGCCTAGGAATTTTACCTTGTTATCTCATAAGAAAAGTTGCCATGGCTGACGAATTGAAAGTCGCACCGTGATTGCTGATGCACCAACCTCGACGATTTTTGCTGTCTACGTGGTGCATGTAAAAGATTTGTTTCTTGTTTTTTAGGCCATCTTGCCCAACGTAAACATGGAAAACATCGCATATGGTTGCCCGGGACGTGGTGCATGATGAATTCTTGGGTGCGCCGGCCAAGTCAATGCAAATCCGCACCGCCCAGGATTGTAGGGCATAGCTGGTAGCGTCTCTAGCGAAGTTTTTTTCTTGATTGCGCCATCTCATTCAAAGTTCTCTGATCAAGTCGTTTACACTGCAGGATCATATGTCCAGCATGTCATCCTCTCTAAACGAAAAAGGTTTCTTTTCTTTGGTTTTTTGACCCTTGATTTCAGGCTACTTCCTTTTTCTTTTGATCCCATGTCGCCTAGGAAACATTGAGACCGCTACTACAAAATTGGACCTGTATGACATTGATTTCTGGCTACTTTCTTTTCTTGGAGTTAGTTTTGGCACTTGATATTTGGTCACTTGCCTTTTTCTTTCGATCCCGTGCCGCCTTGGAAACGTTGAGACCATTGTTGCAAAATAGGACACATATGTCATCCTCTATGTACAATAAAAGTTTCTTTTCCTGTATTATTTTTGGCTTTTGGTCACTTGCCTTTTTCTTTCGATCTCATGCCGCCTCTGAAACGTTAAGGAAGTTGCTGGCTCATGGGTCCCGCCTGTAATCCTCTAAGTAGAATAAAAGTTTCCTTTTTGGAGTTATTTTTACCCCCAATTTCTGGCTACTTACTTTTTCTTTTGATCATGCGCTTCCTTGGAAACGCTGAGACCACTGTTGCAAAATGGGACCCGCATGTGATCCTCTATGTATAATAAACCTTTCATTTCTTGGATTATTTTTGGCTCCTAATATTTGGTCACTTGCCTTTTTCTTTCGATCTCATGCCGCCTTTGAAACGTTGAGATCGCTGATGCAAAATGGGACCCATATGTCATCCTCTATGTACAATAAAAGTTACTTTTCTTGGATTATTTTTGGCTCCTAATATTTGGTCACTTGCCTTTTTCTTTTGATCGCATGCCACCTTTGAAACATGAGAAACCTGATGGCTCATGGGACCCGCATGTCATCCTCTATGTACAATAAAAGTTTATTTTCTTGGATTATTTTTGGCTCCTGATATTTGGTCACTTGCCTTTTTATTTCGAGCTCATGTTGCCTCTGAAACGTTGAGTAAGTTGCTGGCTCATAGGACCCGCATGTCATCCTCTATGTACAATAAAAGTATATTTTCTGGGATTATTTTTGTCACCTGATATTTGGTCACTTTTCTTTTTCTTTCGATCTCCTGCCGCTTTGAAACGTTGAGACCGCTGCTACAAAATGGGACCCATATATCATCCTCTATGTACAATAAAAGTTTCTTGATACATCCAAAACGTTTCTACTTTCCCGAGCACTTTTGTTGTTGTTTTCCCTCTAATTTGTGTGTTTTGAATACAACTAACACAGATTAACAGAATTGCTTTGGTGTCTCGTTTTTGTGCAGAAATCCAACTTTCAGGAAAATTCCTGGAAAATATCACAAAGTTCCTATTACCCCGAAGACTCACGGAGCCAGAAGACGAGACGGAGAAGGGCCACGAGGGGCCCACACCTAGCCTAGATGCAGGCCAGTCCTGGCCGCGCCTAGGGTTGGTGGGGCCACCTCGGGCACCCCCTCGACCTCTTCTCTGGACTATATAAAAGCACCAGACCTGAAAACAGAGGGGTCGATGTTTTTCCAGAAAGAGTTCCGCTGCTCTGTTGCCACCAGAAACCCCAATCCGGGAACCAGAAAGTTCGTTCTAGCACCCTGTCGGATGGGGAATTGGAGGAAATCATCGCCATCGCCATCACTGACGCCTCTCCATCAACCATCCATGATTCCCCCATCCATGTGTGAGTAATTTCCCCTCCGTAGGCTGTAGGGTATGGTAGGGATTGGATGAGATTTTTCATGTAATAGCTATAAGATTATTAGGGGCATAGTGCCTAGTATCCATTGTTAGTGTTTTTGACATTTTTGCAACTTGTTATGCTTAATGCTTGTCACTTCGGGCCCGAGTGCCATGATCTCATATCTGAACATGTTATGGATTCATGAGGATAATTGTTGTTTTTGATCTTACCTGCAAGTTTTATACACATATCATTGTCTGAAACTCGATGCCCCAAAGTGACAACAATTGGGATAAGCGGAGGGGATGGCTGTGATGTGGGGATTGTAGGGTTCGTTGCATGGAAAACAAAAAAAAATTCTACCACTGTCGGGATTTCGAGGAGGATCTACTACTTCCGCTTCCCGCTGGAACGGGGAGAAGGACGTCGTCATCAACACCGAACGTGTGACCGAGTACGGAGGTGCTGCCCGACTGTGGCACCGTCAAGATCTTCTACGCGCTTTTGAAAGCGGCAAGTGATCATCTTCTGCAACAACGATCTTCTCGTTGCTACCATCTTCTTGATTGGATCTTGGCTTGTTATTCGTTCTTGCGGTAGGAAAATTTTAGTTTTCTATGCTACGAATCCCATCACCAACATTTCGCAAACCAAAAGGCATAGTGACATAGCAATAAGCCCCATGCGGGGTAATGAACGCAGTATTTATTTGATCTTCCTTTTTCAAGGGAATTTGGTGGAAACCGGAATAGGCATCTAGGAAAGACAACAGTTCACAACCAGCAGTGGAATCAATCACTTGATCAATCCGGGGTAGCGGGAATGGATCTTTAGGATAGGCCTTGTTCAGGTTGGTTTAGTCGATGCACATGCGCCATGCTTTCGGGGCCTTGGGTTCTTCATCTTTTTTCTTCTCGACCAGCACCGGATTGGCCAGCCATTCAGTGTGTAGCACTTCCACGATGAAACAGGAAACCAGCAACTTTGTTACCACCTCACCAATGATTTTGCTCTCGTCTTCAGCAAACCGGCACAATGGTTGTCTCACTGACTTCGCATCCTTTCGGACGTTCAGAGAGTGCTCAGCCAACTCCCTCGGCACACCCACCAAGTCATCAGTAGACCAGGCGAAGATGTTCCAATTCTCACGGAGGAAGTTGACGAGCGTGCTTTCCTATGCCTCACTCAGGCCGGCACTTATATGAACGGTGCGCTCTGGGTAAGCCGGATCCAGCACGATGTCCTTTGTTTCCTTGGTTGGCTTGAAAGCCGGTGTGCTCAAGTTACCACTCATTGCTGCTAAGTTTAGCTTTGAAGATTGAGCCAGCGCAACTGCGGTTTGAATTCTCCTTTTTTTCCTCCACTATCACTAGCGATTCGGCCAGATTTGATCCGGCGGATGCGGTTTCGAGTGACACTTCGTAGTTTCCAACCATAGTTAAGGGTCCAGTGGGTGCCGGCATCTTCATCTTGAGGTATGCGGTATGATTCGAGGCCATGAACTTTGCCAGTGCTGGTCTCCCCAGTAGCGCATGGTAGGGGCTGTCAAGGTCAACCACTTCGAACAGGATGTTTTCAACGTGACAATTGCCACGCCCTCCGAACAGCACATCTACTCGGACGTTTCCCATCGGCAAATAGGACAGTCCCGGAACGATGCTATGGGAAGTGGTGTGTGTTGGCTCCAGCATGTTTGGTGTTATGCCAAGCGTTTGCATGGTGTGCTGGTACATGATGTTTATGTTGCTCCCATTGTCCACCAGCACCTTGCTGAATCGGACTCGCAACGATGGCCCATGCATGATTGGGTCCACCACCAGAGAATATCCGCCCAGATTTGGCATCACTTTTGGATGATCTTTGAACGACCAAGTCAGTTCCTGATCTAACCATAGCATGTATTTTGGTACTGCCGGTATCACCGTGTTCACTTCCATGGAACGGCGATGCACACTTTGCCGGTCCATCGGCTCTGTTACGAACACAACACAGCACAGATCCGGATCATGGTAAACATTCCGGCCCAAAGGTGATGGCGGTGGAGCTTGGTTATTACCTTGTGCCACCTGATGAACTTCTTGCTGTTGCGGCCGGTTTGGCTGAGCATAAACCCATTGCGTGTTTGCCCCGGTAAGTGGTGGTGGCGGCGGTAGCTTTTCGAAACCTTGGTCTCTGGCATCTTTCATCATGCCTCTCTCCATCAACCTCTTCGTCCAGGAGCAATCCTTCGTTAAGTGGTTTGCCGGCCTTGCCGAATTCGGTGTGTGCCAGCGGCACGGTTGGTCCATAGCAGATTCCATGGTGTATTTTTCCTGATCTTGCCACGGTTTTTTCTCAACCCATTGTTTCTTCGGACCCGCCCACGGCTGCGATCCGGTTTTCTGTCTCTGGCTTTCGCCAGCGCTGGAATTGTCCTGCACTGCGGCCAGTTGTTGCATTCCGTACCTTCGATCCGGAAAGTATTCCCTTCTTTTGTTGTGGTGGTTGTTCCGGTATTGATCTTGGCGCGGTTGACTCCTTTGCACCGGTTCAGCCTGGACTACCGGCTGCATCGGATCTCCCAACGCGTAGCTATCTGCCACCTGAATCATCTCAACCAAAGTGGTTGGCATGTTTCTCTGTAGCTTTTGCCACAGTGGTGAACCTCTCCGGCATCCATTGCAGAACCAAGCAATTGCTTGTGCCTCTATCACTCCTTCACAGGAGTTCCTCGTGGAGTTCCACTGGGTTAGATAATCCTGGTCTGTTTCATTCTCGCGCTGCTAGCACAAGGCGAGCTGATGCAGTCTGTTTGGCATGCGGTATGTGCTGCTGAAGTTGCTCACGAAAGCTTCCTCAAAGTCAAGCCAGCCGTTTATGCTCCCCTTTGGCAAGTTGTTAAGCCAAATGTGTGCCGGTCCTACCAGGAAGGACGGTATGATTCTCACGGCCCAATGCCGATTTCCTCCGCCAGCTGCGGTTCCTCCGCCTCCAGCAACGTATACTGTTGTCACATAGTCCGCGAGCCAATCTTCCAGCTTCGTGGTGCCATCATATGTTTTTGTGTCTGTTATCGCCAGATTTTAACAAAGTCCGGAGATGCGCCGTGATTAAATGGGCTTAGAGAATATGCACGTGAAATATTTCTGAATTGGCCTCGTACGAGAATTTGGGCTAGACTGCCCGTGTATTTGTACATTATGGTAGATTTAGAATTAAGAGATATAGTTTAGTTCGTACGAAGTTAGGTTTATTTCCCAAGTTAGAAAGTCTACGGACTATAAATATGTACTTAGGGTTATTGAGAAAGGAGGACGATCACGTTCACAACAAACCAATCTAGGCGCATCGCCACCCCTTGTTTCGAGGGTTTCTTCCGGGTAAGCACCATGCTGCCCAGATCGCATCTTGCGATCTGAGCAGCATAAAGTTTATTCGTTGGTTTATGTGTTGCTCGTACTGAAGCCTTGTTGATGGCGAGCAACGCCGTTATCATAGATATGTTAGGGTTAGCATCGATACTATCTTGATGTATTTGCTTAGCTATGCTACCCTTAGATATCTAGCTGCCTTTACACCTATCTTAGGTGTAAGGGCAGCATCTTGCTTAGTCTTTATTTAGTAGATTTGATCTGTTATGATCGTTCCTTGGTTCCCAAGGTTTAGTTTGATATCTGCATAGTAAGGCCTTGCAAACGGGTTGAATGATCCAGTAGTACGTGAGGTATGGTTTGCCGATCCTAGAAGAGTTGTTCCGGGAATCAACTCCATGTTGGTTTTTAGGCCTTTTCTAGGGCTAGCTTTCCGTTATCTTTCGTATCTGCCAGGCTCAACTACGTGTAGGACGTTCCAGTTATGCGGTGAAAACCCTAGATCGTCGTAGATCGTTTTAACTTAATATTGATCAAGCAGGACCACCATGTTATCGTAGATCCAATACGAATCATGGGTGGATCGGCTCCTTGAGCCGATTCACGGGATAACCTGAGAGCCGATCGAGGCTCGTATTTAATGTTTACGTGTCTGCCATGCAGGAAATTAATCGAAGCAATCCATCACCTTCCTGACCAGGTATAGGTCAGGTGGCACGCCCTCGCACCAGCTAGGACGTGTGCTGGAGCATTGCGGGTCGTCGCCCGAGGGACCAGGGCCCACCAGCAGTCCTGGGAGCCTCCCGGCTCTCCGTGTTGCCCGTCGCTGCTCGCCGGTGGGTTTTGGCAGCCAACACATTCTGGCACGCCCGGTGGGACAGTCTACAGCAACTGCGTCAACATCTGCACCAGAGATGGCGGAAGACCCAGTCACGTACGAAGATCTGACTGAGGAGCACAAGAAGAAATACGATGAGATGAAAGCTCTCTTCGAAGCCGACCTCATCGGCTCTTTTGAGAGGACCCGTAGACATGGCATTAGATGGAAAGGGTTCTCAGCTGAAGGCGCTCTCGATGAAGTGGATCTGTCTACCTCTTCAGAAGAACGCACCAGAGCTCTGCGCCAGGAAATTAATTACATGGTGGCTCATTCGCTACACCGTCATTCTGAGAGCCTGGTGAACGCTTTCGAGCGCGTTGCGCTTCGCGTGGTCCAGGAAATCATGAAGCATCAGTACTCTCCGTCAGGACCTGCCCTAGGGACTCACCAGGGAGAAATACCGTTCCAGACCAGACCATAGCTGCCATTCTCGCTTGCGGCTCCAGAGCCGCCGGGTTCGCCGGCATACGTCGTCTACAAGATCGGAGGCGATCCTAGCGATTACCAGTTCCTGTATGAACCACCTAAGGAAATCCCGCACGGATACATGTGCACGTACGTGCCGGACTGCAATAACTTGGCGCGCACGAACCAGATTACAACAGGAGGGATTTCTGGAACAGCAGGAGGGATTTCTGGAGCGGATCCCGAGAAGCAGGCGTGGCTAGCTAAATATGCCACCGCCACGAATCATCAAAGCTCGGCTCCTGCAGCTCATACCGTGGACTAGATCAGTGCAATCTTGAGAGACCAGTTCGGCATGGTGCCAAAAAGGAGGGCAATCGGCTATTCTAAGCCGTACCCCAACGAATATGATTTGATTCCACTGCCGCCTAAGTATCGGCTCCCTGAGTTCTCAAAGTTTAGTGGGTCAGAAGGCTCTAGTTCAATTGAGCATGTGAGCCGGTATTTGGCACAGTTGGGCATGATTTCAGCATCAGACCGATTCTGCGTAAGGTTTTTTGCGCAATCTCTCACAGGATCAGCTTTTGGGTGGTACACCTCGTTGCCACCAGATTCAATCCGGACGTGGAAGCAGATGGAAGAGCAGTTCCACATGCAATATCACTCAGAAGCTACCGAGGCTGGCATTGCCGATCTGGCGCAAGTACGACAGAAGCGTGAAGAGACGGTGTCGGAATACATTCAGCGCTTTAGGACCGTCAGGAACCGATGTTATTCGGCTCGTTTGAATGAGAAAGAAGCAGTCGATCTGGCAGTGTTGGGCCTCGCGGCGCCGATCAAGGACATGGCTTTCCAAGCGGAATACACTTCACTGGCGCATATGGTTCAGAAACTATCATTGTATGAGCAGCGCCACCTAGAATTGTACCAGGACAAATTCAAACGCCCGGTAAGCCTGGTTGAGACAGAAGAGGTTGAAGACTCTGCAGGAGACCAGGAAGTAGCCGTGGCTGAATGGGCTCGAGGGGCAAACCCCGTGTCCTGCAAATGGGTGAAACCACAAGGTCCTGCAAAAGGGTTTGACTTCGACGTAAGCAAACCTGAGCAGATTTTCGATCTATTGCTTAAGGAGAAGCAGCTGAAGTTACCCGAAGGCCATAAAATCCCTACGGCGCAAGAGATGAACGGAAGGCCATACTGCAAGTGGCATCACTCGTTCACCCATACCACCAACGACTGCAAAGTGTTGCGTCAGCAGATCCAAATGGCGATAGAACAAGGCCGTCTGATTTTCAGCCAGTATGCCATGAAAGTGGACACGCAACTGTTTCCTGCCGTTAACATGGTGGAGTGCAATCACTCCGTGAGACACCAGCCAGATTTCTCGTTCAGTATTAACATGGCAGGGCCTGTATATCACCCTGGTAGGGACAAAGAAGAGAGCAGTCGCTCTCGTGGCAAGGAAAAGGAGGAGGCCGGCCCACGTGACCGGCCCCGATATGATGACAGACGGTACATCACAGAGGAACAAGTGAGAAATGTGCGGTACCAACGACCACTCTCCGAGCATCTCCTTAACAAATATGAGCGTCAGTACGACCAACGCCGGCGATACGACGTAGACGACGAAAGAGATCGTCGGTCTAGTGTAGACAACAGAAAATATCGTCGGTATGATAGAGACGACAAAGGATATGAGCGCCGCGCTAAGGGAAAGTCAAGAGAGCAGGAGGACATGGACAGACACTGGGATTGTCCTTTCTTTAAGCATTGCTGGGACTCAGGAATGAGCCGATTGCCTACAATCGACAACTGCCTAGAATGTAGACAGAAGAAGAAGGACACAGGAGACGTGTCAGTGTTCAAATGTCTAGGGCCTCTCCCATCTCGGAACAAGCAAGCTGAGTCCTCCCGGGTGGAAGATCTCGAGGAGTTAGAAGATGAAGAAGAAGAAGAAGAAGAAGAAGAAGAAGAAGAAGAAGAAGAAGAAGAAGAAGATAGATACCACCGGCCAAGGTGGTGCCCTGATGGACTCAGTCACTCTCAAAAGCGTAGGGTTCAGCGACTACGTAGCTTGGAGGAAGCCGAGAGGCAATACCTGCACACGTTAAGGAAAGCGCGGCCCGATCTGGCCGTAAAAATTCAGCAAACTTTGGAAGAGGAGGGTCGTCCCTAGAAGAAAGAATGGCGCCCCAAACAAAAGAAAGCCGATGAGAAGGCATCAGCTGGCACAAACATGGTGTTCATACTTCCGTCGGAGTTTTGTGCTCCAAGAACAGAAGAGGCACCTGTAGCACAGCTTGACTGCGGCCCACGGCCAGTTATCTTTGAAAAGCCACGAGAGAAGAGCTACAAACATCTGAAGGCCCTGTACTTAAGAGGTTATATCAACGGGAAGCCTGTCAACAAGATGTTGGTTGACACGGGAGCGGCAGTCAATATAATGCCATACTCCATGCTACGTCATCTGGGACGCTCTAGCGCGGATCTGATCAAAACCAACGTCACATTGAGCGACTTCAACGGCCAAGCATCAGAAGCGCAAGGCGTTCTGAGCGTGGATCTAACTGTAGGCCGAAAAACCATCCCTACGTCATTCTTCATCGTTGACAGCAAAAGCACCTACGTTGTCCTGCTAGGGAGGGATTGGATTCACGCCAACTGCTGCATTCCATCCACAATGCACCAATGCTTGATACAGTGGGATGGAGATGAAGTAGAGGTCGTCCATGCAGATGACTCAGTCGAGATCTCAACAGCTGGCATGAACATTTGGGAAGCGGAAGACCAAGAGCCGCTCTCTGGAGTCAGTTTGGACGGCTGTGAGCGCATCGAAGTTACAAAAAACGGGGTGAGGATGGTCTTATCCACCGGCCTGACGGTGTAGCAAGAGCAAAGTCGAGCGACGTACGTGGCAAGGCTGATCCCTGCGATCGGCCCCAAAAAAATAAAAAGTAATGATCTCACCTCAAGCATGTCACGTAGTCGTAGTAACGGAACTCCTTCCCGTAGTAAAGCACGAACAAGTTGTAAACCTTCATTGAGCAATGCAATCAAAATGGGGGCCGATTCCAGCAATCGGCCCATATTATCCTCGCCATACGTTTTGCCTGTGTTTAGCATCGATCTAGCAGGCAACGGAAAGCTAGGGTATGGGTTTACATCGGCTGATGAGCTAGAAGAGGGTTGACATTGGTCCTGGGGATAAGCCACGACCAACTTTTATCAGCAAAAAGTTAGATCCGCATCTGAGGAGCCTGATGATAGCTCTGTTGAAGGAATACCCAGATTGCTTTGCATGGGATTACACAGAAATGCCTGGGTTAGACAGGAGCATCATTGAGCATCGGCTCCCTCTTAAGAAAGGATTTCGGCCGTTCCAGCAACGAGCACGACAGATGAAGGCCGAGATTCTAGAAGAAGTCAAGAAAGAGATCGAGAAAATGTTGGACGCCGGGTTCATCAGGCCATGCAGGTATGCTGAATGGATTTCTAGTATCGTACCTGTACAGAAAAAGGATGGCCGATGGCGTGTCGCCATAGATTTTCGAAATCTCAACAGAGCTACTCCAAAGGATGAGTATCCAATGCCGGTGTTAGAGACATTGATCAATGCAGCTGCTGGTCATAAGGTGTTAAGTTTCATGGATGGCAATGCCGGCTACAACCAAATTTTCATGGCTCCAGAAGATATACACAAGACTGCATTCAGAGTACCAGGTTCAGTGGGCTTGTTTGAATATGTAGTCATGACTTTTGGACTGAAAAATGCCGGCGTAACATACCAAAGAGCCATGAATTACATCTTTCATGATCTGATCGGCAAGTTGGTGGAAATTTACATCGATGACGTGGTGGTCAAGTCTGTCTCCATAGAAGGGCACTTGGAGGATTTACGACGCATCCTGGACCGAACTAGAAAATTCGGGCTAAGAATGAATCCAAAGAAGTGTGCTTTTGGGGTGACGGCCGGTCAATTCTTGGGTTTCTTGGTTCATGAACATGGAATTGAGATCGGCCTGAAAAGCCAGGAGGCAGTGCGAACAATGCAGCCACCTACCACGAAGAAGGAACTCCAATGTCTCATCGGCAAAATCAACTTCGTCCGAAGGTTCATCTCCAATCTGTCAGGACGAATCGAGCCGTTCATGGGATTGGTGAAAATTAAATCTGATGACGAGTTTCACTGGGGGGCAGAGCAGCAGCGAGCGTTTGACGAGATTAAAGAGTACCTAACGACGCCGCATGTTGGTGGTGCAACTTTATGATGGTCTGGAGAGGGTGGCTTTCTACCTCAGCAGAAGGATGTTGGACGCAGAGACAAGGTACCCTGAGATCGAGAAGTTGTGCCTCTGCCTATTTTTTACCTGCACCAAGCTTCGTCACCTGTCAGCGGAAATTGTCATCATATGCAAATCAGACGTCATCAAACATATGTTGTCGGCTCCTGTGTTGAAAGGCCGACTTGGTAAGTGGATGTTTGCATTATTGGAATTTGATCTCCGGTATCAGCCTGGAAAAGCAGTCAAGGGACAAGCGTTGGCCGATCTTATTGCTGAACGAATCAACACTGATATAGCAGCACTGTCTGTACGTGCATGGGCCATGTTCTTCGATGGATCGGCTTGTGATGATGGTTGCGGCATCGGCATTCTACTCGTGTCGCCTCGGGGGGCAACATATTCCTTTTCCATCAGGTTATCTACCCCTTGCACCAACAATGTCGCTGAGTATGAGGCAATAGGAAAGGGAATGGAGTTGCTTTTGGAAGCCGGGGCAGAAGCGGTGGAACTTTTTGGAGACTCAAAATTGGTGATTTCCCAGCTCACGGAGGAATACAAGTGCGAGAGTGAGTCACTCTTCCCATTATGGATGCAATGCCGTGAGCTGATGGCACAATTTAGGTACATAAACTTAATTTGGGTCCCAAGGTCGCAAAATACCGAGGCCAACGATCTCGCACAGATGGTGTCAGGCTACAAGGACATACCAGATGGATCCGATGTTCAGGTACAGTTCCTGGAACAGGATGACTGGAGAGCCGATATCTTCAATTACTTGAAAGATCCGGCTCGGGGGGCACCTAAACGGATAAGGTACAAGGCCATGAAATATGTCCTTATAGGGGATGACATGTTCTACAGGACTTTGGAAGGGTTACTTCTCAAATGTCTGGGACCAGCCGAGTCAAATCGGCTCTTACACGACGTACACGAAGGCGCCTGTGGAACTCACCAATCGGCTCATAAGATGAAATGGTTGATCAGGCGATCAGGGTTTTACTGGCCCACCATGCTTGAGGGCTGCTTCAGGTACTATAAAGGGTGTCAAGCATGTCAGATGTTTGGGAAAATTCAGATGGTACCTGCATCAGCAATGAACCCCGTCATCAAGCCTTGGCCATTTCGAGGTTGGGGCATGGATATGATCGGCAAAATCAATCCTCCATCAAGCAAAGGCCACAATTGGATCTTGGCCATTACAGATTATTTCACTAAGTGGGTGGAAGCCGTTCCTATGAAGTCAGTAAAATCGGAAGATGTTATCAATTTTGTAAAAGAACATGTCATTCATAGATTCGGGATTCCCCAGACTATCACAACCGATGGAGGTTCGGTCTTTATTTCTAAGGAGTTCAGAAAGTTCTGCGAAGACATGGGAATTAAGTTGATCCGATCATCTCCATACTATGCTCAAGCAAATGGGCAAGCTGAAGCGTCCAACCAGGGCCTTATCAAGTTGATTAAGAGGAAAGTTGACGAGCACCCTAGACGTTGGCACGAGATACTGTCAGAGGCTTTGTGGGCTTATCGCATGTCATGTCATGGAGCGATAAAAACCTCGCCATACCATCTAGTCTATGGACAAGAAGTCGTATTGCCCTGGGAAATTACGGCTGGTTCAAGGCGTGTGACGTTTCAGAATGATTTAACAACTGAAGAATATGCAGCCCTGATGAGTGATAGCATTGAGGATCTAACCGAACTCAGACTTTGGTCGTTGGAGAAGATTAAAGAGAACAAAGCCAAGGTAGCTCGCGCATACAATAAGAAGGTGAGACCAAAGGAGTTTCATGTTGGTGATCTGGTATGGGAAGCTGTATTGCCATTGGGAACTAAGGATGCAGAATATGGTAAATGGTCTCCGAATTGGCACGGGTCGTACAGAGTCGACCAAGTTTTAAAGGGTAATGCATACATACTCGAACAGTTGGATGGTGTTAAATTCCCAGTAGCTGTCAATGGTCAGCATCTCAAGAAGTATTTCCCAAGCATGTGGGATGACGGACAGTGAAATATGGGGGCCGATGCATGAAGTCGGCCAGTAAAAAAAATGTACATACAGATCACAGCCGATGCACAGACATCTACTTTAGAAAAATATGCAAAACAACAGGACACAGGTATAGCCGATGCACAGACAACGACTTCAGACTAAAAAGCCGATGCACGGCCATCGACTCTAGAGGTACAAGCTCAATTGAGCAGTTATCAGATTACATATAGAGGCTCTACTGAAGGAATGCCTCGAGGGCATGGAGGGCGTCAGCACGAACACGATCTGACATAGGCATCCCAAATGGGCCTGCCGAAGATAGTACCCGGGGTTTACTAAAGGCCCAGATACCCGAAGAATAAGAAGATTCGGGAGCCCAAGATATATTAAGGAAAGTTAGAGTTGTAATAGGAAGTGTTATTTGTAAATCTGGCGGGATGAGTTGGAAACCGTCCCGAACTCTGTAACTTGTACAAAACGAAACCCTCGGCTCCGCTTCCTATATAAAGGGGGAGTCGAGGGTCGAAGAGGCAATCGAATCATTGTTACAAACCTTAGTTTTCATAATCGTCGAGTACTTTTCGGCTGAAACCTTCGAGATCTACTTGCCCTCTACTTCTAACTAAACCCTAGCCTACAATCCATAGGCATTGACAAGTTGATACCTTGTCAATTGGCGCCGTCTGTGGGGATTAGAGGCGTAAGGATCTGATCTCGATGGCACGTTCAAGATCTTCGACATCATCAACCGCAAGCAACGCTATGGATCGAGGTAAACAGATCGCTGCTGGTCCTGTCGATTTTGTTCCTCACCCACCCTCCCGTTTGGATGCATATGCGTATCTGGCGGAGCCCATGGAGATGACGTTCGGAAAGTTTCACTTTCGCGTCGAGAAGGAAGGATCGTATCGTGTTGAAATTCCGATTTCGTCGGGATCGTCGGCGGTCGATTCCGATTTTTCAAGCTATACATCGTCAACCGAGTCAGGAGAAGAAGAAACTTTGTCGACACGCTACGTCAGCACCAGAGCAAGAGAGAAACTCGCCAAGATCTTCAACGACATGTCGTTTGAGTCATCTGCGGACTCATATATAAGCGATGGCTCAAGCGATGTCGACAGTTACGACTTCATCGACAAATCCATCACAGTGGGCAAGGCCTTCATCAATCTCAACGATGATGTCACCAAACCCAACATAGATCTGAGTACAAAGTATCATCAGATTTATGCCATTGAAGATCAAGAGGAAACATCTGAGGCTTTCGACGATCTGGGAAATCCATACGTCGATCCCTCCAATCTGCGACAAGGCCTGGGCAATAAATACGTCGGGCCGCAGCCGCGAGACAGAGTTCAGCTTTCGCAAGTAGCGTGGGATAGAGCCACGAGAGCTATGAACGGTTCAGAACCAATGGCCACCACAGCCACACCAGAGGAATTGCAAGCATATCAATATAGACTCGCACGAGCTGCAAGAGAATTGGAAAAACAGACAGCTGAGTTAAACAGAAGAAAGGAAGCAGCTTCTGCATCTAGCAGGAGGAGGGCAGATCTAAGTCGACAATCTAGAACTTCGGGTGATAGCCACAGGGAGGTGCGGAACAGAGCAAGATCAAGGTTGCAACATATACCCGAAGCAGAAAGAGAGCACTTGGTTCAAAACCTCGACATGTCCTTCATGTCGATAGACACAAGAGGAAACATCATCCCTAAGACACCAGAGGCTGGGTATATGGCGACACATGCTTTTATCCTCGCATATAAACCACCTCCAGGTGATCCAAGGGAGACACTATACAATATGGCAGTAGCAGGAGTTCGAGCTATGGGGACAGCGTTTGTATCAACGCCTCCCGAAGGAGCGGCACGGCAAAACAGTCCATGACCTGCAGCAGCAACAGCGGCAGCACCTGAAGGACCAAGTGGAGCAAGAGACACAGCAGCACAAGCAAGGGTCGACAGAGCGCGGCAAAGCAGACGGGATCATCGGCAATCTCCGGAGCTTAATGACGAAGATATGTGCGGCTTGCCATGCTTCACGAGGAGAGTCCGAAAAACTCGAGTCCCCTCAGGATTCAAGTTACCCGACAACTTCAAGAAGTTCGACGGCCTTCAAGATCCAGAGGATTGGCTAGTTGATTATCTCGAGACAGTGAAGCTCACAGGAGGAACCAGGGCAACAGCTATGCAAAGCATCCAGGTGCATTTGAGTGGGGCCGCACGATCTTGGATAAAGAAACTCACTCCAGGATCTATCGACAGCTGGGAAAGTTTCGAGCATGTGTTCGTCAAGAACTTCAGATCCACGTGCAAAAAACCTGCGTCGTTAGAGGAGTTGAGAGCGTGTCGACAAAAGCCAGATGAGCCAATGAGAAAGTACATCCAAAGGTGGAATATCATCAAAAACTCGGCAGAAAATATATCTGACGAGAGAGCAATAGATGCGTTTGTCGCAGGAATCAGGCGTGGAGATTTTGTCGAGGACTTAGGAAGGACCAATCCAAAGACAGTATCTGCGTTAATGGAGATAGCAAACAGATGGGCAGATGGAGAAGACGCTGTCCACAACAAACGGCACAGGTCGCCAGAGGAGGACCGTGGTCGAAATTATCAACCGAGGCGACGATTTCCTCGGCAGTACCCGAATTATGACGCTCCAGGGCAAATCTCGGCAGGTTTTCGGGCAAACACAGGAGGAAGCAACAGAGATGATTATCAGAGAAGCAATGAACAGCGAGGTGATAATAGGGATGATTCTCGCAACAACAGGCAAAATAGCGGGCCTAGGTTCCCAAGGCCTTTCGTGTCCCCTGAAGAGATGATGAATGGACCGTGCCAAATGCATTTTTTCCTCGACAGCAACGGTAAAAGACAGTCAGGGCACCTGCAGAAAGACTGTCGAAATTTTCAGGCAATGCTAAGATATGCAGAGAACGCTAACGCGCGGGCAACACAGAGAAATCCTCGAGAACCCAGAAGCGAGATTCACTTGCCGCCTCCTCCCGCGATTACAGACGACAATCGGCATCAGCTCAGAATAGCGGCAGCACCTCCACCACCACCTTATGTTGATCCTAACTCCAACGGAGCGGTGTCAATGATTCAGAAGGGAAGGCCGTCCAATAGAGCTCAGAAAGTAATCTCACGATAGGTGTTTATGGCAGAAAAAATGCCTCCACCAACAGTTGAGTATCTTAATTGGTCAGGACAAGATATTGGCTTCACAATAGCAGATCACCCACAGCAAGTCCCTCGACCCGATGGCCGCACTTATTCTCGCGGCGATTATCGCAGGATTTGATGTCTCCCGAGTGTTCATAGATGGCGGCAGCAGCCTAAACCTTATGTATGCAGATACATTGAGGAAGATGAACATATCCTTAGCAAACTTGAAGCCAACAGACACAAGGTTCCACGGCATCACACCGGAGAAACCAAGTTATCCATTGGGGAAGATCAATCTCGACGTTCAGTTTGGGACCCGAGAAAATTATAGAATCGAGAGGCTGGAATTTGAAGTCGTGGATTTTCCGTCGCAGTACCACGCTTTGTTGGGACGCCCGGCATATGCCAGATTTATGGCGGTGCCACACTATACATACCTGTTATGGAGATTGCCTGGACCAAAGGGACCAATCACAGTTAAAGGAAGCTTTGCCTTAGCCGATAAATGCGACAAGGATTTTCATCGGCTATCAGAAACTTTCGGGATGCAAGCTGAGTATTTGGCGTCAAAAAGCATGACTGATTACGACGTACTGCCAGACGTTGGAAGGCCAAATAAAGAATCAACTTTCAATACCAAGAAAAATTCTAAGGAGGTGCAGATTCACCCGACAGACCCGAAAAAGACGACATCTATCGCAAACGACATGGATATCGCATAGGAAAGCGCGCTCGTCGAGTTCTTCCGTGAGCACTGGAAAATCTTCGCATGGTGTCCAGCTGACATGCCAGGAGTACCCAGGGAACTTGCCGAGCACCACCTAAACTTGGATCCATTAGCGAGACCAATCAAACAACCTTTGCGTCGTTTTTCGGAA
The DNA here is from genome assembly GCF_019359855.2 of Lolium perenne. Classification (NCBI taxonomy): domain Eukaryota; kingdom Viridiplantae; phylum Streptophyta; class Magnoliopsida; order Poales; family Poaceae; genus Lolium; species Lolium perenne. Next base: position 271,570,195 of record NC_067244.2, read on the forward strand.
CCAAACCGCAAAGCTATGCTATCAGAAGTAAATCGACTGGAGGAAGCTGGTTTTATCAAAGAGATATCTACAGAAGCCACATGGGTAGCTAACCCAGTGATGGTGCCGAAGAAACACACGACAGTCCTTCGCATGTGCGTCGACTTTACGTGTCTCAATAAACATTGTCCAAAGGATCACTTTCCCCTCCCGAGGATCGATCAAATTATCGACTCCACGGCTGGATGTGAACGTCTTTCCTTCCTGGACGCATACTCTGGTTATAACCAGATCAGATTGAAAGAAGAAGACGAGGCCAAAACAGCGTTCATAACACCTTACGGCGTGTTCTGTTACAGAACAATGCCTTTCGGTTTAAAAAACGCGAGAGCAACATATCAGAGGATGATGCAGAAGTGTTTGGCGACACAGATCGGGAAAAACGTGCAAGTGTACATTGACGATGTCATCATAACGTCAAAAGAGGGGGCAACACTAATCGAGGATCTCAAGGAAACCTTCGACAACCTCAACAAATTCTGCCTCAAACTGAACCCGACGAAGTGTTCCTTTGGCGTCCCAGCAGGAGAACTTCTGGGATTTCTAGTCTCAGCAAGAGGGATTGAAGCAAATCCCGACAAAATACAAGCTATCATAACAATGAGGAAGCCAACAAAGTTGAAAGAAATACAGCAGCTAACTGGGCGAGTCGCAGCTTTGAGCAGATTCGTCGCCAGGTTGGGAGAAAAAGCGTTACCATTTTACGCTCTAATAAAGCAAGGAGATAAATTCCAGTGGAACGAAGAGGCCGATAGAGCCTTCGAGGATTTGAAGCGCACAATCTCGACACCACCAATTCTGGTGGCGCCGAAGGAAAAGGAACCTCTCCTGCTGTATATTGCAGCCACGCCCCAAGTGGTGAGCACGGTGCTAATTGTCGAAAGAGAAGAAGAAGGAAAACTCCACGGAGTACAGAGGCCAGTATACTTCATCAGCGAAGTTTTATCGCCATCAAAACAAAGGTACCCTCAGTACCAAAAGCTAGCATATGGAGTGCTCACAACAGCACGAAAATTGCGCCACTATTTTTCGGCACACCCGATCATAGTGGTCAATGAAGCTCCCTTGTCAAATATACTAAACAATCCAGAAGCTACGGGTCGTGTCTCCCTTTGGGGAATAGAACTTTCCCCTCGGGACATCACGTATGAAAAAAGAAAAGCAATCAAGTCGCAAGTTCTGCCGGACTTCATCGCAGAGTGGATTGAGTTGCAAAACACAGGACCTCCAGATTTGTCGAGAACCTGGACCATGAACTTTGATGGGTCCAAAAGACTAGAAGGAGCTGGCGCAGGAGTAGTACTCATATCACCTGAAGGCGACAAGTTGAAGTACATCCTTCGGATGACGTTCCCTAACGCATCTAACAATGAAGCAGAATATGAAGCCCTCATACACGGGATGAAGATGGCGAAAGCTTGCGGTGCAACTCGATTAAAAATATTTGGCGACTCACAATTGGTGGCTCAGCAAGTCATGAACCAATGTGACGCAGTCAATGATAGCATGATGGCATACAAGGAGGTGTACAACGAGCTCGAAAAGTTGTTTGATGGATGCGAAGTAAATCATATTAGCAGATTGAGCAACGACGAAGCCGACGTTCTTGCAAACATCGGGTCACAATGCCTTGCAGTTCCGCCAGGTGTATTTTGGGAAGAGATAACAGAGAGATCTACAAAATCAACAAAATCAAAAAAGAAGGAGAAGAAACCCTCAGGGGCTACCAAGGAAGAGCAAGAGGAAGAAGAAGATCAAGACCTGGTCATGGTGATACAGATACCATGGATGCAGACGTACATATCATACATCGTCAGGAAAGAAATACCCGATGATCCAGTTGAGGCAAGGCGTGTAATTCGACGCTCCAAAGCTTTCACGGTGGTCAAAGGAGAATTGTACAAGCGAAGTATTTCAGGTGTCCTGCAAAGGTGTGTCACACCCGAAGAAGGAAGAATAATTCTGAAGGATGTACACGAAGGAATATGTGGCCACCACGCAAGTAGTCGAGCTATTGCAGCCAAGGTATTTCGGGCAGGATTCTACTGGTTGACAGCAATCAAGGACGCCAAGGAAATAGTAAGAACTTGTGACGCGTGTCAAAGGTTTGCCACAAAACCTCACTCTCCAGCAGCAGAATTAACACCAATACCATTGTCGTGGCCTTTTGCCCAATGGGGACTTGATATGGTGGGCAAGTTACACAAATCTTGGCCAGGAGGAAAAGAGTACATGCTAGTAGCTGTCGACAAATTTACAAAGTGGATAGAAGCGAAGCCGATAAATTCACCAGACGGAGCATCTGCAGTAAAATTCATAAAAGGCCTCGTCTTCAGATTTGGAGTGCCCCACAGCATCGTCACAGACAACGGCAGTAACTTCACATCCCACGAGTTTAAAGATTATTGCGAAGAAGTGGGTATCAAGCTACACTTTGCGTCAATTGCGCATCCGCAGACCAACGGCCAAGTCGAGAAAGCTAATGGAATCATCTGCAATGGCATCAAGAAACGCTTATTAGCACCACTGGAAAAAGCTCGACACACCTGGCCAGAGGAGTTGCCTAGTGTATTATGGAGCATATGAACAACACCAAATACAACAACACAAGAAACTCTGTTCTTCTTGGTTCATGGAGCAGAAGCAGTATTGCCAATCGAGATAGAGCATGACTCTCCACGAGTCGTAGAATATGATGAAGAGGTGTCGAGAAAAGCGCTAGAAGATGACGTCGATGCACTTGATGAAGCTAGAGATGAAGTACTGTCTCGGGTAACCAAATACCAACAGGACTTGAAGAATTACCACAGTCGACGTTTACGGCCAAGATCCTTTCAGGTGGGAGACCTAGTTCTTCGGCTCACGCAAAAAAGTCATGAAAAACTCGAGTCACCATGGCTAGGCCCTTACATTGTCACGGAAGTAATCGGAGGAGGAGCTTACAGGATAAAGGACAAGAAGACAGGGGTGGAGGAGCAAAACCCTTGGAACGTGGCGCAACTCAGGCGGTTCTATGCCTAGAGTTGAAATATAGTCCTTGTAAAACTTCAATGTACTGAAACGCCCGCGAGTTTTCAGACGCACTCTTTTCCTTTTTCGGGGCACCGAGTGGGGCCGGGAAAGGTTTTTAATGAGGCGGGCTCGCGGTGCTGCAATATAATAAAGATAGTGTCAATATAACTTTTCTTTATCGACATGCTCAAAGTCTCTGACCCGACGAATTTTAATATAGTTCATCAAAAAAGAAAAGCCTTGCCTTGGTATTAAAATACCTCGTGAGTCAATAAAAATACAAAATAGTATTCAATAAAGAAGCTCAGGGGCTGATATTCGCCATAAATACATATTAAATAAATGCCTTGGTTCAAAACCTCGCAATATACAAATACAGTAAATAGCCACCGAAACACTCGGGGGCTAGACAAATATAGAAATATAATGATTGCTTCACAATATAATCACAGTCATGGGTTACAAAGAAGAGTTATCTACAAAAGGAAAATAATTAATCATGATTCAGTATATCGTCAAGGGTAATTCTGTTCTCTTCAGGAGCAGCGCCAAGAAAGTCAGCATAATGACCATCGGCAAAAAAGTCGGCATCCATCCGAAGAAGGTCTTCAATCATTTCTTCGGCTACAGGCGAAACCTTCGTGTTAATTCGGTCGACACCAACTCTTCGGCGCTTTACTTTCTGATGAACTTTCGCAACAACTTGGGTCAGGTTAAGATTTGAGTGGCAGATCTAAAGCATGATAAGAGCAAATCTGGCGCCAGCTACCAGTTGAGCTTTGACAAAATCATGGATCCTGTGGGCATCCTTGAATTTCTCCATTAACTCGGGAAGAGTCTTTGGTTGAACGTTCCGAGGAAACATGGAATTATAAACCATGGACAGGGTCTTGGTACAGAAGTCAAGGAAGTCGCGATTTTGAGAAGCGCGATCCTGAAATCTGACAATCTGGCGGGTCCTCTCTGGGGTAGCCCAAAACAAAGAACCATGATCAAGGGAAAGATTAACGAGGAGGTTCGTCCTAGTATTTACCCTCTCTTCTTCGGCAACAGCATCAGTAAAGGAACCTATTAAAACAACGGAGCAGAAAAATTTTAAGAGACGTAGCATGAAGACGGAAGATATTGAGGTTGAAACAAGCATACCCGACATATCCGCACTGGCTTCATTCATCAACTCGAGCATGAAATTTTCTCGAGTAGTCGCCTTTTCAGCCTCGGAAGCAGCGATTTCCTTGGCAGCCACGGCCTCACGAGCTTGCTAAAGTGCAATTTTTTCGGCTTCAGATGACTTGCGAGATTTTTCCATCATCACAAGTGTTTGCTTCTTTGCATACCGATTCTTTGCCGAAGTTCATCCAATTCTCGCGGCAAGGAATCTTCGACAGGTGCAGCATCAGCAGGAGTTCTCTTTGAGCGAGAAGAAGAAGGCGAAACATTGGAAGGAGTGGAAGATGGAGTGTAGTTATCAAATACCAACTGAAATTTAAAAGACAACATCAATCAACAAGCAAAAGATAGAGTTTTCATTAATCTTTCGGAATAATTACAAAGGCCTTACAGTGGAGCTAACGAAGTACGTGTCACCAAATAACTACTTTGGCGACAAGAGCAAAAGAAACAGAGAAAGAAAAACAAAGAGGCATGCAACTAGACCTCCGGCCTTGATGAGCTAGGAGTCGAAGCTGGTTTGATCCCGAGATAAGCCAAGATTTTCTTCGTGTTGGGCTTGGCTGCCTTAATCAGGGACCTCCATCTTGATTGCTCTATTTGCTCGGTGTCGCCAACTTTCGTCCAATCAACAGTCTGTTGGCTGTCAGCAACTAGAGCAACAGTGCTTTCGACAGCAATCTTCATGTTCTCCTGACGCATCTTTAGTCCAAGATCTTCTGGTGAATTGAAAGTCTTGGCAAGGGCAAGGAAAGTCGGGGGCTCCTCTTTCTTCGGGAAGAAGTAGGGGAACAGCGCCGACAATCCTGCATTCGCATTTGCCACGCCTTCACGAATTTCGGAACCATGAAGCTCCAGATAAGAAAGTGCGTCAAGGAGAGGATCATTGACGGGATTCTCCAGATCAAAATCTTGGCCTGTTTGGGCTGCCGCAGAAAATAAAACGTTGGTCAAGAAACAAGAAACAGCGGTTCTCATAAAAATAGAAGGGATCAATGATATTACTGTGAGTGCGTCGACTTTGTGATTTCAGGCGTTTGAGGATCCCCTGTTCACGAGAAGCTTGTGCAGCTTTGTGCTTGTTTAAGGCAGATTCAGCATCCTCAAGTCTTTTCTGCAGTTCCTCGACACTAGCAGCTTTTGCTTTGGCTTCATCAGCCTCGGTTTTAGCTTCGCTAGCAACAAGTTCGGCTTTCTTGCGAGCCGCCTCACTTTGCTCAAGTTTTTGAGCAAGTGCGTCGGCACGTTTGTTGGCCTCTGCAAGTTTCTCTGTCGAGATATAAAAAAAAAAGAAAGATCAAAAACCGCGACAAGCAACAGGAGCAAAAATTCAAGAAAAAATGGCAAGTATAAAAGTTGTTACCTTCGGCTCTGCTAGCATATTCACGGTACCCAATAAATTGGGATCCGATGCGGAGAAGCTCTTTGATCATGGGCTGTTAAAGAAGAACACAGCAAGAGAAACATCGGCATGAAAAAAAAAGTGAAGGCGTGAAAAAGCAAAATAGGGGAAATATAGATATCAACAAACTTACATCATCTAAGAGCAGAGTCGACGAGCTGCCCAATTGAGGGGCAGGTTCAACAATCGTTTCAATCCTTGTCCTTTTTGGTGAAGGAGCAAGGGGGCTTGCTGGCGGAGTTGTGGTGACGACGTTTTGTTGAGGAGGCGAGGATTCTTCTCCTTCAACTAGCGTGTCTGAGGCAAGTACAGTATGTGACGTGCTTGTCTGAGGAGCCACGTCAACAGTTGGTACTTCTTCCTCGTCATCACTGTTGATCAAAAATCGGCAGCATAAAAAGCAAGACAAGATAAACACCTCGAGTACAGAAAAAGGGAGAAATAAAGGTGACTTACGAGCTGACGAGGGATTCAATATAAGGATCATAAGCTGCCTTTGGATGAGAAGGAACAACTTTTTCAGCCTTAGAAGTGCCAGAATCCTCGGCATCATTCCTTTTCCTTTTGTTCCTTGGGGAAACAGTAGGAGGAAGGGATTGCGTCGACTCGCTGGCTTCAGATTCAACTTCTTTTTCATGGGAAGCCGCAGATTTGTGAGAACCTGCGACTTCACTTTCAGGAATAGAAGAACCTTGGGTGTCTTCGGCAACGATAGCCTGTTCTTCGACTTCTCCATCCTCAGGAAGAGGAGGAAGGGAAGCCATAGTAGGATGGTTCTGCAAGAAAATAGCGACAAAAGAAAAATTAGAGAGATACCAATACAGTGAGATGCAGGGAAAGTTCGGAACAAGACAGAAACTCGAGAAGACAAAATACCTCGGGGAGAGGATTGGCGGAGCTGTATGGTTCCACGCGACAAGAGGAGGGAATAGGATCCTTCTTGGCCAGGCGGGAAACTCTTTGAATCAATTTCTCCAAGTCCTTTGCAGAAAGATCACTGGAGATTCTATTGGCGTCGTTTTCACCAGAATACGTCCAAAGGGGATTTTTGCGAGCCTGAAGAGGCTGCACTCTAATCCTAAGGAAGTAGGCAGTGATTTGAACACCGGATAGTTCTTTGCCTCGAGTATTTTGAAGCTGATGAATACGAGACATAAGTGCTTCGTCGCCTTTTTCTCTTCTTCGGAAGCTTCAGCGTCCCAGAACGGCGGCGCTGAATTTTGGCACTTCCGTCGAAAGGGATTATGTTGTGTTCCACAGAGTTGGCACTTTCTTCGTGAATGTAGAGCCATCTTTTGCGCCATCCTTGGACAGAATCAGGAAACTTGACGTCGAAATAATCAACGTCAGTTCGGACACAGATAACAACGCCGCCTATGTTATAGGTGGCGTTGTGGGAGCCATTGCGGCGGAGGCAGAAAATGCGTTTCCACAGAGCCCAATTAGGAGGGATTCCAAGGAAGCATTCGCACAGTGTGATAAAAATGGAAATGTGAAGGATGGAATTGGGGGTCAACTGGTGCAGTTGAATCCCGTAAACAAAAAGAAGGCCGCGGAGGAAATCGTGAATTGGGGCCGAAAGGCCGCGGATGAGGTGATCAACGAAACTAACCCGGTACTCCATTGGAGGGTTGGGGTAGCTTTCTTCGCTGGGAAAGCGGATGGCGTCTTCTTTCTTCATCAGGCCAAGCCTCTTCAGCGTATTGACATCCTGGTTGGAGATTTTAGATCTCTCCCACTCAAGATCTTCGGCGGCCATCTTGGATTCTGGAGTGCTGTGGCGAGTGAGTCGCGTGCGCGGTGGCATCAACGGCAATGGAAAAAGCAATGTTCGTGAGTGCGGAAGATCAGAGAGAGTTGGCGCTAGGGAAGTTTTTGCAAAGAGGAACAGATGTGCGGCGCAAGCGAAGGAGTGAACGGAGGTTGAAGAAAGGTTTATATAAGAATCGGGCGAAGCAATGCACCGTTGGATGAAGAAATCGTGTGGTGAAAAAAGATCTTCTAGATAAAAGGGTAAAAAGGTATTTTTACTGAGATAGGCGTTACTGTACGTGCGCCAGAAAAAGCGGAGGACGTGTGTCCCCCACTTGCACGACGTGTCAACGTGGTGGAAACAATGGACCCACAAGGCAGAAAAATCACGACTATTAACAGAGATGAAGTAAATTTGATTAAGGGAAGCATGCCGACAAGAAAAATAAAAGAAGATTGGCGACAGGAGAAGTTATTAAATACTTCGGAAGCCTTTGATCAAATACAAGTTTTTTCCCAAATGCTCGGGGGCTACTTCGATAAAAAGTAAAATTTCGAGTATGGCAATATAGAAATTGCGGGAGTCTACAACCAAGCACAAGTCCTTGGCTGTAGCCTCGGGGGCTACTCCCATCGGGAGCGCTGTTCGCGCACCCGAGAGATAAAAAAAAAAAAAGAGATCATATTGGGAAATAATGACAATATAGCGACAAGGTGGACTAAAATGTTGAGCCTACAACCAAGCACAAGTTCTTGGTTGTAGCCTCGGGGGCTACTCCCATCGGGAACGCTGTTCGCGTGCCCGATGAAATTAACAAAGAAAATATAGAAAAGCAAGAGAGTATATTTTGAGTTATAATTAACTCTACATATACTCCCATCGGGAGAGCAATATAAGTCATATTTGACCCGATAAAATGTGCCATTCCAACAGCCGGAAAAGCACTCGACAATATATTCTCAGAACGCCAAAGTTGCGATCAATTTCTGAATGCCGCAAATTTGCGAAGGTAAGACCCTAGATCCGTTCTGCTGGGCGTGGCATCGCCGAAGACTGCGCTCTGCTACTTTTATCCGTATCAACAGATACGAAGAAAAATCCTAACGGACGCGTCAGGTACTCGATAAATTTGACTGGGACTCGATAGAATGGTAAGACCTTAAGCGGCACCTGTCGAAGTTTACACCAGTATCCCGAGATCATGTCCAGGGACGTGGTCTTGAAGTAGGTTTTTGCGGATTGCCACTAGAGCAGTTAACTAGTACCTGATCCGTCAGATGAACTAGCCCCAACTACCATTATCCCTGTACAATATAGAATTTTATGTGAAGAAATATAAAAAAGTTAAAGCTCTCGAATAAAAATAAACAGTGGAGATTTTCCCTGACTCTACGATTCAAGCAAAATCTCGGGGGCTACTGACATAGGCATCCCAAATGGGCCTGCCGAAGATAGTACCCGGGGTTTACTGAAGGCCCAGATACCCGAAGAATAAGAAGATTCGGGAGCCCAAGATATATTAAGGAAAGTTAGAGTTGTAATAGGAAGTGTTATTTGTAAATCTGGCGGGATGAGTTGGAAACCGTCCCGAACTCTGTAACTTGTACAAAACGAAACCCTCGGCTCCGCCTCCTATATAAAGGGGGAGTCGAGGGTCGAAGAGGCAATCGAATCATTGTTACAAACCTTAGTTTTCATAATCGTCGAGTACTTTTCGGCTGAAACCTTCGAGATCTACTTGCCCTCTACTTCTAACTAAACCCTAGCCTACAATCCATAGGCATTGACAAGTTGATACCTTGTCACGATCCACCTCGGCAATCTCGGCCTCATCATCTTCGTCCTTGCCTGTCACCAGCTGCTTGTTCAGGGCACGTATATCGGCCAGATCAGTCTTCAGTTCAGCTTTGAGGCCTTCTGCTTCCTCGTGGGAGTGGGCAATAAAAGCTTCCTTATCTTGGATGAGTTGTTTGGTTGCCCGGACCCTCTCTTCAAGGTCCTCCAACTCCTTTCGCAAGGTCTCAAGTTCAGCAGTGCTGACAGAGGTGTCAGTTTTGGTGTCCAAGGCTGCCTTTTTCTCATTAAGCCGCTGACATTTGTCTGCAATATCGGCTTTCAACGGAAGCTGGGCGTGGCGTAGGTCGATTCTCTGACGAGCCAATTTCACCCTTAAACTGTAGGCAGACAGAGTCACAACTGGCCAGAGTTTCACCTGCAACGTCACCGGGAGATGAGGTTGGATGTCTTCAAGAATGCTCTTCACTTCCTCGGGGTCTTCAACCAATGTCTCAATTAAGGAGGAGAGCAGGGCCTTGAGACGCTGGAGTTGACCCTGGGTACCGCTGGGTCCTGACTCTTCACTTGCCCTAGAGGTAGCTGGTTCGATGGATTCAGGGTCGAACGTTAGCAAGCTTGAGAGGTCATAACCCTGACAAACAATAAGAACAATGTCAGTATGCAGCATGGGAGACCGCGAGTTGAAGGACTGTGCGGATCGTCCCGGGCTTGACAACCGGGGCGAAGTTGTCGGTGAAGTCGACGCTGGCACGCTAGCGAAAGCCACGAACCAACCACCACGCCTTGTGATGGTCGAGAGTACCGTCCGGATGGAACTTGTGCTTGAAGACCCACTTCCCGGTGATGATGTTTGCGTGAGGGGGTCGGGGAACAAGCGTCCATGTATGGTTCTGTTGCAGGGCATCGAACTCGTCCTGCATGGCCGCAAGCCACTGCGGGTCGCGGAGAGCATCCCAGGCAGAGGCGGGCAGGGGCGACGGCGCGGATGGTGAAGGCGCGGAAGTCGACGCGGTGCAGACGTACTCGTCCGAGGGGTACCGCGTGGTCATGACGCGAATCCCTGCACGGGTGCGCGTGAGAGGCCCCGTGGCTAGCGGCGGAGGAGGCGGAGGTGGAGCCAGAGGCGAGGCGTCGCCCAGCGAAGACGGTGCGGTGCCTGAGCTGAGGTTCGACGGCGACGCAAGCGGCGTCGAGGCGGATGAACTCGACGAAGGCGCGTCGCCAAGCGAAGATGGCGCGGCGCCCGAGCTGAGGCTCGAGGGCGACGTAGGTAGTGTCGAGGTGGGCGTCAGCGCAGGTTTCGACGGGTGTCGGCGTGGGGTCACCTGAGACATGGCTCGAGGTTGACCCAGAGGGTGGCGAGGCAGTGCCCGAGCCAGAGCTCAAGGGCGCGGCAGAGAACGACGAGGCAGTGTCCGAGTCCGAGCTCGAGGGCACTGCAGCCGACGGACCTGCCGGTGCAGGGGGTCGACGCCGGGGACCATCAGTAGTCGAACAAGGAGTGGCGACCACCTATCTCTGTGCAAAAGGAAAGCAATGCTCATCAAAGTACACGTGCCGGGAGGTGATGACGCGGTGAGAAACCGGATCATAGCAGTGGTAGCCTTTGGTGTTAGTCGGGTAACCAAGGAAGACACAAGGAACGGAGCGCGGGGCGAGTTTGTGAGGGGCGATGGCAGCGGTACTAGGATAGCAGCGACAACCAAATATGCGGAGGCCGTCATAGGACGGGGGAGACCTGGAAAGAAGATGGTGTGGCGCGTAGTTCTAGCGAGGACGGCATGGGCGGAGACTAACTAGGAGGGTGGCGGTGGCGAGGGCGTCTAGCCAAAATGAAGGTGGTATATGAGCATGGAAGAGAAGGGTGCGGACGCAGTCGTTGAGGGTGCGGAGGACGCACTCGGCTCGGCCGTTCTGCTCGGATGTGTATGGGCAGGTTAGACGAAAGATGGTGTCGTGGGAAGCAAGAAGGTTGCGGATGGTGGTGTTGTCAAACTCCTTACCGTTATCGGTTTGGAGAGCGTGAATGGGGCAACCGAATTGGGTGGAGACATAGGCGTAGAAAGTGGTGAGGGTCTGGGCGACATCGAATTTCTTACGGAGAGGGAACATCCATACAAAGTGAGAAAAATCATCTAATAGAACAAGGTAGTATAGAAAACCAGAATTACTAGTAATAGGAGAAGTCCAAACATCGCTATGAATTAACTGGAAAGGAAATGACGCAACTGTGGAAGAACTACTAAAGGGGAGACGTACGTGCTTGCCAACACGACACACCTCACAGGTGTGAGTATCAAATTTATTACAAGAAAAAGAAAAACTCTTCATGATATGACGGAGTGTGGCGGGGCTAGGATGTCCCAGGCGAGCATGCCAGAGATCGACGCTGGCGGCAAGAGCGTGAGGTGCAGCGTGAGAGGAGGGAGCCAGCTGGACGGGATAGAGATCGCCAGGTCTCTCACAGCGGTGCGGAACCATCCGAATACGGGCGTCCTTTACAGCTTAGAATTAAACGGAAAATTAGTTAAACCTATGTCTGAGATGGGGAGACCAGCACCGTTACCGACAATGAAGCGAGAGGAAGTGGAAGTTGGCGACGAGGTGGAGAGGTTACCCGGGTGAGCAGCCATGTGTGCGGAGGCACCGATGTCCATGAACCAGTCACTGCCGCCAGTGTAGGAGCCCGGGGAGGGCGCGTACTGAAGGGCGGTGTAGAGAGAAGGTCCAGGGGGCCGGTGCGGCCGGCGGTGGGGCAGCGTACGGGGCGAAGCCACCGTAGGGCAGGGCGCCGAGGGCCGGCTGCGGCTCGGCGACGAGGGCCTGATGCATCGGCGGGCGCGGACCCATGATGCCCGCAGCGGGTGGGCGAGGCACCGGCATGGTGTAGGCGTGAATGACCCCGGTCTAGGGGTTGTAGCCGAAGGGGTTGCTGGAGGGAGTAGAAGACATCGCGGCGGCCAGCTTGAAGGGGGCGGCGCGGCGGGCAGCAGAAGGACCGGCGGCGGCAGCGCCAAGGGGAGAGGCGGCGGCCGGTTTGGGGAGGTTAGGATCGTGGGGAATCTGATACCATGTAAAATGAGATGCAATACTCGATATATTGATCGGATGCATATGGCGGTACATATATAGGCCACGTCCTCGACTATATAAGGAAGGAGGCGGACCCAATAATAAATACAAAGATATGTATTGCTATACATAACTACAGAAGATACACATCCGGATATAAAAGGATATGTATCTCAACACTTTGGACTGAAACAAAAGCTCGGGTCTTCCTAACAACCATGCATCGCCTTTTGTAATCCTTGATAAGTTCAAAATAAAAGCCGATCTTTGTTCTTGTGGGTGCTAGGAAGTTGACTAAAATCGTAGAGTGTAAGCTTTTGTTTTTGGCCGAGCCAACTCCTTCTTACTTAATGGATTGGGGCAAAACTTTTGCTCCCGTTTCCAAAAAAATTGCTACTGATTGTTGTGTTTCTATGGAATATTATGTACGAGTTGGGTTACTAAGTTATAATAGGTGTGGATAGGATACGTGTAATGTTCGAGTCGGACACTAGTAACCTGAGCCTCCCATATAATATGAGAGGCATAGGGGAGCCGGTGGCATGTGCCGGTGCCCAAGGCATCCAAGAGCTGCGGTATCGAAGGGGAAGGAGCTCCCGTAATTATGCCACGCCCAGAGTAGCCGAGTTCACTGAACTGCGTTAACAAATCTTGGTGTCATCATCTGATGTGATTGCTTCGTTACTCGGTAGAAATAAGTGATATCAGAGCAAGGTTGAAGGTCATTGAAGTTTATCTAGGAGGTCTCGCCAGATTCATGCCAGGGCCGGTGTTCGTCGAGACATTAGTCATGGTGGCAGAAGATGTTGGCAGCAGCATTGAATAGGAGCGGAAGTAATCAGTGTTGGTTGATCTGTCAAGTTTGACTGCCAGTTTCAATTAATAGGAGAGAGTCAAATGTTCATGAAGTTAAGATAAAAAAAGGGGTCCCACATGACCAACGTCCAGGTGCTTGTGTCGTATGTGACCTCTTCCTAGCGCCTTGATCGGGGGTACCAAAACCAACTCGATGGTTTGGTCCCACGTTGTACTGCGTCATATAAAGGGGTGGGGAGCCCGAAAGCAACCGACTGACGAGTTCACAATCTGCAAAGGTTGTTCCCCAACACTACCTCATCTCCACCGATCAGGAGAGGCCGGGAACAACGGGAAGACCTGCCTACACATCGATGGTGCCAGGGCAGTGTTGTTGTAGACCGGAGGGGATATGGAGGATCTACAGATCATCTGCCTCATCTACACCACCACTGCAAAAGGCATCCATTGGATCCTCTATGGCCCATAATGCATCTCTACTCCTCTCTGTTTCATGTGCAATAGGTGTTCTAGCTGCTGCAATTGTGATCATGTGCTAGGCATGAGGTTTATGGTCTAACAATGGTATCATGCGCTACTTTTGCTAGCAGTAGAACCCTAATTCATGTTTAGAATCATGTTTTTAGGCATTTTTTGAATGTTCTTAGCCTCGGATTAGCCCCAGATATGCATGATTAAGACACAAATCTTGGAGTTAAAGCATACAAACCCTAATTCCGTTCCCCAATTTATCATGAACTAAAAAAATGCAAGTTTTGGAGATGAAAATATCACCTTATGCCGGCGGGTTTTTGCGTCTCCCTCCAGGGTTGTCAGAGCAGCCGCTGCTCTGGCGAGGGTAGAGATTTGGCGCCGCCGTTGCCTCTCGACAGAGGAGCGTGCGCATGAACGCGCCAAAAGGTGCGGAAAGGATGCACATGTCGGTGGCCGTCGCGCCGCCTGCCTGTGTGGTCACCAAATGGCAGCCGGCCTCGCCGGTGTGCACCACCTCCATGCCGCAACCGCGCCGGGATGACGTAGGACTGACCAACTCGCGCGTGGATGGATGTGGAATGGGCGTGCGATCTTAGGCCATCGTTCCACCTGCCGTCATCATAGAAAAATGGCCGCTGAACATCGATGCCCCCACCAGAGAAAGGAGGTCAGCACCAGTAGCCACGCTCGGTGGAGGAGCACGCGTGACTTGGTCCTTGCATGCTACTCCATCGAGTGCAGGCACCATGCCGCCATGGCTGCCGTCGATGTCACCTCTCCTCTCAGTCGCGGGAAAATCGGTGGGGAAATGATATCTAGGGTTAGGGTTTTTTACTGGCCCCACTTTTGTTCAGTCTCGAGTGAATCTCGGTCGTATGATCTCTTCGACGATCCAGATCTAGGCTGTAGGGATTCATAGCATAGAAAATATAAAAATCCCACTACAAGAACGAATAACAAGCCAAGATATAATCTAGTAGATGGTAGCAACTAGGTGAAGATCAACATACCCTTGAAGATCGCTAAGCGTTAACGAGATAACTCTTGTGGATGATGTAGTCGATCACTTGCCTCTTTCAAAAGCGCGTAGAAGATCTTGATGGTGTCGCAATCTGGCAGCACCTCTGCATTTGGTCACACATACGGTATCGATGATGATGTCCTTCTCCCCATTCCAACGGGGAGCAGAAGTAGTAGATCCTCCTTGTAATCTCGGTAGAACGACGGCGTGGTGGCGGTGGTGGTGGAGAACTCCGTCAGGGCTTCGTCGTAGCCGTGCGGGAGATATGAGGAGGAGGGGGTGCTAGGGTTTACAGGGAGGGGGGTAGGGCACCGGCCAGGGAGCCCTTCAGGTGGTGCAGCCAAGGTGTGGCTGGCCCCTCCACTCCTCTCCCCTTTAAATAGGTGGAAAGCCCTAGGGTTCACCCAAAAACCACATTGAAGTCAAACTCCAAAACTTACCAAAATGGGAAACCTAGACAAAGAGGGCTTCCTCCCTTTCCTTGGCATGTGGCTGGCCAAGGAGGTGGAGTACACCATGCACTCCACCTTCCCACCTTGTAGGTCGGCTAGGGATAGATGGTGGAGTCTCCAGGACTCCACCTGCCATAGTGAATTATTCCGGGTGATTCTAGAACCTTCTAGTTCACCGGACCACTCCCAAACTTGGAATGTGATTTCCCATATATGAATCTTATTCTCCGGACCATTCCGGAACTCCTCGTGATGTCATGGATCCCATCCGATACTCCGAACAATATTCGAACTCCATTCCATATTCCATATCTACTTAAAACAACATCGAACCTTAAGTGTGTCACCCTACGGTTCATGAATTATGTAGACATGATCGAGAAACTTCTTTGATCAATAACCAATAGCGGGACCTGGAGATCCATAATGGCCTGCCTCGGAATTTTACCTTGTTATCTCATAAGAAAAGTTGCCATGGCTGACGAATTGAAAGTCGCATCGTGATTGCTGATGCACCAACCTCGACGATTTTTGCTCTCTACGTGGTGCATGTAAAAGATTTGTTTCTTGTTTTTTAGGCCATCTAGCCCAACGTAAACATGGAAAACATCGCATATGGTTGCCCGGGACGTGGTGCATGATGAATTCTTGGGTGCGCCGGCCAAGTCAATGCAAATCCGCACCGCCCAGGATTGTAGGGCATAGCTGGTAGCGTCTATAGCGAAGTTTTTTTCTTGATTGCGCCATCTCATTCAAAGTTCTCTGATCAAGTCGTTTACACTGCAGGATCATATGTCCAGCATGTCATCCTCTCTCAACGAAAAAGGTTTCTTTTCTTTGGTTTTTTGACCCCTGATTTCAGGCTACTTCCTTTTTCTTTTGATCTCATGTCGCCTAGGAAACATTGAGACCGCTACTACAAAATTGGACCTGTATGACATTGATTTCTGGCTACTTTCTTTTCTTGGAGTTAGTTTTGGCACTTGATATTTGGTCACTTGCCTTTTTCTTTCGATCCCGTGCCGCCTTGGAAACGTTGAGACCATTGTTGCAAAATAGGACACATATGTCATCCTCTATGTACAATAAAAGTTTCTTTTCCTGTATTATTTTTGGCTCCTGATATTTGGTCACTTGCCTTTTTCTTTCGATCTCATGCCGCCTCTGAAACGTTAAGGAAGCTGCTGGCTCATGGGTCCCGCCTGTAATCCTCTAAGTAGAATAAAAGTTTCCTTTTTGGAGTTATTTTTACCCCCAATTTCTGGCTACTTACTTTTTCTTTTGATCATGCGCTTCCTTGGAAACGCTGAGACCACTGTTGCAAAATGGGACCCGCATGTGATCCTCTATGTATAATAAACCTTTCATTTCTTGGATTATTTTTGGCTCCTAATATCTGGTCACTTGCCTTTTTCTTTCGATCTCATGCCGCCTTTGAAACGTTGAGATCACTGATGCAAAATGGGACCCATATGTCATCCTCTATGTACAATAAAAGTTACTTTTCTTGGATTATTTTTGGCTCCTAATATTTGGTCACTTGCCTTTTTCTTTTGATCGCATGCCACCTTTGAAACATGAGAAACCTGATGGCTCATGGGACCCGCATGTCATCCTCTATGTACAATAAAAGTTTATTTTCTTGGATTATTTTTGGCTCCTGATATTTGGTCACTTGCCTTTTTATTTCGAGCTCATGTTGCCTCTGAAACGTTGAGTAAGTTGCTGGCTCATAGGACCCGCATGTCATCCTCTATGTACAATAAAAGTATATTTTCTGGGATTATTTTTGTCACCTGATATTTGGTCACTTTTCTTTTTCTTTCGATCTCCTGCCGCTTTGAAACGTTGAGACCGCTGCTACAAAATGGGACCCATATATCATCCTCTATGTACAATAAAAGTTTCTTGATACGTCCAAAACGTTTCTACTTTCCCGAGCACTTTTGTTGTTGTTTTCCCTCTAATTTGTGTGTTTTGAATACAACTAACACAGACTAACAGAATTGCTTTGGTGTCTCATTTTTGTGCAGAAATCCAACTTTCAGGAAAATTCCTGGAAAATATCACAAAGTTCCTATTACCCCGAAGACTCACAGAGCCAGAAGACGAGACGGAGAAGGGCCACGAGGGGCCCACACCTAGCCTAGATGCAGGCCAGTCCTGGCCGCGCCTAGGGTTGGTGGGGCCACCTCGGGCACCCCCTCGACCTCTTCTCTGGACTATATAAAAGCACCAGACCTGAAAACAGAGGGGGTCGATGTTTTTCCAGAAAGAGTTCCGCTGCTCCGTCGCCACCAGAAACCCCAATCCGGGAACCAGAAAGTTCGTTCTAGCACCCTGTCGGATGGGGAATTGGAGGAAATCATCGCCATCGCCATCACTGACGCCTCTCCATCAACCATCCATGATTCCCCCATCCATGTGTGAGTAATTCATCCTCCGTAGGCTGTAGGGTATGGTAGGGATTGGATGAGATTTTTCATGTAATAGCTATAAGATTATTAGGGGCATAGTGCCTAGTATCCATTGTTAGTGTTTTTGACATTTTTGCAACTTGTTATGCTTAATGCTTGTCACTTCGGGCCCGAGTGCCATGATCTCATATCTGAACATGTTATGGATTCATGAGGATAATTGTTGTGTTTGATCTTACCTGCAAGTTTTATACACATATCATTGTCCGAAACTTGATGCCCCAAAGTGACAACAATTGGGATAAGCGGAGGGGATGGATGTGATGTGAGGATTGTAGGGTTCGTTGCATGGAAAACAAAAAAAATTCTACCACTGTCGGGATTTTGTAATATCCCAGGTTTAGAGGCAAGAAAAAGAGAGAACACGAGAGTGTGCATTGCATTCATGCATAGAAAATCCGGGGAATTTTCACGCGTTCATCTAAAACACAAAGTGATCGAGGTTTCTCTTGTGTCGATGGAATTGATGTATGTCATCGGCACAAGTGCGATAAATTTCGACATGACCTTTGTTGATTTATTATGTTTTCGAGGGAAATAGTTTGAATTCAAATTCAATTATGAAAGACATAATTCAAATAAGAATTTGAATTGGAATTTGAATTGGAATCTAAATTTTAAACAAGTATATAAATACAAAGTAAATATAATTATAAATGAGGATCAAATATTACAAATAATGTTTCACATAAGTATCTCCTTACAACATTTATGGAATATTACATGTTGGAAAAAGAAATAGAGGATTGCCAAAATAATAAAGATTAAATCCTAAATCTAATCTTGATATTCTTGTTTCCTCTTCCCTACAAAAGAAACAACAAAGATAAAGAAATGGGGTTAATGTTAAAATGTTTGCCTCACCTTTGGTGAGGCAATGTTAAATATTGGAAACTAGCTACTGGGTATTAGGAACTTGACCTAACACCCAAATTCCGATTAGAGGGAGAAACAATTACTTAGGCAACATTAGGGTCAAATGGATCATTTAAGGGACAATTGGACGACACTTGGATCAGGAGAGGCAACTCTGAGCATGAAGGCAACATGAGACTAAGGCAATATGGGCATGATCCATTTTTCTTTCTAGACAGGCAACAATGCAACAAATAAGTTCCCTCTAATCTAGCTTGTTTCCTTAAAACCCACAAATTCATCAAAAGAGATCATTTGTGACATAGAAAAGTCATAATGATCTTACTCAAATATTTTAAAGTCATTTGCTGGGTAAGCAAAGCTTAATTGCTTCCAGGTCTGGGAGTAAGCCCTACATAATTAAGCCATATGAATTAAACCACAGATACAATGTCATATACCAGCAAGTAATACACTTGGCTGTATTCCAAAATAAAGGCCCACATGATTAAGCATGAGCATTAGCTGAAGCCCACCAGGTCACTGGATTGATAAGAGAGAAAAGAAAATAGTACTACACATGGATAAGGAAGGCATCAATCAAAGCTTGCACCAGGTGGAAAGTAACCAGCATTGAAACTTGAACAATCACATGATGTCACTTGCAAGCAGCATACTCAACACATGCAAACTGTGTGTTGTCACCCTCACAGCAAATAGCCAGCACTATATAAACAACACAGCCACAGCTAGCCAAACCATTTGGCTCAGGCTTCACCAAAGCATACCACAAGAACAACAAGCACCCACCCATATATCTGAGAACAGAAACTAGATCCATATGAGGCAGATCAAGAAGTGAGGAGGAGAAGGCATGCTACAAGAAGCAGCATATGTCAGAAGCCTGAAGCACCATCTATCCATCTACAAAGTGCATCAGGTAGAAATCCAATAATCGGATAAATAGATCATGTAGCATCTGTTCTTAGCTTTCGCATGATCATGAGGGGAAAAAGAAGAATACACAACACATCATCAAACCATCCTTCAACCAGATTTTCATCTAGGAGGATGGAGAGATGGATTTTCTTTCAGATCTGCATAGAAATGCTATGCAAGAATCATCACAGAGAATTTTAAGTCATCAATAGTATCTGTTCTTATTTTAAATTGGTGCCTCAGCCTGTGCATCATTGGCAAGGCTACAGGGTCGAGCCAGATCTGTTCTTATCAGTTTATAGCTATCAAACAAAAAGGAAATCCAGATCCACCAATAAAAACTAACCTTGCATAAATAAATCATTTCTAGTTGCTAATTGCAACTAGATCATATTCAAGAAACAAGCAAGGCACCACTTTGTGCACTCTAGCACTACTGTCCAAGATCATGCATATTCATAATAAATCATCACTTAATCATTTACTACAATAGCCAGATCATTTTCAGCATGCTTATAAGCTCACAACAACCATCAAGTAAATCATCAATCAACAATACCTACATCTTGTTGCATAAGCTTAATCATGAGTTAAATGGAGCATCCAATTTATCACAGCAAGACATTATGCCTGGATGAATAAAACCATCCCAAACTAAAGCACCATATCCAACATAACATGCTTGTCAAATAATCAACGGCTTTACCGAGCCAACATCATGACAAGTGCTTGGATGAGAAAATAATGAGGCATTGTTAACTGGTAGTTGCTACTTCTTTGGTGATTTAATCCTTGACCAATACCGACAACACTACTTGATCAATATAATGCTACCACAAGCAGATACATAGCTAGCAAACTTGGAATGCATATGGCTATGAACAATAGGTAGAGAATGGAGATGTATAGCTCACAGTAGTGCAGACGAGTAGAGGAAGGGGCCGACGCCGGGGTTGCGTCCGCGGCACCGTCCCGCCGGCGTCGGGGATGAAGTCGTCACCGCAGCACCACCAGTACACGGACGCCGGGGTTGCAGGGGATGCGTCCAGCCAGCGTCGAGTAGCAGTAGTCGAGGCGGCGGGTGAGGGCGAAGCCTCACCGGACACTAACAGCGACCAACATTAGCCGAAGTTGAGGCGGAGGTGGCGCCACAGTAGGGTTGGAGGCGAACCAAGGGGAGCACACAAATCAAATCGAAGAAAGGGGAGTTGAAGAGTAGGTCAAGGTGGACCAAAGCCCTCTCGTGCCGGCGCCGGAGTGGGCAGGAGGCGGCCTTGAAAGGGCGGCGCGGTGGAGCCAGGGGCGTCACGGGAGCGTGCGCGCATGCGTGAGCAAAGAGAGGGGCGCCAGTAGGGGTTCGATAGAGGAGAGGAAGGCGAAGTCTCGGTGGTGTGCGGCGGCGCCGGAGGCGGCTAGTGATGGCCGGGGCGGCAGCCGGCGGCGCGGCGGCAACACATCACCAGGAGGGGAACGAAGGAGGGGAAGAGCGAGGAATGGTGACGGGCTGGGTCGGATCGGGGTTCACCCGACCCAATCAGGCCGACTCAGTCGGGCCAGGTTGGGCCACTGCTGGCCATGTCATTGGGCCAGCCCAACAGACCACTTGGTCTATTTTTATTTTTAGGAAAACCTTTTAAACATTTAAGTAAAATAAAAAGAAAACAACAAGTAGAAGGGAGTATCAGAAAATGACCTCTATAAATAAAATAGAAAACAAATACTTCAAGTTTAAAAGAACAACAATATGAATTTCCTCTAAAATTTTAGAAGACCAAATTTTAAATCTTAAACTATTAAAACCTAAAAACTAAGGAGATAATTTCTTGTTTCAATTCTTCACATAAATAAAATATTAAATATTACTTCACATTAATATGCCATATAAAACAACAATTGTATCTTAATGGTTATGTTTAATCACATGAGAATCCAAATCGACCATTACTTCAATTAAAACCCTAAACCCTAATAGTATTTATCATATTTAAGTCTTTTGAAAATAATATAGTGTTAAATCCATTATTACTTCTATCTTCAATTTAGTAATAATCTCTACCAATTATCATTTTAATAATGAAATCACAACTTAGAAACCCTAATTCTAACATAAACAAGAGCCTTGGTCTCCTCATTTTATGTGATCACTCTAAAATAGTTTCAATCCTAAAACCCTAGGGGTTTAGCCCATGTGATCATATAAGCTTCATCTATACCTATAGAACCTAGATAAAAACAAATGCATGCATGATCATGATCTACTAAAATAAAACAACATCACTTTACATGTGATCATCATTTCATGTCTTTACTTTTGAGTAAAACCTATATAATCCACTAGTGTCACTTAGGGGAAAACCCTAGCTTGTCACCCATGATAACACCATTGATCACCACTCCTAAATACCACACCATTAGAATCAACCTCAACCATCAAACCCTAGTAGAACCATAATGATGAATCCTAGTACCAATCATGTGTAGTAATGCACATCACATGCTCCTATTCCACTCAACCCTACTTAGGAAGTGATAAGCCACTTAGCTTAGAAGACCAATAAAGATTATTTGGTAAAGCAAATATGAAGCCATAGTAAACCTAATAACAAGCCTATGGAACCATCTTAATAACCATCCTTTGATATGTTGTATATGGTAAGCCATAGTAATAACCTCACCAATACTTGCTACATATAAACCCATTCTACTCAAAAAACCCAACTAGTTCCTATTAGTGGAACTAAATGAATCCAATAGTAAACCCTAGAGTTACATAGCTCCTATGTATAGTAGTTCATATTCTTATTTAACCTGTTCTTCAAAAGTTATTCTTTTGAAATACAAATGTCAATCAAACCTTAGAAACCCTAATCCTTCTTTGAAATACTCATTATTTCTTAAACAACATGTTCTTCAAAAGTTATTCTTTTGAAGTACAGTATAAGTAATCATCAACCATGTTCTATAGAACTTAAAATTGACAACTGTTCTTTACATATTATTCCACCACTACTCTTTATGTGTATGATTGTTATGATGTCTTATATCACTTGGTTATGATGCTAATATAACCAAACCTTAATAAGAACCTTGTTTGAGAACCATGCTAAAAGTGCAACCAACCCTAAAGAAATCTTTACAACTCATACATCCTAAATCATCGAGGTTAGGTTACGCTCGGGACGATTGCATCTCATACTATGCATTATAGCATCTTTGCCAGTTCTTTAAACATTGTCTTTACCGGACGATGATGGTATTTTAGCATTTGGAGTTATCACGTATCGAAGCTTTTGCCTGCATAATCTTGCAGTCAAGAAAGGCAAGTTCATCGCTTGCTCATGTCATTTGAGTATTTTTACCAAATTACTTGCAAAGTACTATACTTATCACTCTTGCATAAAAAGCAAAAGTACTATTTTCATAACTATGAATATGACTATGTGGTGGGCAATGGAACCATGGTATGTGTTGATATGGTGGAGGTTCCATTGCAAGGGTTTATATCCATCTAGGATTAAACAACAAATGTCGTCCAGTGATTCTTGTGCCGTAATACCCGTGTTAACCATAAGATCTGGAGTGGGACGGAATAGTCAATTGTATTTCCACCTCTTGTATATCAACGGATGCGCTTTACCGTAGGCACTTGTATTCCAAAGGGGCAAGCGGCAGGTTGGGGAAGCCCAAAGTCCCCACGGTAGAGACCGTAGGCACTTGTCGCCCGAGGATCAAGCGGCAGGCTGGGGAAGCCCTAAGTCCCCACGGTATTGCGGTCTATGATGGGTTGCAGCTACCGGCGAAGGAGTTCATGGTAGAGACCTGAACTGTTGTCGTGGTCGGGGTCCGTCCCTAAGTGGTGTAAGTGGACCGACGAGGACCCAGGGTCGGAGTTTGCAACAATGGGTGGGTGTATGAGGTAGCGGAGGAATATGATTGGCTATGATCTTATACCGGGCCTCACACCAAAGGAAGTGTGGACGGGAAAATCGAGCCCGGTTGGCACCAAGGTTAAGATCTCTTATGGGTAAAGCAACACACCTCTGCAGAGTGTAATGAATCGTGACCTGTCACTCCCTGTTCCGGGATATGGAACTGCGAACGCTGCCGGAAAGGAGCTCCATGAAGTTCTAGTAAACCGGTGAAGGCTGACGGACATAGTTCTTCTGAATAAAAGCAACCTTTTGAAGAAATGATTATGAAAACTTGCATTGGCCTATGACTTTCTGGTCTATGGCTGTAGCTAGTGCATGATACACCTATTTCCTAATATGAACTTGCTGAGTACGCTCGTACTCATTCTATCCCATTTGAACCCCCTTCTTAGATCAAAGCACCAAAGGAGAAACTACCGTGGAACTCGAAGACAAAGGAGTCAACTGCAACAAGATGAAGAATCCAATCAAAGAAGTCAATGGAGTCAACTTCTGCAACAGCTAGAGTGGAAACTTAGACTAGTAATAGAAGGGAACTTTTCCCTAATCCTAGCACCTAAGTAGCTAGAATTCTATAGCAAGCCAAGTAGCTCTTAAACTTGAGTTAGCAATAAGATAGACTACGAGTCGTTCTTCTAGAGATTTATTTGAAGTTTTACCTCACTGTAAAGTAAGAGGTTGTGTTGATCTTATGTAAACAGATTGTGTATCCTTCTATAGACATACCTTGGACTCGCATATGTTTCTGTTGTACCACTCTGAGAGATGTAATATGAGTGGAACGGTGTTTCACTTGTGTTATGTCAACGACTTGTGTACTACACCATGCAGTGGTACGCTGGGTCATCACAGCTGGTATCAGAGCAAATGCTTTGACCCTAGGATTAAAACCCTTTAAAGGAGACCTATAGGTTTGGTAGTGTCTATAGGAAGTTATCTTAGCAAAACCAACTATTATTTTGACTTGAGATGGGTATTCACTTGAGAATAATCCTGACACACTTGAGTCAATCTTTCTTATCTATATTTCTTAAATGAAGTTAATTAGTTATCTTGCTTCATTCCAAATAATTAGAACACCCTTGAAGCTCAAGATAATGGGTGGTAGTAGACCACAGTTGGTATACAACACCTGGTAGTCCAAAGAGAGGATACAACCATAAGGAAGATATCCTATTGGAAGAAGTATACCAATACAAGTATGGTTAATTAAGAGTCATTTAAAATGTCAAATGACTGATGTTAAGTAAGGGAGATAAGTTATATAAGGTAGTATATGTCTATGATGAGTCAATCATAGGAGGTAAGGAAGAGTGATAGGAGTTATACAACTCTATTTTTCATGGTAAAGTTGGTAATCATATATGATTCACTTGAGAATCATGATGTGAGGGAGTAGAACATCATAAGTAAGTTAACAGAAGTATGATGAGGAGTAGGATTTAGGGAATAGTTCGAAAGCTTAGGCCTTAAAATCCTAATAACTGTACCAAGTATGTTATAACCATAGTCCTTAATTTAAAGAAGGCTTATTTATAGCATATCACATAGAGAAATCCTAGAGTTATAGGTGGTATATTCTACACAATCATGTGTTTAGAGTAGACATGTTAGAACTAATTGTATTATAGGAAGTAGTCCTCAATAGCACCTATATAGGGTATACTATTTTGTTAGTACTTCCAAAGAAAACTAGGTTAACTTCAACTATCCCAGGCCATTTTGTTTCAAGTTTGTCTCATTGCAAATGTGCAATTAAGACAAATGTTGAGACAAATAGTAGAAATTCACGTATTCGTGCTAAGTATCACAACCTAAACCTATCTTATGTGGTGTTATATACTACACATCTGAGCCTGATGTTTAGGGATGTCTTACCCAACTATTATATTCGGGCATATAAGGATGTGTATTATAAGCACAAAGCTGGATTTTCTTGAATTTTATTGGATTTTCATTGCTTGACTAGATCCATACATGAAGTTTGACTTTGATATGCAAATGCATGTTGCAATATCAAGCTCTTACTTGATGTTATAGGTCTAGAGAGTAAAGGTATTCGTGTGAGGAAGTGACGAATTATGAAGATTTTGAAGACACGATGAAGGTTCATTAGAAGAATGAAGTAAAGTTGTGGGAAGCAACCACAACAATCTGAAGGAAGGACCAATCAAAACTCACTTTTATCCATAATCAAGGAGTACTTCAACATGGAAGTATCATGAAAGTGAGAAAAATAGCGAATATGGAGCAGAAGAAGTAGAGCTATATTCATTATGGAAGAAGGGATTGCAAGTAGAGTCACTTACGATACTATCTTCATAGTGTCAACAAGTGGTTTTCTTGCAAAACAAACCCTGGAAGAAGGAAAATAGACAAGTGAAGTCATAACTGGTATAATAAGACCACAGCTAATATAGGATAATCATGAAGAGAAGGTATGTAAAGTGAGGTATATTTTAACTAAAACTATGTAAGTAGCCACAGCTGGTATCCAATAAGTCACATCTTGTGTTAGATAGTCTGCAGCTGGTAACAAATAGCCCATAGCATGAACATTTCTTTACCTTAAAAGAGAGGGGGATTCCGCAGCTAGTATTTCACAGCTGGTATCTCGTGGTTGGTAAATATTTAGTCGGAGGATTCACATCGGATACCCACAACTGTGTGGATACACCACAAAGAATTCTTCGTGAGACTCTAGAAAAGTACAAACTATAAGCCAGATCAAGACCAATTCTCTAACCTTGGAGTTTAATGATTATGAGAAAAGGAGCTTGAAGATCATTAGTAAACTCCAAGGGGGAGAGGAAGACTGAAGGAGAAGTATTAAGTTATGATTTGTAGTATGATAGACGGAGAAAAAGGTCTGAACTAGGATGAAGTTCAATCTTACTACCCATATAAAAGTACTCTCAGGAGGTTGTCAGACCAAAGGCCGAGGTTCATATCTCGAGGAAGTAAAGGTTAGACCTTAACTTGAGTGGGTAATTGTAATTACTCGAAACCAAGAGAACTTAAGTAAGTCTAAGATAATGAAGTTGGAGGAAGAAGAGATCGGAGGACAATCAAAGCCTAAGAAAACAAAAGACCGAAGGAGTTGACCATATCAAAACATAAGCATATTAGAAAGAACCCTTTCATGGAACCTAAAGAAACCAAAAGGAAGATAACTAGTACAAACAAGAGGCCATGATTGGATGGACTAAATGAGTCTAATCCATTCGTAGGACAAAACTACCAGGACCATGCCTATTGTAAATACCTTACAAAGTACCATTACTTTCGTTATGGTAGTAAGGGAAAACAATACCCTACCTTAAATAAATCTTTTATAATTAAGGTTTGGACACCGCAGCTGGTACACCATAGTGCCATATTACATCGCAGCTGGATTACCGCAGCTGATAGGACCAAGTTTTGAGTACCCAAATAGGAAGCTATCACCACAACTATTAGTAAAGTCCATTAGCATAAGAAGCTGTCCTAATCCAAAAATCTTTGAAGAATAAGACTAGAAGTTTCGAATGTTAAAAAGGAAATCCTAGAATTAAAGGAAGTATCAGTGCCAGACATCAGAAGACTACAGGAAGGATCTGGATAAGGGATATATCCAATTATATCTAATGAGATCACCATGGATCTTGAAAGAAATCGTGATCGGTTCAAGTCAGTTCCACATACCGAAACGTGAGAGCGTTCGAACTTCGGGGCGAAGTTCAGTTTAAGGGGGAGAGGCTGTAATATCCCAGGTTTAGAGGCAAGAAAAAGAGAGAACACGAGAGTGTGCATTGCATTCATGCATAGAAAATCCGGGGAATTTTTGCGCGTTCATCTAAAACACAAAGTGATCGAGGTTTCTCTTGTGTCGATGGAATTGATGTATGTCATCGGCACAAGTGCGATAAATTTCGACATGACCTTTGTTGATTTATTATGTTTTCGAGGGAAATAGTTTGAATTCAAATTCAATTATGAAAGACATAATTCAAATAAGAATTTGAATTGGAATTTGAATTGGAATCTAAATTTTAAACAAGTATATAAATACAAAGTAAATATAATTATAAATGAGGATCAAATATTACAAATAATGTTTCACATAAGTATCTCCTTACAACATTTATGGAATATTACATGTTGGAAAAAGAAATAGAGGATTGCCAAAATAATAAAGATTAAATCCTAAATCTAATCTTGATATTCTTGTTTCCTCTTCCCTGCAAAAGAAACAACAAAGATAAAGAAATGGGGTTAATGTTAAAATGTTTGCCTCACCTTTGGTGAGGCAATGTTAAATATTGGAAACTAGCTACTGGGTATTAGGAACTTGACCTAACACCCAAATTCCGATTAGAGGGAGAAACAATTACTTAGGTAACATTAGGGTCAAATGGATCATTTAAGGGACAATTGGACGACACTTGGATCAGGAGAGGCAACTCTGAGCATGAAGGCAACATGAGACTAAGGCAATATGGGCATGATCCATTTTTCTTTCTAGACAGGCAACAATGCAACAAATAAGTTCCCTCTAATCTAGCTTGTTTCCTTAAAACCCACAAATTCATCAAAAGAGATCATTTGTGACATAGAAAAGTCATAATGATCTTACTCAAATATTTTAAAGTCATTTGCTGGGTAAGCAAAGCTTAATTGCTTCCAGGTCTGGGAGTAAGCCCTACATAATTAAGCCATATGAATTAAACCACAGATACAATGTCATATACCAGCAAGTAATACACTTGGCTGTATTCCAAAATAAAGGCCCACATGATTAAGCATGAGCATTAGCTGAAGCCCACCAGGTCACTGGATGGATAAGAGAGAAAAGAAAATAGTACTACACATGGATAAGGAAGGCATCAATCAAAGCTTGCACCAGGTGGAAAGTAACCAGCATTGAAACTTGAACAATCACATGATGTCACTTGCAAGCAGCATACTCAACACATGCAAACTGTGTGTTGTCACCCTCACAGCAAATAGCCAGCACTATATAAACAACACAGCCACAGCTAGCCAAACCATTTGGCTCAGGCTTCACCAAAGCATACCACAAGAACAACAAGCACCCACCCATATATCTGAGAACAGAAACTAGATCCATATGAGGCAGATCAAGAAGTGAGGAGGAGAAGGCATGCTACAAGAAGCAGCATATGTCAGAAGCCTGAAGCACCATCTATCCATCTACAAAGTGCATCAGGTAGAAATCCAATAATCGGATAAATAGATCATGTAGCATCTGTTCTTAGCTTTCGCATGATCATGAGGGGAAAAAGAAGAATACACAACACATCATCAAACCACCCTTCAACCAGATTTTCATCTAGGAGGATGGAGAGATGGATTTTCTCTCAGATCTGCATAGAAATGCTATGCAAGAATCATCACAGAGAATTTTAAGTCATCAATAGTATCTGTTCTTATTTTAAATTGGTGCCTTAGCCTGTGCATCATTGGCAAGGCTACAGGGTCGAGCCAGATCTGTTCTTATCAGTTTATAGCTATCAAACAAAAAGGAAATCCAGATCCACCAATAAAAACTAACCTTGCATAAATAAATCATTTCTAGTTGCTAATTGCAACTAGATCATATTCAAGAAACAAGCAAGGCACCACTTTGTGCACTCTAGCACTACTGTCCAAGATCATGCATATTCATAATAAATCATCACTTAATCATTTACTACAATAGCCAGATCATTTTCAGCATGCTTATAAGCTCACAACAACCATCAAGTAAATCATCAATCAACAATACCTACATCTTGTTGCATAAGCTTAATCATGAGTTAAATGGAGCATCCAATTTATCACAGCAAGACATTATGCCTGGATGAATAAAACCATCCCAAACTAAAGCACCATATCCAACATAACATGCTTGTCAAATAATCAAGGGATTTACCGAGCCAACATCATGACAAGTGCTTGGATGAGAAAATAATGAGGCATTGTTAACTGGTAGTTGCTACTTCTTTGGTGATTTAATCCTTGACCAATACCGACAACACTAGTTGATCAATATAATGCTACCACAAGCAGATACATAGCTAGCAAACTTGGAATGCATACGGCTATGAACAATAGGTAGAGAATGGAGATGTATAGCTCACAGTAGTGCAGACGAGTAGAGGAAGGGGCCGACGCCGGGGTTGCGTCCGCGGCACCGTCCCGCCGGCGTCGGGGATGAAGTCGTCACCGCAGCACCACCAGTACACGGACGCCGGGGTTGCAGGGGATGCATCCAGCCAGCATCGAGTAACAGTAGTCGAGGCGGCGGGTGAGGGCGAAGCCTCACCGGACAGTAACGGCGACCAACATCAGCCGAAGTTGAGGCGGAGGTGGCGCCACAGTAGGGTTGGAGGCGAACCAAGGGGAGCACACAAATCAAATCGAAGAAAGGGGAGTTGAAGAGTAGGTCAAGGCGGACCAAAGCCCTCTCGTGCCGGCGCCGGAGTGGGCAGGAGGTGGCCTTGAAAGGGCGGTGCGGCGGAGCCAGGGCGTCACGGGAGCGTGCGCGCATGCGTGAGCAAAGAGAGGGGCGCCAGTAGGGGTTCGATAGAGGAGAGGAAGGCGAAGTCTCGGTGGTGTGCGGCGGCGCCGGAGGCGGCTAGTGATGGCCGGGGCGGCAGCCGGCGGCGCGGCGGCAGCACATCGCCAGGAGGGGAACGAAGGAGGGGAAGAGCGAGGAATGGTGACGGGTTGGGTCGGATCGGGGTTCACCCGACCCAATCAGGACGACTCAGTCGGGCCAGGTTGGGCCACTGCTGGCCATGTCATTGGGCCAGCCCAACAGACCACTTGGTCTATTTTTATTTTTAGGAAAACCTTTTAAACATTTAAGAAAAATAAAAAGAAAACAACAAGTAGAAGGGAGTATCAGAAAATGACCTCTATAAATAAAATAGAAAACAAATACTTCATGTTTAAAAGAACAACAATATGAATTTCCTCTAAAATTTTAGAAGACCAAATTTTAAATCTTAAACTATTAAAACCTAAAAACTAAGGAGATAATTTCTTGTTTCAATTCTTCACATAAATAAAATATTAAATATTACTTCACATTAATATGCCATATAAAACAACAATTGTATCTTAATGGTTATGTTTAATCACATGAGAATCCAAATTGACCATTACTTCAATTAAAACCCTAAACCCTAATAGTATTTATCATATTTAAGTCTTTTGAAAATAATATAGTGTTAAATCCATTATTACTTCTATCTTCAATTTAGTAATAATCTCTACCAATTATCATTTTAATAATGAAATCACAACTTAGAAACCCTAATTCTAACATAAACAAGAGCCTTGGTCTCCTCATTTTATGTGATCACTCTAAAATAGTTTCAATCCTAAAACCCTAGGGGTTTAGCCCATGTGTTCATATAAGCTTCATCTATACCTATAGAACCTAGATAAAAACAAATGCATGCATGATCATGATCTACTAAAATAAAACAACATCACTTTACATGTGATCATCATTTCATGTCTTTACTTTTGAGTAAAACCTATATAATCCACTAGTGTCACTTAGGGGAAAACCCTAGCTTGTCACCCATGATAACACCATTGATCACCACTCCTAAATACCACACCATTAGAATCAACCTCAACCATCAAACCCTATTAGAACCATAATGATGAATCCTAGTACCAATCATGTGTAGTAATGCACATCACATGCTCCTATTCCACTCAACCCTACTTAGGAAGTGATAAGACACTTAGCTTAGAAGACCAATAAAGATTATTTGGTAAAGCAAATATGAAGCCATAGTAAACCTAATAACAAACCTATGGAACCATCTTAATAACCATCCTTTGATATGTTGTATATGGGAAGCCATAGTAATAACCTCACCAATACTTGCTACATATAAACCCATTCTACTCAAAAAACCCAACTAGTTCCTATTAGTGGAACTAAATGAATCCAATAGTAAACCCTAGAGTTACATAGCTCCTATGTATAGTAGTTCATATTCTTATTTAACCTGTTCTTCAAAAGTTATTCTTTTGAAATACAAATGTCAATCAAACCTTAGAAACCCTAATCCTTCTTTGAAATACTCATTATTTCTTAAACAACATGTTCTTCAAAAGTTATTCTTTTGAAGTATAGTATAAGTAATCATCAACCATGTTCTATAGAACTTAAAATTGACAACTGTTCTTTACATATTATTACACCACTACTCTTTATGTGTATGATTGTTATGATGTCTTATATCACTTGGTTATAATGCTAATATAACCAAACCTTAATAAGAACCTTGTTTGAGAACCATGCTAAAAGTGCCACCAACCCTAAAGAAATCTTTACAACTCATACATCCTAAATCATCGAGGTTAGGTTACGCTCGGGACGATTGCATCTCATACTATGCATTATAGCATCTTTGCCAGTTCTTTAAACATTGTCTTTACCGGACGATGATGGTATTTCAGCATTTGGAGTTATCACGTATCGAAGCTTTTGCCTGCATAATCTTGCAGTGAAGAAAGGCAAGTTCATCGCTTGCTCATGTCATTTGAGTATTTTTACCAAATTACTTGCAAAGTACTATACTTATCACTCTTGCATAAAAAGCAAAAGTACTATTTTCATAACTATGAATATGACTAT
This sequence comes from Lolium perenne, assembly GCF_019359855.2. Lineage (NCBI taxonomy): Eukaryota > Viridiplantae > Streptophyta > Magnoliopsida > Poales > Poaceae > Lolium > Lolium perenne. Next base: position 271,602,053 of record NC_067244.2, read on the forward strand.
GTGGTGGGCAATGGAACCATGGTATGTGTTGATATGGTGGAGGTTCCATTGCAAGGGTTTATATCCATCTAGGATTAAACAACAAATGTCGTCCAGTGATTCTTGTGCCGTAATACCCGTGTTAACCATAAGATCTGGAGTGGGACGGAATAGTCAATTGTATTTCCACCTCTTGTATATCAACGGATGCGCTTTACCGTAGGCACTTGTATTCCAAAGGGGCAAGCGGCAGGCTGGGGAAGCCCAAAGTCCCCACGGTAGAGACCGTAGGCACTTGTCGCCCGAGGATCAAGCGACAGGCTGGGGAAGCCCTAAGTCCCCACGGTATTGCGGTCTATGATGGGTTGCAGCTACCGGCGAAGGAGTTCATGGTAGAGACCTGAACTGTTGTCGTGGTTGGGGTCCGTCCCTAAGTGGTGTAAGTGGACCGACGAGGACCCAGGGTCGGAGTTTGCAACAACAGGTGGGTGTATGAGGTAGCGGAGGAATATGATTGGCTATGACCTTATACCGGGCCTCACACCAAAGGAAGTGTGGACGGGAAAATCGAGCCCGGTTGGCACCAAGGTTAAGATCTCTTATGGGTAAAGCAACACACCTCTGCAGAGTGTAATGAATCGTGACCTGTCACTCCCTGTTCCGGGATATGGAACTGCGAACGCTGCCGGAAAGGAGCTCCATGAAGTTCTAGTAAACCGGTGAAGGCTGACGGACATAGTTCTTCTGAATAAAAGCAACCTTTTGAAGAAATGATTATGAAAACTTGCATTGGCCTATGACTTTCTGGTCTATGGCTGTAGCTAGTGCATGATACACCTATTTCCTAATATGAACTTGCTGAGTACGCTCCTACTCATTCTATCCCATTTGAACCCCCTTCTTAGATCAAAGCACCAAAGGAGAAACTACCGTGGAACTCAAAGACAAAGGAGTCAACTGCAACAAGATGAAGAATCCAATCAAAGAAGTCAATGGAGTCAACTTCTGCAACAGCTAGAGTGGAAACTTAGACTAGTAATAGAAGGGAACTTTTCCCTAATCCTAGCACCTAAGTAGCTAGAATTCTATAGCAAGCCAAGTAGCTCTTAAACTTGAGTTAGCAATAAGATAGACTACGAGTCGTTCTTCTGGAGATTTATTTGAAGTTTTACCTCACTGTAAAGTAAGAGGTTGTGTTGATCTTATGTAAACAGATTGTGTATCCTTCTATAGACATACCTTGGACTCGCATATGTTTCTGTTGTACCACTCTGAGAGATGTAATATGAGTGGAACGGTGTTTCACTTGTGTTATGTCAACGACTTGTGTACTACACCATGCAGTGGTACGCTGGGTCATCACAGATTTCGAGGAGGATCTACTACTTCCGCTTCCCGCTGGAACGGGGAGAAGGACGTCGTCATCAACACCGAACGTGTGACCGAGTACGGAGGTGCTGCCCGACTATGGCACCATCAAGATCTTCTACGCGCTTTTGAAAGCGGCAAGTGATCATCTTCTGCAACAACGAGATCTAATCTCATAGGCTTTGGAAATCTTCGAGGGTTAGTCTCATGATCTTCTCGTTGCTACCATCTTCTTGATTGGATCTTGGCTTGTTATTCGTTCTTGCGGTAGGAAAATTTTAGTTTTCTATGCTACGAATCCCATCACCAACATTTCGCAAACCAAAAGGCATAGTGACATAGCAATAAGCCCCATGCGGGGTAATGAACGCAGTATTTATTTGATCTTCCTTTTTCAAGGGAATTTGGTGGAAACCGGAATAGGCATCTAGGAAAGACAACAGTTCACAACCAGCAGTGGAATCAATCACTTGATCAATCCGGGGTAGCGGGAATGGATCTTTAGGATAGGCCTTGTTCAGGTTGGTTTAGTCGATGCACATGCGCCATGCTTTCGGGGCCTTGGGTTCTTCATCTTTTTTCTTCTCGACCAGCACCGGATTGGCCAGCCATTCAGTGTGTAGCACTTCCACGATGAAACAGGAAACCAGCAACTTTGTTACCACCTCACCAATGATTTTGCTCTCGTCTTCAGCAAACCGGCGCAATGGTTGTCTCACTGACTTCGCATCCTTCCGGACGTTCAGAGAGTGCTCAGCCAACTCCCTCGGCACACCCACCAAGTCATCAGTAGACCAGGCGAAGATGTTCCGATTCTCACGGAGGAAGTTGACAAGCGCGCTTTCCTATGCCTCACTCAGGCCGGCACTTATATGAACGGTGCGCTCTGGGTAAGCCGGATCCAGCACGATGTCCTTTGTTTCCTTGGTTGGCTTGAAAGCCGGTGTGCTCAAGTTACCACTCATTGCTGCTAAGTTTAGCTGGGAAGATTGAGCCAGCGCAACTGCGGTTTGAATTCTCCTTTTTTTCCTCCACTATCACTAGCGATTCGGCCAGATTTGATCCGGCGGACGTGGTTTCGAGTGACACTTCGTAGTTTCCAACCATAGTTAAGGGTCCAGTGGGTGCCGGCATCTTCATCTTGAGGTATGCGGTATGAGTCGAGGCCATGAACTTTGCCAGTGCTGGTCTCCCCAGTAGCGCATGGTAGGGGCTGTCAAGGTCAACCACTTCAAACAGGATGTTTTCAACGTGACAATTGCCACGCCCTCCGAACAGCACATCTACCCGGACGTTTCCCATCGGCAAACAGGACAGTCCCGGAACGATGCTATGGGAAGTTGTGTGTGTTGGCTCCAGCATGTTTGGTGTTATGCCAAGCGTTTGCATGGTGTGCTGGTACATGATGTTTATGTTGCTCCCATTGTCCACCAGCACCTTGCTGAACCGGACTCGCGACGATGGCCCATGCATGATTGGGTCCACCACCAGAGAATATCCGCCCAGATTTGGCATCACTTTTGGATGATCTTTGAACGACCAAGTCGGTTCCTGATCTAACCATAGCATGTATTTTGGTACTGCCGGTATCACCGCGTTCACTTCCATGGAACGGCGATGCACACTTTGCCGGTCCATCGGCTCTGTTACGAACACAACACAGCACAGATCCGGATCATGGTAAGCATTCCGGCCCAAAGGTGATGGCGGTGGAGCTTGGTTATTACCTTGTGCCACCTGATGAACTTCTTGCTGTTGCGGCCGGTTTGGCTGAGCATAAACCCGTTGCGTGTTTGCCCCGGTAAGTGGTGGTGGCGGCGGTAGCTTTTCGAAACCTTGGTCTCTGGCATCTTTCATCATGCCTCTCTCCATCAACCTCTTCGTCCAGGAGCAATCCTTCGTTAAGTGGTTTGCCGGCCTTGCCGAATTCGGTGTGTGCCAGCGGCACGGTTGGTCCATAGCAGATTCCATGGTGTATTTTTCCTGATCTTGCCACGGTTTTTTCTCAACCCATTGTTTCTTCGGACCCGCCCACGGCTGCGATCCGGTTTTCTGTCTCTGGCTTCCGCCAGCGCCGGAATTGTCCTGCACTGCGGCCACTTGTTGCATTCCGTACCTTCGATCCGGAAAGTATTCCCTTCTTTTGTTGTGGTGGTTGTTCCGGTATTGATCTTGGCGCGGTTGACTCCTTTGCACCGGTTCAGCCTGGACTACCGGCTGCATCGGATCTCCCAACGCGTAGCTATCTGCCACCTGAATCATCTCAACCAAAGTGGTTGGCATGTTTCTCTGTAGCTTTTGCCACAGTGGTGAACCTCTCCGGCATCCATTGCAGAACCAAGCAATTGCTTGTGCCTCTATCACTCCTTCGCAGGAGTTCCTCGTGGAGTTCCACTGGGTTAGATAATCCTGGTCTGTTTCATTCTCGCGCTGCTAGCACAAGGCGAGCTGATGCGGTCTGTTTGGCATGCGGTATGTGCTGCTGAAGTTGCTCACGAAAGCTTCCTCAAAGTCAAGCCAGCCGTTTATGCTCCCCTTTGGCAAGTTGTTAAGCCAAATGTGTGCCGGTCCTACCAGGAAGGACGGTATGATTCTCACGGCCCAATGCCGGTTTCCTCCGCCAGCTGCGGTTCCTCCGCCTCCAGCAACGTATATTGTTGTCACATAGTCCGCGAGCCAATCTTCCAGCTTCGTGGTGCCATCATATGTTTTTGTGTCTGTTATCGCCAGATTTTAACCAAGTCCGGAGATGGGCCGTGATTAAATGGGCTTAGAGAATATGCACGTGAAATATTTCTGAATCGGCCTCGTACGAGAATTTGGGCTAGACTGCCCGTGTATTTGTACATTATGGTAGATTTAGAATTAAGAGATAGAGTTTAGTTCGTACGAAGTTAGGTTTATTTCCCAAGTTAGAAAGTCTACTGACTATAAATATGTACTTAGGGTTATTGAGAAAGGAGGACGATCACGTTCACAACAAACCAATCTAGGCGCATCGCCACCCCTTGTTTCGAGGGTTTCTTCCGGGTAAGCGCCATGCTGCCCAGATCGCATCTTGCGATCTGAGCAGCATAAAGTTTATTCGTTGGTTTATGTGTTGCTCGTACTGAAGCCTTGTTGATGGTGAGCAACGCCGTTATCATAGATATGTTAGGGTTAGCATCGATACTATCTTGATGTATTTGCTTAGCTATGCTACCCTTAGATATCTAGCTGCCTTTACACCTATCTTAGGTGTAAGGGCAGCATCTTGCTTAGTCTTTATTTAGTAGATTTGATCTGTTATGATCATTCCTTGTTTCCCAAGGTTTAGTTTGATATCTGCATAGTAAGGCCTTGCAAACGGGTTGAATGATCCAGTAGTACGTGAGGTATGGTTTGCTGATCCTAGAAGAGTTGTTCCGGGAATCAACTCCATGTTGGTTTTTAGGCCTTTTCTAGGGCTAGCTTTCCATTATCTTTCGTATCTGCCAGGCTCAACTACGTGTAGGACGTTCCAGTTATGCGGTGAAAACCCTAGATCGTCGTAGATCGTTTTAACTTAATATTGATCAAGCAGGACCACCATGTTATCGTAGATCCAATACGAATCATGGGTGGATCGGCTCCTTGAGCCGATTCACAGGATAACCTGAGAGCCGATCGAGGCTCGTATTTAATGTTTACGTGTCTACCATGCAGGAAATAATCGAAGCAATCCATCACCTTCCTGACCAGGTATAGGTCAGGTGGCACGCCCTCGCACCAGCTAGGACGTGTGCTGGAGCATTGCGGGTCGTCGCCCGAGGGACCAGGGCCCACTAGCAGTCCTGGGAGCCTCCCGGCTCTCCGTGTTGCCCGTCGCTGCTCGCCGGTGGGTTTTGGCAGCCAACACATTCTGGCACGCCCGGTGGGACAGTCTACAGCAACTGCGTCAACATCTGCACCAGAGATGGCGGAAGACCCAGTCACGTACGAAGATCTGACTGAGGAGCACAAGAAGAAATACGATGAGATTAAAGCTCTCTTCGAAGCCGACCTCATCGGCTCTTTTGAGAGGACCCGTAGACATGGCATTAGATGGAAAGGGTTCTCAGCTGAAGGCGCTCTCGATGAAGTGGATCTGTCTACCTCTTCAGAAGAACGCACCAGAGCTCTGCGCCAGGAAATTAATTACATGGTGGCTCATTCGCTACACCGTCATTCTGAGAGCCTGGTGAACGCTTTCGAGCGCGTTGCGCTTCGCGTGGTCCAGGAAATCATGAAGCATCAGTACTCTCCATCAGGACCTTCCCTAGGGACACACCAGGGAGAAATACCGTTCCAGACCAGACCACAGCTGCCATTCTCGCTTGCGGCTCCAGAGCCGCCGGGTTTGCCGGCATACGTCGTCTACAAGATCGGAGGCGATCCTAGCGATTACCAGTTCCTGTATGAACCACCTAAGGAAATCCCGCACGGATACATGTGCACATACGTGCCGGACTGCAATAACTTGGCGCGCACGAACCAGATTACAACAGGAGGGATTTCTGGAACAGCAGGAGGGATTTCTGGAGCGGATCTCGAGAAGCAGGCGTGGCTAGCTAAATATGACACCGCCACGAATCATCAAAGCTCGGCTCCTGCAGCTCATACCGTGTACCAGATCAGTGCAATCTTGAGAGACCAGTTCGGCATGGTGCCAAAAAGCAGGGCAATCGGCTATTCTAAGCCGTACCCCAACGAATATGATTTGATTCCACTGCCGCCTAAGTATCGGCTCCCTGAGTTCTCAAAGTTTAGTGGGTCAGAAGGCTCTAGTTCAATTGAGCATGTGAGCCGGTATTTGGCACAGTTGGGCATGATTTCAGCATCAGACCAGTTACGCGTAAGGTTTTTTGCGCAATCTCTCACAGGATCAGCTTTTGGGTGGTACACCTCGTTGCCACCAGATTCAATCCGGACGTGGAAGCAGATGGAAGAGCAGTTCCACATGCAATATCACTCAGAAGCTACCGAGGCTGGCATTGCCGATCTGGCGCAAGTACGACAGAAGCGTGGAGAGACGGTGTCGGAATACATTCAGCGCTTCAGGACCGTCAGGAACCGATGTTATTCGGCTCGTTTGAATGAGAAAGAAGCAGTCGATCTGGCAGTGTTGGGCCTCGCGGCGCCGATCAAGGACATGGCTTTCCAAGCGGAATACACTTCACTGGCGCAGATGGTTCAGAAACTATCATTGTAAGAGCAGCGCCACCTAGAATTGTACTAGGACAAATTCAAACGCCCGGTAAGCCTAGTTGAGACAGAAGAGGTTGAAGACTCTGCAGGAGACCAGGAAGTAGCCGTGGCTGAATGGGCTCGGGGGGCAAACCCCGTGTCCTGCAAATGGGTGAAACCACAAGGTCCTGCAAAAGGGTTTGACTTCGACGTAAGCAAAGCTGAGCAGATTTTCGATCTATTGCTTAAGGAGAAGCAGCTGAAGTTACCCGAAGGCCATAAAATCCATACGGCGCAAGAGATGAACGGAAGGCCATACTGCAAGTGGCATCACTCGTTCACCCATACCACCAACGACTGCAAAGTGTTGCGTCAGCAGATCCAAATGGCGATAGAACAATGCCGTCTGATTTTCAGCCAGTATGCCATGAAAGTGGACACGCAACTGTTTCCTGCCGTTAACATGGTGGAGTGCAATCACTCCGTGAGACGCCAGCCAGATTTCTCGTTCAGTATTAACATGGCAGGGCCTGTATATCACCCTGGTAGGGACAAAGAAGAGAGCAGTCGCTCTCGTGGCAAGGAAAAGGAGGAGGCCGGCCCACGTGACCGGCCCCGATATGATGACAGACGGTACATCACAGAGGAACAAGTGAGAAATGTGCGGTACCAACGACCACTCTCCGAGCATCTCCTTAACAAATATGAGCGTCAGTACGACCAACGCCGGCGATACGATGTAGACGACGAAAGAGATCGTCGGTCTAGTGTAGACAACAGAAAATATCGTCGGTATGATAGAGACGACGAAGGATATGAGCGCCGCGCTAAGGGAAAGTCAAGAGAGCAGGAGGACATGGACAGACACTGGGATTGTCCTTTCTTTAAGCATTGCTGGGACTCAGGAATGAGCCGATTGCCTACAATCGACAACTGCCCAGAATGTAGACAGAAGAAGAAGGACACAGGAGACGTGTCAGTGTTCAAACGTCTAGGGCCTCTCCCATCTCGGAACAAGCAAGCTGAGTCCTCTCGGGTGGAAGATCTCGAGGAGTTAGAAGATGAAGAAGAAGAAGAAGAAGAAGAAGAAGAAGAAGAAGAAGATAGATACCACCGGCCAAGGTGGTGCCCTGATGGACTCAGTCACTCTCAAAAGCGTAGGGTTCAGCGACTACGTAGCTTGGAGGAAGCCGAGAGGAAATACCTGCACACGTTAAGGAAAGCGCGGCCCGATCTGGCCGTAAAAATTCAGCAAACTTTGGAAGAGGAGGGTCATCCCCAGAAGAAAGAATGGCGCACCAAACAAAAGAAAGCCGATGAGAAGGCATCGGCTGGCACAAACATGGTGTTCATACTTCCGTCGGAGTTTTGTGCTCCAAGAACAGAAGAGGCACCTGTACCATAGCTTGACTGCGGCCCACGGCCAGTTATCTTTGAAAAGCCACGAGAGAAGAGCTACAAACATCTGAAGGCCCTGTACTTAAGAGGTTATATCAACGGGCAGCCTGTCAACAAGATGTTGGTTGACACGGGAGCGGCAGTCAATATAATGCCATACTCCATGCTACGTCGTCTGGGACGCTCTAGCGCGGATCTGATCAAAACCAACGTCACATTGAGCGACTTCAACGGCCAAGCATCAGAAGCGCAAGGCGTTCTGAGCGTGGATCTAACTGTAGGCCGAAAAACCATCCCTACGTCATTCTTCATCGTCGACAGCAAAAGCACCTACGTTGTCCTGCTAGGGAGGGATTGGATTCACGCCAACTGCTACATTCCATCCACAATGCACCAATGCTTGATACAGTGGGATGGAGATGAAGTAGAGGTCGTCCATGCAGATGACTCAGTCGAGATCTCAACAGCTGGCATGAACATTTGGGAAGCGGAAGACCAAGAGCCGCTCTCTGGAGTCAGTTTGGACGGCTGTGAGCGCATCGAAGTTACAAAAAACGGGGTGAGGCTGGTCTTATCCACCGGCCTGACGGTGTAGCAAGAGCAAAGTCGAGCGACGTACGTGGCAAGGCCGATCCCTGCGATCGGCCCCAAAAAATAAAAAGTAATGATCTCACCTCAAGCATGTCACGTAGTCGTAGTAACGGGACTCCTTCCCGTAGTAAAGCACGAACAAGTTGTAAACCTTCATTGAGCAATGCAATCAAAATGGGGGCCGATTCCAGCAATCGGCCCATATTATCCTCGCCATACGTTTTGCCTGTGTTTAGCATCGATCTAGCAGGCGACGGAAAGCTAGGGTATGGGTTTACATCGGCTGATGATCTAGAAGAGGTTGACATTGGTCCTGGGGATAAGCCACGACCAACTTTTATCAGCAAAAAGTTAGATCCGCATCTGAGGAGCCTGATGATAGCTCTGTTGAAGGAATACCCAGATTGCTTTGCATGGGATTACACAGAAATGCCTGGGTTAGACAGGAGCATCATTGAGCATCGGCTCCCTCTTAAGAAAGAATTTCGGCCGTTCCAGCAACGAGCACGACAGATGAAGGCCGAGATTCTAGAAGAAGTCAAGAAAGAGATCGAGAAAATGTTGGACGCCGGGTTCATCAGGCCATGCAGGTATGCTGAATGGATTTCTAGTATCGTACCTGTACAGAAAAAGGACGGCCGATGGCGTGTCGCCATAGATTTTCGAGATCTCAACAGAGCTACTCCAAAGGATGAGTATCCAATGCCGGTGGCAGAGACATTGATCAATGCAGCTGCTGGTCATAAGGTGTTAAGTTTCATGGATGGCAATGCCGGCTACAACCAAATTTTCATGGCTCCAGAAGATATACACAAGACTGCATTCAGAGTACCAGGTTCAGTGGGCTTGTTTGAATATGTAGTCATGACTTTTGGACTGAAAAATGCCGGCGCAACATACCAAAGAGCCATGAATTACATCTTTCATGATCTGATCGGCAAGTTGGTGGAAATTTACATCGATGACGTGGTGGTCAAGTCTGTCTCCGTAGAAGGGCACTTGGAGGATTTACGACGCATCCTGGACCGAACTAGAAAATTTGGGCTAAGAATGAATCCAAAGAAGTGTGCTTTTGGGGTGACGGCCGGTCAATTCTTGGGTTTCTTGGTTCATGAACGTGGAATTGAGATCGGCCTGAAAAGCCAGGAGGCAGTGCGAACAATGCAGCCACCTACCACGAAGAAGGAACTCCAATGTCTCATCGGCAAAATCAACTTCGTCCGAAGGTTCATCTCTAATCTGTCAAGACGAATCGAGCCGTTCATGGGATTGGTGAAAATTAAATCTGATGACGAGTTTCACTGGGGGGCAGAGAAGCAGCGAGCATTTGACGAGATTAAAGAGTATCTAACGACGCCGCATGTTGGTGGTGCAACTTTATGATGGTCTGGAGAGGGTGGCTTTCTACCTCAGCAGAAGGATGTTGGACGCCGAGACAAGGTACCCTGAGATCGAGAAGTTGTGCCTCTGCCTATTTTTTACCTGCACCAAGCTTCGTCACATCTTTCTGTCAGCGGAAATTGTCATCATATGCAAATCAGACGTCATCAAACATATGTTGTCGGCTCCTGTGTTGAAAGGCTGACTTGGTAAGTGGATGTTTGCATTATCGGAATTTGATCTCCGGTATCAGCCTGCAAAAGCAGTCAAGGGACAAGCGTTGGCCAATCTTATTGCTGAACGAATCAACACTGATATAGCAGCACTGTCTGTACGTGCATGGGCCATGTTCTTCGATGGATCAGCTTGTGATGATGGTTGCGGCATCGGCATTCTACTCGTGTCGCCTCGGGGGGCAACATATTCCTTTTCCATCAGGTTATCTACCCCTTGCACCAACAATGTCGCTGAGTATGAGGCAATAGGCAAGGGAATGGAGTTGCTTTTGGAAGCCGGGGCAGAAGCGGTGGAACTTTTTGGAGACTCAAAATTGGTGATTTCCCAGCTCACGGAGGAATACAAGTGCGAGAGTGAGTCACTCCTCCCATTATGGATGCAATGTTGTGAGCTGATGGCGCAATTTAGGTACATAAACTTAATTTGGGTCCCAAGGTCGCAAAATACCGAGGCCAACGATCTCGCACAGATGGTGTCAGGCTACAAGGACATACCAGATGGATCCGATGTTCAGGTACAGTTCCTGGAACAGGATGACTGGAGAGCCGATATCTTCAATTACTTAAAAGATCCGGCTCGGGGGGCACCTAAACGGATAAGGTACAAGGCCATGAAATATGTCCTTATAGGGGATGACATGTTCTACAGGACTTTGGAAGGGTTACTTCTCAAATGTCTGGGACCAGCCGAGTCAAATCGGCTCTTACACGACGTACACGAAGGCGCCTGTGGAACTCACCAATCGGCTCATAAGATGAAATGGTTGATCAGGCGATCAGGGTTTTACTGGCCCACCATGCTTGAGGACTGCTTCAGGTACTATAAAGGGTGTCAAGCATGTCAGATGTTTGGGAAAATTCAGATGGTACCTGCATCAGCAATGAACCCCATCATCAAGCCTTGGCCATTTCGAGGTTGGGGCATGGATATGATCGGCAAAATCAATCCTCCATCAAGCAAAGGCCACAATTGGATCTTGGCCATTACAGATTATTTCACTAAGTGGGTGGAAGCCGTTCCTATGAAGTCAGTAAAATCGGAAGATGTTATCAATTTTGTAAAAGAACATGTCATTCATAGATTCGGGATTCCTCAGACTATCACGACCGATGGAGGTTCGGTCTTTATTTCTAAGGAGTTCAGAAAGTTCTGCGAAGACATGGGAATTAAGTTGATCCGATCGTCTCCATACTATGCTCAAGCAAATGGGCAAGCTGAAGCGTCCAACCAGGGCCTTATCAAGTTGATTAAGAGGAAAGTTGACGAGCACCCTAGAAGTTGGCACGAGATACTGTCAGAGGCTTTGTGGGCTTATCACATGTCATGTCATGGAGCGATAAAAACCTCGCCATACCATCTAGTCTATGGACAAGAAGTCGTATTGCCCTGGGAAATTACGGCTGGTTCAAGGCGTGTGACGTTTCAGAATGATTTAACAACTGAAGAATATGCAGCCCTGATGAGTGATAGCATTGAGGATCTAACGGAACTCAGACTTTGGTCGTTGGAGAAGATTAAAGAGAACAAAGCCAAGGTAGCTCGCGCATACAATAAGAAGGTGAGACCAAAGGAGTTTCATGTTGGTGATCTGGTATGGGAAGCTGTATTGCCATTGGGAACTAAGGATGCAGAATATGGTAAATGGTCTCCGAATTGGCACGGGTCGTACAGAGTCGACCAAGTTTTAAAGGGTAATGCATACATGATCGAACAGTTGGACGGTGTTAAATTCCCAGTAGCTGTCAATGGTCAGCATCTCAAGAAGTATTTCCCAAGCATGTGGGATGACGGACAGTGAAATATGGGGGCCGATGCATGAAGTCGGCCAGTAAAAAAATGTACATACAGATCACAGCCGATGCACAGACATCGACTTTAGAAAAATATGCAAAACAACAGGACACAGGTACAGCCGATGCACATACATCGACTTCAGACTAAAAAGCCGATGCACAGCCATCGACTCTAGAGGTACAAGCTCAATTGAGCAGTTATCAGATTACATATAGAGGCTCTACTGAAGGAATGCCTCGAGGGCATGGAGGGCATCAGCACGAACACGATCCACCTCGGCGATCTCGGCCTCATCATCTTCGTCCTTGCCTGTCACCAGCTGCTTGTTCAGGGCACGTATTTCGGCCAGATCAGTCTTCAGTTCAGCTTTGAGGCCTTCTGCTTCCTCGTGGGAGTGGGCAATAAGAGCTTCCTTATCTTGGATGAGCTGTTTGGTTGCCCGGACCCTCTCTTCAAGGTCCTCCAACTCCTTTCGCAAGGTCTCAAGTTCAGCAGTGCTGACAGAGGTGTCAGTTTTGGCGTCCAAGGCTGCCTTTTTTCTCATTAAGCCGCTGACATTTGTCTGCAATATCGGCTTTCAACGGAAGCTGGGCGTGGCGTAGGTCGATTCTCTGACGAGCCAATTTCACCCTTAAACTGTAGGCAGACAGAGTCACAACTGGCCAGAGTTTCACCTGCAACGTCATCGGGAGATGAGGCTGGATGTCTTCAAGAATGCTCTTCACTTCCTCGGGGTCTTCAACCAATGTCTCAATTGAGGAGGAGAGCAGGGCCTTGAGACGCTGGAGTTGACCCTGGGTAGCGCTGGGTCCTGACTCTTCACTTGCCCTAGAGGTAGCTGGTTCGATGGATTCAGGGTCGAACGTTAGCAAGCTTGAGAGGTCATAACCCTGACAAACAATAAGAACAGCGTCAGTATGCAGCAAAAGAGAAGAGTAGAGCCAAGGGAAGGGAGTATACCTCTCCTAATACCAGAGGGACAGCCGATGATGAGGTGATCGGCTCTTGTGTTTTCATTGTGGGATTGGCCAAGTTGGCAACCTTGTCAGCTACACTTTTAGAGGTTGCTAGGTCCAGGGTGGCGGATGGCATCAGTACCTCCTCGACTTCCCCACTAGAGGTGTCATCAGTCTGCAAAGGAAGTGGTTAGCCAATGTGAGCAGCGATGGGTTAGCATGAAATATGAGCCGAGGAGAGTATGGAGGGTAATTACATTTGAAGCCTCTTGGTTTGATGAAGGGGCTTGCGGTTCCTTGCGAGCTCTCTTGATGCATCGGCTCTTTGTGCGTAGACCACCCTGCCCTGCTTTGATTGGAGCTTGGGAAGCAGCAGGTTCAGGAGCTGACCTTTTCTTGGAAGCCGACGATGGCAAGTCTGGCTGGCTCTTCGTGATGGTTTTCCCAGAGTTGCCCGAGCTCGAGTCCCTTCGACTGGACTGTGTCTCCTCGCTGGAGTTTTCTTCAGTAGAGGCCTGTAAAAGAAATACAAACATGTTGCAGAAGCCTAGAAGGATAGATGAAATCAGCCAAGGCATGGATCAGCTTACGTGCAAACTTTCTTGAGCTGGAGTAGGGTTTTGGCGCTTCAAGGTCTTCCTGGCAGCTACTTTCCTCACTGCCGTTCTCGCCTTGATTGAGTTTCGGGGGGCAGCTACCCTGGGAGATACTCTGCTCTTGGGAGCCGATTTTGGTGAAATCGGCTGGCTCTGCATCACAACCTTCTTCAAGGGAGGTGAGCTTTTGCAGAAAAGGACCACCGGAGCTGGTGGGAGGAATTTGAAGGGAGAGCCATCATCATATACCGGTTCTGGACCATCTTGTTGCTGCAAGGAGACAGAGCAAGGTTATAAAAATCATTATAAGCCACTGCAAGAAATTTGTGAGTGGTGGTACCTGTTCTGCAGGGATATCATATTCAGCATCAAGTTGTTTCAGCAACGGTCCCAGAGCTCTCCTGAATGCATGGGTCTTCCACATTGACCACCAGGTCTCGAAACCATCAGTTGATGAGGTGAAACAGAGGTTGTGAGGGACTGGAATGGCTAGAGCATCGAAGAAAGAGTAACACCTCTGGCCGGTGAGGACATCAGGCAACTCAGCTCTGCTCTCTGTTAAGTGGTGGAGGAAGAAGTGTGGAGACACCTGCCCAAGACCAAACTGCCGGGCTACTACGACCGGCTGATAAGACTCATAACCAGGTTTGATGATCCTGTTTGAGGTGCTCATGACAACTAGAAGGAAGCAGGGACGGATCATGATGGAATACAACTGCCGGGTGCTGGCGTCATCGGCAAAGCTGTCTAGCCTGAAGGAGACTGGATTTTCAAAATTTTCAAACTCCTTGTAAGGAAAGAAGAGAGGATTGTCCAGGCCTTGGAAGAAAATCCTGAACCACTCTGATGCTTCCTTAGGGATCAGTTTGCTGCCTGGAAGGCTATATAGAGCTTGGCCGTAGCTAGTGCATCAGATTTGCTTCCCATTAGCATTTGGGAAGGTGCAAGTGGCCAAAGGTGGAAAGTTTGGGATCTGGTTTTGGAAGTACAGCTGAGCCCATAGCTGAATAAACCACCAGGGGCCTCCTGTTTTGACTGTCTTTTGGGAGAACAGGTTGACAGACATCAGTTGAAGATATCGATAGACCTCTCCAAGGAATAGTTTGCCGATGCCAAGCTGAGTGCCTTTGGCAAGTTCATAGGCCAGGGAAAGGTAATTCTTGGTTGGGGCAAGTGAAGGGCCACAGAATATGAAGTGTTCCAACCAGAAGTTCAGGAAGGCCGTGTGTTCTTTCTCTGTTACAGGGCCCTTGGTTTTCATGTGGCGTCTAAGGTAGGCACCCCAGTTTGTACACTTTTTTTTGGAGGAGAGTGTGAAAGGAACCTTTGGCAGCATAAAAGCAGAGGGGCTTGGGGATGCAATGTTTAGACCAGTGATCATGGCCACATCTAGTAGGGTTGGTGTCATGGGGCCATGGCCAAACATGAAGCAATTCAAAGCATTGGCTATTCTTGTGGTTTCCCAGGTGGCTTGGTGAGTTTTGGATACTCTATTGTACCATGAAACCCAATCTTCAGGAGGATTAGGCCAGGCTCGTAAGCAGTCGGCCCAAGAAGTTAGATCTAAATTCTGGTTCACGAAGGGAATTCTATTGGCCTCGCATGAAATCAAATGGGAAGGACTCTCGGTAGAACGAGGGCCAAGACAGAGAGAATTTGGAAGAGAAGGATGCGGCAGCAGAATGTCTGATACCTAAAAATTAATGACGGAATGAGACATTAATTCAGATGTTTGCTGTTGATTCTAACACTATGCTCGGATGGCGAGGAGCGGTTGAGGATTACCTTCAGGCCAGAGACCGTAGCGCTGGCGTTGGATGATTCCGCCATTGGATTCGCTGCGGAGTTGAATCTGCGTGATTGAGATCTGGGATTCGCGTGGCCGTGAGTTGGATCTGTTCGAGCGGCGATTTGGGGATCTGAGTTTACTCTTTCAGACAAGGGTTGCAGGTTACCGTTTGAATAGGCAACTGATTTGGCCTTACTCTCGTTTTATGGTAAAGGCCGATGCGCTGCCATCGGCTCTTTGCGCGTTGACTTGCTTTGACAATCGGCAAAATTGATATAAAAGCAAAACCGACATGGAAACATTTTCTTCATTGATAAAGAGGGTTTTTTACAGAGAATAGCCGATTACTACTACTAGTCCTATGCTAGTAGTCCCTAATCTAAGGGCCGTCGCTGCCCTCGTCATCGCCGTCGTAGCTGCCGTCGGCGCTGCTGCCGGCGAGCTCCTCATCGCTGCTGCCGTAGCCCTCGGCAGGGGCTTCTTCCTCCTTCTTGTCGTCGTCGTCGTCATCATCATCCGACCCGGCGCGGAAGCGCTTCACCGGCGGGTACTCGTCGGAGGAGGTGTCGTCCTCCTCTTCCTCCTCCTCGTCGGAGGAGGTGAAGTCACCCCAGGAGAAGAGGTCATCCTCGCTCTCCGTCTCCAGTTCCCCGTCGACGAGGAACCGGAGGTCGTCCACCCCGTCGGTCAGGGGCAAATCATCATCTGACCCGACGACGGTTAGGGGTGCGCCATCTGGCACGAAGTCACAGTCCCAGTCCCTCTCGTCCCAATGCTCGGGAGCGCGTCTATTGTACGCCTCCATCTGGTCGTACTCCAGCATCGGCTCGCTCGAGGAAGAGGACAGGAAGGAGAGACCCGATGAGGCAGAGGAGGAGGAGGAAGACATGGTTGCCGAGGAGGGGGGTTTTTCCGATGGCTAGTGCGGAGCAAGAGGATGAAGAGGCGAACTGCTCGGTGCGGTTAAATAAAGGGGATATAGTGGAAATTTAATGCTGCGGCGGTTTCCGAGGAAGTGGTGCCAAAAAACTGTCAAATCGTGCAGAGAAGTTGAGAAGGCAAGGCATCATGATGAAAGGATACTGTGATGGTTCTGCTCTGCCACGATGTGACCCTACGAAGAAAAAAAAACCAGAGTGGTTTTGAAATTATCATTGCCAAAACCAGGGGGGCATGTGTTATCGCCAGATTTTAACCAAGTCCGGAGATGGGCCGTGATTAAATGGGCTTAGAGAATATGCACGTGAAATATTTCTGAATCGGCCTCATACGAGAATTTGGGCTAGACTGCCCGTGTATTTGTACATTATGGTAGATTTAGAATTAAGAGATAGAGTTTAGTTCGTACGAAGTTAGGTTTATTTCCCAAGTTAGAAAGTCTACGGACTATAAATATGTACTTAGGGTTATTGAGAAAGGAGGACGATCACGTTCACAGCAAACCAATCTAGGCGCATCGCCACCCCTTGTTTCGAGGGTTTCTTCCGGGTAAGCGCCATGCTGCCCAGATCGCATCTTACGATCTGAGCAGCATAAAGTTTATTCGTTGGTTTATGTGTTACTCGTACTGAAGCCTTGTTGATGGCGAGCAACGCCGTTATCATAGATATGTTAGGGTTAGCATCGATACTATCTTGATGTATTTGCTTAGCTATGCTACCCTTAGATATCTAGCTGCCTTTACACCTATCTTAGGTGTAAGGGCAGCATCTTGCTTAGTCTTTATTTAGTAGATTTGATCTGTTATGATCGTTCCTTGTTTCCCAAGGTTTAGTTTGATATCTGCATAGTAAGGCCTTGCAAACGGGTTGAATGATCCAGTAGTACGTGAGGTATGGTTTGCCGATCCTAGAAGAGTTGTTCCGGGAATCAACTCCATGTTGGTTTTTAGGCCTTTTCTAGGGCTAGCTTTCCGTTATCTTTCATATCTGCCAGGCTCAACTACGTGTAGGACGTTCCAGTTATGCGGTGAAAACCCTAGATCGTCGTAGATCGTTTTAACTTAATATTGATCAAGCAGGACCACCATGTTATCGTAGATCCAATACGAATCATGGGTGGATCGGCTCCTTGAGCCGATTCACAGGATAACCTGAGAGCCGATCGAGGCTCGTATTTAATGTTTATGTGTCTGCCATGCAGGAAATTAATCGAAGCAATCCATCACCTTCCTGACCAGGTATAGGTCAGGTGGCACGCCCTCGCACCAGCTAGGACGTGTGCCGGAGCATTGCGGGCCATCGCCCGAGGGACCAGGGCCCACCAGCAGTCCTGGGAGCCTCCCGGCTCTCCGTGTTGCCCGTCGCTGCTCGCCGGTGGGTTTTGGCAGGCAACAGTGTCACGTGGCAACTGAAAGTTGTGCACCGGTGGTTCTTCTCTCATGATCCGCGGGCCAAAGAACTTTGGACCCGGAGGACCCTCAGCCTCGATCATTTCGGAAAGATATACTCTGTCCAGCCTGTGCCTCGCATCCCGGTCTGGCAGGCACCTTTCTCCAACATGTTCTCCCAATGGGTTCCGGTAAACTCTTTCCATTCCGGAATCGGCTTCATCGTAACATTCTGGTACCGTGCCTTTTCCCTGTCGGTACCTTGGTGGAGGCATTTCCTCCTCGGCATAAGCTGCTCTTGCCGCTCGATAATTTTGCATGGTTTCTCTTCTATCGGCATAAGCGTTTCCGGCGTAGCCATTTCCAGCATAGCCACGACCTGCCCCTTGGCTTTTTCTACCGGCATCATGTTGCCCGGCTTGTTGTTTTCCGGCCAGAACTAGATCGTACACGGTCATCTGCTTTGCATTCGCATCATTTTCTCTCAGGATGGGGGACGATGCCTGCCCACAGGGGCGGAGCTCCCCTTTGGGCAAGGTATGGCACTTGCCCTACCTTGAATTTTGGCAAAAAAAATCGAGTATATATATGCATATGTGAATATAACATCAGTTTTGTATAGTTTTTGAGAGAAAACAAAGGAAAAAAGAGTAGGTGGGCCGGTAGGAGGAGATAAGCAACCGAACTAGGCTTCAGCTAGCTAGGCCGCGCCCGCACGTGGGGCAGTCCTGGCGTGATACGCCCGCGCTCGCTCTGATCGTGCGAAAAAACCAGCTATCCGTGATCATGAGTAGTTTTCGTATGTTCCTCGTTGACGCGAGTAATGCCAGACACGACTCACTGTTTCGCTGTGCCGCCAGCCGACGCCATGGCTGCTTCTCCCGACCTGACTCCCCCGGCCACGCGCCCCTAGTCCTGCAAATCACGTGGTGCCAGCGGCTAGACACCTCTCTTATTGTCTAGGTTTTCTGGAGACTGCGCAGCTGTTTTTGATTTTGTACTCGAGATTTGTGAAGAATTAAGATGGACAAGAAGGGGAAGAGCACTGCAGCTAAGGGGGAGGTACAATTTTTAAAGTTTTTTTAATTGGCTAAAGTTTAAAACTTCCAATTTGTGAATTGTGAGCTCGGTAACATGGACAACCTACTAATGTTCGAACTTAAAAGGCACATCATGTTTCCTACACTTTACCGCCTTATTAAGTTGGCAATACTTTTACCGGTGGAGACAGCAACAGTTGAAAGAACATTCTCAACTATGAAGATTATCAAGATAGAGTTGCGCAACAAGATGGTTGGCTTAATGATCTGATGGTGAGCTACATCGAGCGAGTGATTTTCAAAAGTCTTGATCTTGGTGAAATTTAAAAAGATTTTTTAAATGGAAGGTAGAGCTTTGCTATTGCCTGGAACTTCTAGATAGTATTAAAGCTTCATTATCGGTACGTTTGTAGGTTCTACTTATATTTGAATATGTTGCTCTACCATAGTACTAAGTGTATCTGTGCTTACCATTATATAAAATATTAATGTGTTGAGATAGTTTATTTTGTTGCATCATTTTTTTATGTTTAAACTTTTGCCCGACCTCAATTTTTTTCGTCCTCCGCCACTGCCTGCCCGTGTGACTTGCTTCTGGAATTTCTTGCCGAGCAAACCGATTTTGACGCTAGAGCCGCTTTGTTGATGCGAGCCAGCTCAGTGTTTTGTGCCTCAATCATATAAAGCAACTCTCTTACTCGATCTTGCTGTTTTGCCAGAGCCTCACCTGAAAGTGAGTCACACATCTCTACTGCAGCCCTAGCAGCTTTTATTGGTTTATCCGGACTGTTGTACTTAGGTTTTTCTACCAAGCTCAAAGATACCGATGCGCTCTTTCCGGAAAGAACTTCCCGGCGCAGATTCTGCTCTAGGTTGCGACCCTTAAGCCGGTTTCCCGCTACTCCAGCATGGTTCGCGCTAACAGAAGCAAAGCCACGGGCAGCGTTATACTCACGTAGTGTTAGGTTGAGCTCTTGCTGGGCCTTGACGATGTTTGTCGCGCCGGAGAGCAGCTTCTGCCGCTGCGCCTCCAGTTCAGCTTGAGCCGCGGCGGGGTCGATGTTCTGCGCGATGGGGGTAGCCAGCACGCTCATGGACGCTTGGAGAGGTGTCTCCGGTGGTGCGGTAGATGTTCCGGCGACGACCTCGTCGCGCTCGGTCGGCGGTTTTGTCGTGCGCGTGGACTTGGTCTTCCCAACATCTTCCACAACAGCTTCTTTGCCAGTGCCTCCTGCGCCAGCCATCAGCACCTCCATGCTGCCTGCGATGCGGTCGGTGCGCGGCCCACGAGCTGGTGACGACCTTGGCGGATCCGGTGCCACCAGCACCGGCGAGGGGTACTGGCGCTCCTTCATGGTGCCGAGGTAGACACGGTGGCTGCCGAACTCGATGACGCGGCCGTTCTGCAGGTAGCGGCCGCCGTTGGCGAAGCAACCCGCGTTATCGTCGATGAAGTCCAGCGAGCCGAGGCGGTAGACGAGGCCAGAGACCACGCGCTTGCCGGAGACGGTGAGAAGGCCCGCCCGGATATGAACTCCAGCAAGCGCAGCTGCTGGCCCCACGGTGGGCGCCAACTGTCGTCGTGGTGTAACAATAGATGTCATAGGATGGCTTAAGTTGGGGCCGAATGTGCGCTAGAGGATCCGGGTGAGGGTTTGGTTAACAGAGAAAAGGGTGGAAAGAAACCGGTATGTATTCCTTAACTTGGCTCTTGGCTAGAGGTAGAAGATGTACAGTACTCAATCTCTCAACAGGTAATCTCCTAATGGAACCTCCCATGCAGGGGTGTGCCCCTCTCCTTATATAGGGGAGAGGGTGGCTTACAAGGCAAGAAACCCTAATGTAATCTAGGATGAGCTAAGCTACTTTATAAAGCTACTTTGATCCAGCTGGCACCGGTTATGACTTTAAACAGGGAGTGGTGACCTCCGCCGGTATCTTTAACATCATCATCTTGCTTTGGCGTCAGGGCTTCGTTTAAAACTGATGTGCTTCGCTCATTTTTGTCCTCTAGTCTTTGAAGGAATCTTTGACCAAAGTGCCGACAGGCTACACTGACCCCTGATTCCGGTTTGCCGGTACCTTCACCTCTGATTCCGGTACCTTCACGTCTGATTCCGGTACCTTCTCACTTAGCCGCACAGCCTCTTAGAGCCAGTACTTTGGTATACCCCTTTGGGGATACCGGTTTGTATCAACTCCGGTTAGCTGAACTTAACTTTAGATTCCAGATCACTCTGTGATCCGGTTTACCATCACCAAAACATGGTGAACTTGCCATATTGTTGGCCTACCGGGGGCCATCCCCCAACACTTATAGCATTATTCTTTTTCTGGCAAACATATGTTGATATGCTATTTTGGATTAGACTCCGTCAACGCTCCGCTGATCACACTCCTATATTCAAATCTTGGCTCCGACCCTGCACCGAAGAGATTCCACTCTCAATCCCTTGTGCTCTCAAACATTCAAACCAGACTTGCCTCGCATACATACTAACATACATCCAGCCAGAACATGAGTGACTGTGTATCACGATCTTTCATGGTTTGACTCCAGCAGTGTTGTAAAAGGTGGTACGAAAATATGAACCTGCATCCGGTTTCAAGTACCCGCACACAACGCTCCGCCTCATGCAGAAATTAGCGCCCCTGGTGTGGGAACCTGTAATCGCCGGTGGCAAGACTCAGTTGGACGTTGGTCACCATTAAAGGACGCTAACAGTCCAAGATAATGCATCGGGCTGCTGGAGATGTACTATCCGATAGACCAGCATTCTCAATCCAGACAGCAGACAACTCAACAACCTACCATCAGGAGGATCCATTTTTATTCAACCATACAAAATAACCAGCACAACCACAAATCTGCAAGCGGTAAAATTGCCAAAAACGCAGAGGAACAACACCTAACAACTTTATTTGCATTGGCCAGAAATAAAAAAATCCGAGCGGAAAGCGCTATTTGCTCCCGAGCTCCAGTGCTCTCGCCGTATTAAAAAAAATAAAAACTACATTTTTTAGGTTTAAAAAAAATCTGAAATTATTTTTGTACATAGCTAATGTTGTCTCCCATAGGCATGTAAAATCTCGACAAGAATTTCTATGTATTCTGGGCTCCACAAAAATGACAAATATGATAAAATTTGGGGATTTGAAAACATACTTCTACAGATCTAGACATTTGTTATTTTTGTACAGCTCAGTCTACATGGTATTTGAATTTGATATTTTGCACGTTTGTGTGATAAATCATGGCCTACTTGCAGATATTTTTTCAATTTTTTTAAAACTCGAAAAAACATAATTATGAATTTTTTAAAACAGCAGGAGCACTGGAGCTCGGGAGCGCAAAATCCTCACTCAAATCCGAGGGTATAGTTTTCAAAATCATCTCATTTCACAGATCAACAAGTGGGTAATAATCGAGTGAAGATTCATCAGATATGCAAGTGCAAACCGCCAAATGCATTTCAAAAGCAGAACCCTGGAAGACAATCCAGAAAGTAGCATGAAACGCAACATGAGCATCATCCCCACAACTGACCTTGGATACATTAATAAATCCATTCAACCATTCAAAATAATCACCACCAACCACACACACACACACACACAATAATTCCGACGACAGCAGCATCCTAACAGCAGCATTGCTTGTTCCAGTTCATTTCACCACACAACTACTAAACAGTCTCTCGTGACGCTCACTCAACAGGGTGGGAGACAAAACAGGATAAGCCTAGCGGATACGAATGAACTATCCTCTCACTCACTTGGCAGCAGGCTTGTGCTTGGCGTTCGAGTGGGCTTGCAGGGCATTCTCGCTGTTGAAGGTCCTGAGAGCAACAGCACAAAGAGATTCATCATGTCAGGTCTGGAATCACGAGGTGACAAGCTTGGTGGTCCAAGAGCTTGAGCGTCCGAAAACTTACTTGGAGCAGGACTTGCAGGCGACAGACCCACCAGACTTGGGCGACTTCTCATTGGTGGCTGGCGTCTTGCCAGCCAGCTTCTTGGCCGGGTGCGGGGTGGCCACATGGACAGAAGCACCCTTCTTGTCCCCTGCAATGAAACCAAGAGCCTATATCACAATCAACAACATCACTGGACACAAATGGCCTGAAAACATGCTTTGCATTTTTCTCACCTGTCTTCTGGCCAGAGGGTGTTGCAATCTTGGCCTTCTTTTTATCAGAAGCGGGCGTCTTCAACACGGTTTCAGCTGCCCTCTTCTTCCCAGACTCTGGCTTCTGCACCCATAATATCACCAGCATCATGTTAGTGCACACTCGGGTAACAACATCACAGGAGGGAGATTTGCAAGAGGCAAGAAGAGTGCATCAAGGTGTAACAGACCTTTGGTGTTTCCTCATCCTCCTCATCGTCACTCTCATCTTCATCATCTGAAGAGCTGTCATCAGCCTCACTTGAATCATCCTAGCAAGCACCACCAGCATTATAGTGTCAGTCAAGTATGTAACTTAAAATCTATACTGGGACCATAATGACTTAATAAACTACCATGATGTGAGAAAATAAACTCACAGAATCATCAATGGGAATCAATGCTCCCTCAGAATCATCATCGCTGACATCATCACTCTCATCGTCATCACTCTCATCATCCTTCTTGCTCTTTCCGACAGCAGCCTTTACATCAGCCTTTGGCTTCACAGCGCCAGCAGACCCAGCAATCTTGACATGCTTTGGCTCCTTGTCCTTTGCTTCAGTTTTGCCTGGAAAAAATAGTATACAGTATGCATTGGCAAAGGTTTTCTCCTGGAATAAGTTACTTATGCATATGGTTTACCGAACAGAAGATACATGCAAAAGAAATGCCAACGACTAACAAAGATAAACAAGGGAGAGAAATCTGGATACCATTTGCCTTGGTGGCTGGAACAATCTTCTGTTCCTCTTCATCTGAAAAAATAGACAGCCTGTTAAGTCCTCTTCATCTGAATACAAGAGCTACTACAAGTACAGCAACAAATATAAATACCTTCAGACTCATCCTCGTCGTCAAAATCCATCTCATCTCCTTCAGCAGGCTGGAAGACCTTGTAGCCAGAGAAGAAGACGCTGGAGGACTTGGAGGTGTGCGAGAGCTCAAACTCCTTCTCAAAGACCAAATCAAACTGGATCTGTGGAAACTTGTCGTTCGATAGGGTCCCGATGGAGAGCTTCTGGTCATCGACCTTGACGAACATGGTCGCCTTGTCATCCTTCTTGACCTCACCGAGGGCACCCTGCCAAAGATAAACGAAACAGAGAGATAAATTTCAGTAACAAGTTACAAATAAGGAAGGACAATTAAATTACATGCACACCGCTTGTTAAAAGAGGAATTGAAAAAACAATGAGAGGACACAATTAACTAATCACATGTTGGTCACAGTAGGCGTTATTAAGGAGAAGAAACAAGGGATGGGCGTCGGGTTAGGAAGCAAACCTGGGAGAGATGTAGGAAGAAGTCATCTTCAGGTGAGACCTTGACTGACTGTCCAGGCTTGACCTCAAGACCTACAAGTACATCTAGAGATTTCAGCTTCCTTTCAAAGTAAAAAAAAAAGAAGGAATGGAACATGGACATGCTGATTTTACTAGACCAGAGATGAACACAGAAACCATGTCAAAAAAAAGATATTGCCACAGAAACTAACAATTCAACAAGAGCATATAACATACAAAAGAAGAAGAAAATGAACTGAGTGCTTGCACAAGAGGAACGTGTTTGGGCAGTAATGTCTATAGAGAATAGTATCACAGATAGTAGACAATTTAACATGAATGGTGATTGCACAAGAGGGAACAATTAACAAATTAGTAAAAATGATAGCATGGATATAATGAGCTGAATATACACAGCATATTGGTCGAAAATGAACGACATGGATATGTTTCGGCTTTGTTGGGGCAGCGTCTGCTACAGAGAAAAGGAGGGAAACTAGTCTAGCTACAAAATCAATGGCGGTTGCAGAGGACAAAATCGGTAAGGTTCCTAGCGCTAAGCAGTCGTCGTTCATGGCAGAGCTGCTGGGCGCATGTCGTTGCAGGCAAAACAGATCATATACAGCAGGAGCACGTAAATCGAGCACTGAGGTGTGAGCGAGCGTTACCCCAGAACTCCATCGGAACGGAGGTGCGGCGGCGGCGGCGGCGGCGGCGGCGGGGGGAGCTAGCGCCGCGCTGGTTGTAGCTAGGGTTTAATCCACACGGAGAGGTGGGGTTTTGGAGTGGTGCGGTGCCTTTTAACAGTCCGATGATGCGTGCGCCGCTCCATCATGGCCGTCCGTTCGTCCGTCCACGCCTAACCTAGAACCCTCGGGGCTCGCTCACTTGGGCTGCACATGGGCCGACGCGTGCAGTTACCGTGAGGGGTGTGGCCGAGCATCTGCACTCGGAGATTGCTCGGTGGCAAATCCTATACCGACCAGGTCGGGGTGACCAGGTCGGTGGCTATCAGCAACCGCACACTCCCATGGGGGAGATGGGCCTGCCCCATTTAGGCTTTTTTAATCCGCTTTTTTCTGAGAACCAACCTGAGCTTGGGTGGTTAGGAGGGTGGTTGTACCCCCAGCTTACCAGAGTTCAAACCCCAAGTTTGACATCTGTGTGTCTCATAAAGGCGGAATATTCATTCAGTGGGAGGCGACGTTCCCGTCGACAGCGAGTCGCCTGTGGTGACTTGTCAATTTCAAGATCTAATCCGCCGGCTCAGTCTTCCGGAGGTGCTCATAGGGGTAGGGGTGAGTGTATGCGCGTGTATGTGAGCATCTGCGCTTGTACTGTGTTTCTCAAAAAAAAATCAGCTTTTTCTGTTTCTCTATTGTTTTTTAGTTTCTTTTTATGTTTTCATTTTTACTTTTACCTTTATAATTTAATTTCGATTTTATGGACTATGAATATGTTTAGGTTTTTAAAATATTTGAATTTATTTTTTATATTCGAAAATTGTTCAAAATTTGAAATTTGTTCAAACTCGAAATCTGTTCAAACTCGAAATCTGTTCAAAATCGAAATTCGTTCAAATTTAGAAATTCGTTCAATTTCTTGGAATTTGTTTAAATTTCGAAATCTATTCAAAATCTGAAATTTGTTCACTTTTTTAAAAAAAATCAAAATTTTAAAAATGTTCACAATTTAAAATTACCTATATTTTGAAAACTGTTCAAATTTTGAATTTGTTCATATTTAAAAAATGTTCAATATTATTTTGAAGAATCCTCCAAAATTATATTTGTTTTCCAAAAAACGCTGAGATTTAAAATTGCAAAAACAAAACAAAACAAAGTAAAGAAGGTGTATGATACGTCCATTTTGCATCACTATTTTATATCATAATTTACTGTTATTCACTAATATATTTCATATTTAGAGATGATACTATATTATTTCACCTATTTTGAATGGTTTTCATGATTATTGGAGAATTACTCACCGGAGTCAGAATTCTGTTGGAAAAAACACCGTCGGGATACAAAATTTCTGAAGATCAACAATTGACGGAAAATATACCGAAGCTCCAATTTTTCCAGATGACGGAGCCAACCAAAAGGGGAGGCCGAGGAGGGCCGCCATGGGCCCTCCCCGTAGGCCGGCGCGGCCACCAAGGCTGGCGCGCCGCCATGTGGGGAGGGGGCCCACTGAAGGAGATATACCCTAGAGGCAATAATAAAGTGGTTATTATTTATATCTTTATGTTTATGATAAATGTTTATATATCATGCTATAATTGTATTAACCGAAACATTAGTACATGTGTGATATGTAGACAACAAGAAGTCCCTAGTATGCCTCTTAAACTAGCTTGTTGATTAATGGATGATTAGTTTCATAATCATGAACATTGGATGTTATTAATAACAAGGTTATGTCATTGTATGAATGATGTAATGGACACACCCAATTAAGCGTAGCATAAGATCTCGTCATTAAGTTATTTGCTATAAGCTTTCGATACATAGTTACCTAGTCCTTATGACCATGAGATCATGTAAATCACTTATACCGGAAAGGTACTTTGATTACACCAAACACCACTGCGTAAATGGGTGGTTATAAAGGTGGGATTAAGTATCCGGAAAGTATGAGTTGAGGCATATGGATCAACAGTGGGATTTGTCCATCCCGATGACGGATAGATATACTCTGGGCCCTCTCGGTGGAATGTCGTCTAATGTCTTGCAAGCATATGAATAAGTTCATAAGAGACCACATACCACGGTACGAGTAAAGAGTACTTGTCAGGAGACGAGGTTGAACAAGGTATAGAGTGATACCGAAGATCAAACCTCGGACAAGTAAAATATCGCGTGACAAAGGGAATTGGTATCGTATGTGAATGGTTCATTCGATCACTAAAGTCATCGTTGAATATGTGGGAGCCATTATGGATCTCCAGATCCCGCTATTGGTTATTGGTCGGAGTGAGTACTCAACCATGTCCGCATAGTTCACGAACCGTAGGGTGACACACTTAAAGTTGGATGTTGAAATGGTAGAACTTGAATATGGAATGGAGTTTGAATATTTGTTCGGAGTCCCGGATGAGATCCCGGACATCACGAGGAGTTCCGGAATGGTCCGGAGAATAAGATTCATATATAGGATGTTATTTTATGTGAATTAAAATGACGCGGAAGGTTCTATGGAAGGTTCTAGAAGGTTCTAGAAAAGTCCGGAAGAAACCACCAAGGAAGGTGGAGTCCACGTGGGACTCCACCTCCATGGCCGGCCAACCCTAGTGGGGGTGAGTCCCAAGTGGACTCCCCCTTAGGGGGCCGGCCACCCCCCCATATGGGAGGTGGAACTCCCACCTCTAGTGGGAGTCCTAGCTTGGGTAGGTTTTCTCACCATATGGAAGGTTTTTGGTTCGGGTCTTATTCGAAGACTTGGAGACCAACACTTGGTGTTCCACCTATATAATGAGGGGCCAAGGGGAGGGGGCCGGACACCCAAGAACCACAAGGTGGCCGCACCCCTATAGTGGCTGGCGCCCCCTCTCCCCAAACCCTAGCGGCCTCTCTCCTCCACCACGTCCCGCACGCTTAGCGAAGCTCCGCCGGACTTCTCCACCACCACCGACACCACGCCGTCGTGCTGTCGGATTCAAGAGGAGCTACTACTTCCGCTGCCCGCTGGAACGGGGAGGTGGATGTCGTCTTCATCAACAACCGAACGTGTGACCGAGTACGGAGGTGCTGCCCGTTCGTGGCGCCGGAAGCGAACGTGATCAAGATCTTCTACGCGCTTTTGCAAGCGGCAAGTGAACGTCTACCGCAGCAACAAGAGCCTACTCTTGTAGGCTTTGGAATCTCTTCAAGGGTGAGACTCGATAAACCCCTCGTTGCTACCGTCTTCTAGATTGTATCTTGGCTTGGATTGCGTGTTCGCGGTAGGAAAAATTTTGTTTTCTATGCAACATTATCCTACAGTGGTATCAGAGCCGTGTCTATGCATAGATGGTTGCACGAGTAGAACACAATGGTTTTGTGGGCGTTTATGCTCTTGTTATGTTTAGTTTGAGTACTTTGCATCTTTGTGGCATAGTGGGATGAAGCGGCTCGGACTAACTTTACATGACCGCGTTCATGAGACTTGTTCATCGTTCGACATGCAACTTGTATTGCATAAGAGGCTTTGCGGGTGTCTGTCTCTCCTACTATAGTGAAGATTCAATTTACTCTTCTATTGAAAACATTAGTATCAACGTTGTGGTTCATGTTCGTAGGTAGATTAGATCTCTCTCGAAAACCCTAAACCACGTAAAAAATGCAAACCAAATTAGAGACGTCTAACTTGTTTTTGCAGGGTTTGGTGATGTGATATGGCCATAATGTGATGATGAATATGTATGAGATGATCATTATTGTATTGTGGCAACCGGCAGGAGCCTTATGGTTGTCTTTAAATTTCATGTTGAGTAGTATTTCAAAGTAGTTGTAATAGTTGCTACATGGAGGATAATCATGAAGACGGCGCCATTGACCTTGACGCTACGCCGACGATGATGGAGATCATGCCCGAAGATGATGGAGATCATGTCCGTGCTTTGGAGATGAAGATCAAAGGCGCAAAGACAAAAGGGCCATATCATATCACATATGAACTCCATGTGATGTTAATCCTTTTATGCATCTTATTTTGCTTAGATCGCGATGGTAGCATTATAAGATGATCCCTCACTAAAATCTCAAGATAATAAAGTGTTCATCCTTAGTAGCACCGTTACCATGACTTGTCGTTTCGAAGCATCTCGTGATGATCGGGTGTGTTAGAATCAACAAGTACATACAACGGGTGCAAGACAGTTTTTGCACATGCGGATACTAAGGTGGCCTTGACGAGCCTAGCATGTACAGACATGGTCTCGGAACACGTGATACCGAAAGGTAGAGCATGAATCATATGGTTGATATGATGAACATTTTGAGTGTTCGCCATTGAAATCACACCTTGTCTCGTGATGATCGGACTTAGGTGCGGTGGATTTGGTTCGTGTGATCACTAAGACAATGCGAGGGATATTGTTTTGAGTGGGAGTTCATCTAGATTTTTAATTATGTTGGATTAAAATTTGAACTCAATTTGTCATAAACTTAGTCTAAACTTTTGCAAATATATGTTGTAGAGATGGCGTCCCCAATCAATTTTAACCAGTTCCTAGAGAAAGAAAAACTTAAGAGCAACGGTAGCAACTTCACCGACTGGTTCCGTCATGTGAGGATCTTCCTCTCTCGTGTAAATCTGCAATATGTGCTTGATGCACCGCTAGGTGACCCTCCCGCGTAAACTGAAATCGATGAAGTAAAAGCTGTTTACGAGACTCGGAAAATTCGGTACTCTCAAGTTCAGTGTGCCATCCTGTGCAGTCTGGAATCCGATCTTCAAAAAACGTTTTGAGCACCACGATCCTCATGAGTTGATGAAAGAGCTGAAAGCTATTTTTGAGACTCATGCTGCCGTGGAATGCTATGAAGCATCGAAACAATTCTTCAGCTGTATGATGGAAGAAGGCAGCTCCGTTAGTGAGCACATGCTCGCCATGACCGGGCATGCGAAGAAACTCAATGACTTGGGAATAGTGATTCCTAACAGACTGGGAATTAATCGTGTCCTTCAATCACTGCCACCAAGTTACAAGAACTTTGTGATGAACTACAATATGCAGAACATGAACAAGGAGTTACCTGAACTCTTTGGCATGCTAAAAGCTGCTGAGATTGAGATCAAGAAAGAGCACCAAGTGTTGATGGTCAACAAGACCACCAGTTTCAAGAAACAGGGCAAGTCTAAGGGAAAATTCAAGAAGGGTGGCAAGAAAGCTGCCACGCCTCCTATGAAACCTAAGAACGGCCCTAAGCCTGATGCTGAGTGCTATTACTGCAAGGAGAAGGGACACTGGAAGCGTAATTGCTCCAAGTATCTGGCTGATCTGAAGAGCGGCCTTGTCAAGAAGAAGAAAGAAGGTATATCTGATATACATGTTATAGATGTTTATCTCACTGGTCCTCGTTCTAGTACCTGGGTATTTGATACTGGTTCGGTTGCTCATATTTGTAACTCGACACAGGAACTAAAGAATAAATGGAGACTAATGAAAGATGAAGTGACGATGCGCGTTGGAAACCGATCCAAGGTCAATGTGATCGCAGTCGGCACACTTCCTCTACATCTACCTTCGGGATTAGTTTTAAGCCTAAATAATTGTTATTTTGTACCGGCGTTGAGCATGAACATTATATCTGGATCTTGTTTAATGCAAGACGGTTATTCATTCAAGTCTAAGAATAAAGGTTGTTCTATTTTTATGAAAAATATCTTTTATGGTCGAGCACCAGAAAAGAATGGCTTATTTCTGTTAGATCTCGATAGTAGTGATACGCATATACATAACGTTGATGCTAAGCGAATTAAATTGAATGATAATTCTACTTATATGTGGCACTGTCGTCGTGGTCATATTGGAGTGAAACGCATGAAGAAACTCCATAAAGATGGATTACTTGAATCACTTGACTTTGAGTCACTTGATAGATGCGAAGCATGTCTAATGGGAAAAATGACTAAGACTCCATTTTATGGTATGATGGAGCGAGCTACTGACTTATTGGAAATCATACATACCGATGTGTGCGGACCGATGAGCGTAGCATCGCGCGGTGGTTATCGTTATGTTCTAACCTTCACATATGATCTGAGTAGATATGGGTATATCTATTTCATGAAACATAAGTCCGAAACTTTCGAGAAGTTTAAGTAATTCCAAAGTGAAGTAGAAAATCAACGTAACAAGAAGATTAAATTTCTACGATCTGATCGTGGAGGTGAATATCTGAGTTATGAGTTTGGCATGCATTTAAAGAAATGCAGAATACTTTCACAATTGACACCGTCGGGAACACCACAACGAAACGGTGTGTCCGAACGTCGTAATCGAACTCTCTTAGATATTGTTCATTCTATGATGTCTCTTACTGATTTGCCGTTATCATTTTGGAGTTATGCATTAGAGACAGCTGCATTCACTTTAAATAGAGCACCATCAAAATCCGTAGAAACGACACCGTATGAATTATGGTTTAATAAGAAACCTAAGCTGTCGTTCCTGAAAGTTTGGGGTTGCGAAGCCTATGTAAAGAAGTTACAACCGGACAAGCTAGAACCCAAAGCGGAGAAATGCGTCTTCATAGGATACCTTAAGGAAACTATAGGGTACACTTTCTATCACAGATCCGAAGGCAAAATCTTTGTTGCTAAGAATGGAACCTTTCTTGAGAAAGAATTTCTCACTAAAGAAGTGACTGGAAGAAAAGTAGAACTCGATGAGATTGATGAATCTATACTCGTTGATCAGAGTAGCGCAAAGATCGAAATTGTACCTGTACCGCCTACACCGGCAACAGAGGAAGCTAATGATAATGATCATGAAACTTCGAACGAGGAAACTATTGAACCTCGCAGATCGACAAGGGAGCGTACCACTCCTGATTGGTATGATCCTTATCTAAATGTCATGATTGTGGATAACAATGATGAGGACCCTGCGACGTATGAAGAAGCGATGATGAGCCCAGATTCCAACAAATTGCAAGAAGCCATGAAATCCGAAATGGGATCCATGTATGATAACAAAGTATGGACTTTGGTAGACTTACCTGATAGCCGAAAGGCTGTCGAGAATAAATGGATCTTCAAGAGAAAAACAGATGCTGATGGTAATATTACTGTCTATAAAGCTCGACTTGTCGCAAAGGGTTTCCGACAAATTCAAGGAGTTGACTACGATGAGACTTTCTCACCTGTAGTGAAGCTAAAATCTGTGAGGATTTTGTTAGCAATAGCTGCATTTTTCGATTATGAGATTTGGCAGATGGATGTCAAAACGGCGTTCCTTAATGGAGACATTGAGGAAGAGTTGTATATGGTACAACCCAAAGGTTTTGTCGATCCTAAAAATGCTGACAAAGTATGCAAACTTCAGCGTTCAATCTATGGACTGAAGCAAGCATCAAGAAGTTGGAACCGACGCTTTGATAAGGTGATCAAAGACTTCGGGTTTATACAGTGTCATGGAGAGGCCTGTATTTACAAGAAAGTGAGTGGGAGCTCTGTAGCATTCCTGATATTATATGTAGATGACATATTATTGATCGGGAATGATATAGAACTATTAAGCAGTGTTAAAGGTTATTTGAATAATAATTTTTCAATGAAAGACCTTGGTGAAGCATCGTATATATTAGGCATCAAGATTTATAGAGATAGATCAAGACGCCTAATAGGGCTATCACAGAGTACATATCTGGACAAGATTCTAAAGAAGTTTAGAATGGACGAAAGTAAGAAAGGGTTCTTACCTATGTTACTGTGCAAGGTCTTGAGTAAGACTCAAGGACCGGCTACGGCAGAAGAAAGAGAAAGGATGAGTAATATCCCCTATGCCTCGGCAGTAGGATCTATCATGTATGCCATGCTATGTACTAGACCGGATATAGCACATGTTGTTAGTTTGACTAGCAGATATCAAAGTGATTCAGGAATGGAACACTGGACAGCGGTCAAGAATATCCTGAAGTACTTGAAAAGAACTAAGGATATGTTTCTTTGTTATGGAGGTGACCAAGAGCTCGTTGTAAACGGTTACACCGATGCAAGTTGGAACACTGATCCTGATGACTCTAAGTCACACTGGGTACGTGTTTATATTGAATGGTGCCGCAGTAAGCTGGGCAAGCTCAAAGCAGTGCACGGTGGCGAAGTCTTCAACAGAATCAGAGTACATAGCGGCTTCAGAGGCTTCATCAGAAGCGGTATGGATGAAGAGGTTCATTGTAGAGCTCGATGTGGTTCCTAGTGCATTGGACCCATTAATCATTTACTGTGATAACATGGGTGCCATCGCCAATGCACAAGAGCCAAGGTCACACAAGAGGCTGAAGCATATCAAGCTGCGTTACCATTCGATTCGCGAGTACATCGAAGATGGAGAAGTAAAGATTTGCAAAGTACACATCGATCCGAATGTAGCAGATCCGTTGACTAAAGCTCTCCCTAGGGCAAAGCATGACCAACACCAGAATGCCATGGGTGTTAGGTATATTACAATGTAATCTAGATTATTGACTCTAGTGCAAGTGGGAGACTAAAGGAGATATGCCCTAGAGGCAATAATAAAGTGGTTATTATTTATATCTTTATGTTTATGATAAATGTTTATATATCATGCTATAATTGTATTAACCGAAACATTAGTACATGTGTGATATGTAGACAACAAGAAGTCCCTAGTATGCCTCTTAAACTAGCTTGTTGATTAATGGATGATTAGTTTCATAATCATGAACATTGGATGTTATTAATAACAAGGTTATGTCATTGTATGAATGATGTAATGGACACACCCAATTAAGCGTAGCATAAGATCTCGTCATTAAGTTATTTGCTATAAGCTTTCGATACATAGTTACCTAGTCCTTATGACCATGAGATCATGTAAATCACTTACACCGGAAAGGTACTTTGATTACACCAAACGCCACTGCGTAAATGGGTGGTTATAAAGGTGGGATTAAGTATCCGGAAAGTATGAGTTGAGGCATATGGATCAACAGTGGGATTTGTCCATCCCGATGACGGATAGATATACTCTGGGCCCTCTCGGTGGAATGTCGTCTAATGTCTTGCAAGCATATGAATAAGTTCATAAGAGACCACATACCACGGTACGAGTAAAGAGTACTTGTCAGGAGACGAGGTTGAACAAGGTATAGAGTGATACCGAAGATCAAACCTCGGACAAGTAAAATATCGCGTGACAAAGGGAATTGGTATCGTATGTGAATGGTTCATTCGATCACTAAAGTCATCGTTGAATATGTGGGAGCCATTATGGATCTCCAGATCCCGCTATTGGTTATTGGTCGGAGTGAGTACTCAACCATGTCCGCATAGTTCACGAACCGTAGGGTGACACACTTAAAGTTGGATGTTGAAATGGTAGAACTTGAATATGGAATGGAGTTCGAATATTTGTTCGGAGTCCCGGATGAGATCCCAGACATCACGAGGAGTTCCGGAATGGTCCGGAGAATAAGATTCATATATAGGATGTTATTTTATGTGAATTAAAATGACGCGGAAGGTTCTATGGAAGGTTCTAGAAGGTTCTAGAAAAGTCTGGAAGAAACCACCAAGGAAGGTGGAGTCCACGTGGAACTCCACCTCCATGGCCGGCCAACCCTAGTGGGGGTGGAGTCCCAAGTGGACTCCCCCTTAGGGGGCCGGCCACCCCCCATATGGGAGGTGGAACTCCCACCTCTAGTGGGAGTCCTAGCTTGGGTAGGTTTCCTCACCATATGGAAGGTTTTTGGTTCGGGTCTTATTCGAAGACTTGGAGACCAACACTTGGTGTTCCACCTATATAATGAGGGGCCAAGGGGACACCCAAGAACCACAAGGTGGCCGCACCCCTATAGTGGCCGGCGCCCCCTCTCCCCAAACCCTAGCGGCCTCTCTCCTCCACCACGTCCCGCACGCTTAGCGAAGCTCCGCCGGACTTCTCCACCACCACCGACACCACGACGTCGTGCTGTTGGATTCAATAGGAGCTACTACTTCCGCTGCTCGCTGGAACGGGGAGGTGGACGTCGTCTTCGTCAACAACCGAACGTGTGACAGAGTATGGAGGTGCTGCCCGTTCGTGGCGCTGGAAGCGAACGTGATCAAGATCTTCTACGCGCTTTTGCAAGCGGCAAGCGAACGTCTACCGCAGCAACAAGAGCCTACTCTTGTAGGCTTTGGAATCTCTTCAAGGGTGAGACTCGATAAACCCCTCGTTGCTACCGTCTTCTAGATTGCATCTTGGCTTGGATTGCGTGTTCGCGGTAGGAAATTTTTTGTTTTCTATGCAACGTTATCCTACACCCACGACCCCCCTCAGCATCGCCCTTTCGCGTACTTCATCTCCCAGAAACCCTAAGGTGCGATAGAACATCAAGGATAGTCGCAGTCGCCTCTGCGGGGCGAAAAACACCAGAGAGAAAAGAGCTCTCCGGCTGGCTAAAATCTGCTGGGGAAATTCCCTCCCGGAGGGGGAAATCGTCACCATCATCACCGTCATCGAGCTGGACTTCATTGGGATCATCATCATCATCTCCACCACCGACACCGTCATCTCCACCGCTGCACCTCGTCTCCGCTGTAACATCTAGGGTTGAATCTTGATTATTTCATAGGGGAAACTCTCCCGGTGTTGATTACTCCTTGTTATTGATGCTATTGAGTGAAACCCATTGAATCAAGGTTTTTGTTCAGATTGTTATTCATCATCATATCACCTCTGATCATGTTCCATATGATGTCTTGTGAGTAGTTCGTTTAGTTCTTGAGGACATGGGTGAAGTCTAAATGTTAGTAGTGAACTATGTTGTGTAATATTTAATGGTTTGATATTTAAGTTGTGGTGTTATTCTTCTAGTGGTGTCATGTGAACGTCGACTACATGATACTTCACCTTTATGGGCCTAGGGGAAATGCATCTTGTATTCGTTTGCTAATTGTGGGGTTGCTGGAGTGACAGCAACCTGAACCCCCGTTGGTATATCGATGCATGAGGGATAGCAGGATCTCAGAGTTTAAGGCTGTGGTTAGATTTATCTTAATTACTTTCTTGTATTTGCAGATGCTTGCAAGGGGTTTAATCACAAGTATGTATTAGTCCTAGGAAGGGCGGTGCATTAGCATAGGTTCACCCTGTCAACACCCGGATTTTTTAGTCCAGATGCCTATTATGCCATTCATCGCAATCCCAGGAATATTGTTATTGCGAGACATAACAGTCGAATATCATAGTTATCATTCATTACAAACCATATTGTCTTACAAATTCAGATCACATGATCCATATTACACAAATTGTTGATCTATTGATCAACGACCACAAAGTTCATAGTGGAAGCGTAAATAGAAATGGACTCTCTAGTCCACAGGCCAACGCTTGACGTCGGAAGACTCCTAGTTGTCGTAGGCGTCCTGCTGGTCGTCACCTTGGTAGTTCTGTTCATCTTCACACTCTGGCCATTTGAATAGTCAAGGACACAGCCGTGAGTACTTTAAGTACTCACAAACTAATACTAGTGCAAGTGCTATCAATTCTAGTAAGGGGTGCTAAGCTCTAGTTTATTTTGCATAAAGCCAATTTTAGTTCACAAGTATTTGATAAAAGACTCATTCATGTGCTAACTAACTCAAGTGGGAACATTAGTGTCATTCCCACAATTCAGTTGTGATTCAAAACAAGTCACCAATTCAAACATCAATATTTTCAAGAATCTGACACAGGTAACAGTATGGCCTTTCCAACCGTCTGTAACCGTGGACACGGCTATTCGAATAGGTTTACACTCTGCAGAGGTTGCACACTTGTGCCACAACATTTGATTTCATCCGTAGAGGATAACCTCGAATCATCGTAACAAAGTACGCGGATCATCAACCATAACCTTTCACTTACATACCCTAGTATAGGTACCTCTCCCCATGAGCTTGGCCTCCCAGTGAAGACCAACTGTCAACCTGGGAACTGAACAGGGCTTGGGTCGTACATTCACCTCATTTCACATCATTTCTCATACTACGGAGGCAGCCTCGGCATAACCCCTATGATGCTTGTTCAGAGGGAACTCATACTAAGATGTATAAACTTCCAGTTAAGCCCTACCCATAATCAGGTATTATGGGGGTACTCAAAAATTGGAAAGGTATCTCATCCAAACCAATATCAGTTTTAGTCAAAATTCACCATCTCCTTCAAGTCATATTCACCTTCAAAAATCATTCAATGGAATGACTCATCATTCCAAAGTTTTCAAATTCATTTCAAATCACAAGTTCCCATCTAGAGTAGTCAATTTTAGTTATTAGCACTAGCACTAATCATGAAGGGTGCTATCTTGCTTGGCCATCTTTGAGGCTAACTTTACTACTCTCATAACATTCTAAACTTAGACCAAAGTTAACTATAAAAGTAACTTATTCAAAAATCAAGTAAAAACTTGTAATGTAAAAACTTGGGATGGGATCATTGTAAGTAAGGTAATACTAATGGTGCCTTGCCCCAAAGGGCTTTGCACTTTGCAAGAATATTAGCTTGCCTTGGTGAGGGTAGTGATCAAAGTTTTCCTCCTCCTCTTCTTGGTAGAAACCTTCCTCTTCCTGGTATTCTCCGGTACTAGCGTCTAAAAACGAATACGAGATACAATCACCCAACAAAGTTCAAGGGCTATACTAAGCACACCATGATTTCACACAAACTATTCTATTTCACACATAACATATTAGGTGCATTTGGTTTTCTTTCTTGAAGAAAAATAATTTCCTCTCATTACATATGTAAAAGATAGTTTCCATTTAACTC
Source organism: Lolium perenne (assembly GCF_019359855.2). Taxonomy (NCBI): domain Eukaryota; kingdom Viridiplantae; phylum Streptophyta; class Magnoliopsida; order Poales; family Poaceae; genus Lolium; species Lolium perenne. The sequence goes on from NC_067244.2 coordinate 271,639,616, forward strand.
TTTGAAGAAATAATTTCCTCTCATTGAATCTTCTTAAGATTTAATTTCCTCAAACCATCATGCATGAAATCATGTTGACGTAAGTCAACCATTCATCATCATAATTTGGGAAAATGATTTAAATGAGGTAGAATACCTCATATCATTTAACAATACCACTAATGATTTAATATCACCAAGTATTTCATGTGAGAGTACTTAGACCAGGGTCACAACTTCATATGAAATTATTTGCGACAAGATTTAAATGAAGCAAAACACTTCATATGATTTACATAATAATTTTGGACAATATCATTTGACTACAATAGCCATATGGTCCTCTATTTAAACTAGGCCATGATCACTCAAAGTAACCATGCCATATTTTTGCAGAAACAATTAGTGTAAGTGAAATGTGACTTATGAGAGTTGAAATCAACTTAATAGCACTTTTGGTTGATTTTTAATAATTGTTTGAATGTGCAAAAGTCCCTAACTTGTTCTTTTTGTCACATTATTTCTACAATGAATCTCACAGTGAGACCAGCGTAGTTGTGTAGATCTTTTTCTTAGCTTTCCAACAATATAAAATTCACCAAATTTGGTTGGGACAATTTGAATCTATTGAATTTCGAAAACAGGGTCAGTATTGAATTTAAACTAAATAGAAATTCCAAATTTGAAAAGGTGGGCCGTGCGGGAAAACTAAACGGGCCGTTTTCAAATTTAACAGTTAGCCCAGCACACCACGGTCCACACACGCGAGGGCTGCCTGACAGGGTGGGGTCTGCCTGTCAGCGGCTCATCTCACCCGAATCGGTACGGGGCGACGTGGAGCGTTGGATTAGAAACGGATCTGACAGCCTAAGTTCATCGTCGTCGCTGGCGAGAAGCTCTCACTAGCGCGGCGGAACTAGGGGTTCGGAGAGCTCACTGGGGCTCCAGCGGCGGTGGGCAGTATGCTCGATGAAGTGGTGGACGACGGCGAAGCTCCAAGTACCGGTGGCTCGTCCTGGGGTGGCTCCAATCGGCGGCGAGCTTCCGCGGCGGCGTGCGGCAGTGATGTGGCGATTGAGCGGTGGTGGTGGCTAATGTCGATGGTGGAGTGGCTCAGACGGTCGAGGGAGAAGAGGGGAGGGTGCTGGTGTGCTCAGATCAATGAATGGGGGCTTCTATTTATAGGCGAGCAAGTGACCGTGGTGCTGCGGCGAACTTGACCGCGGCGCAGCTTCTCCGGCGAGCTACTTGGCTAGGCGAGGGCGGCGTACTGTTCTACGCATCATGGTGGTTCTCTGGGCGGCGACAGGTAGATTAGGCGGTGCCCAACCTAGTCGGGGTGTGGCGAGGTCTAGCGGCGTCTGCGGCGGGATTTCTTCTCCGTCTCTGGCGGCGGCGGTCACGGGTCGTGGTCACGCGAGTGTCTGGCGGCTTCGTGGTGGCACGGTGATGCTCAATGTGCTCAAAGGGGGTCCAGGTGATGCGCGAGGTGGCCAGGCGATAGGTGGCCAGTGTAGGGATTCGTTGCATAGAAAACAAAAAATTTCCTACCGCGAGAACGCAATCCAAGCCAAGATGCAATCTAGAAGACGGGAGCAACGAGGGGATGATCGAGACTCACCCTTGAAGATTTCCAAAGCCTACAAGAGTAGGCTCTTGTTTCTGCGGTAGACGATCACTTGCCGCTTGCAAAAGCGCGTAGAAGATCTTCATCACGGTGCCACAATCGAGCAGCACCTCCGTACTCGGTCACACGTTCGGTGTTGATGAAGATGACATCCTTCTCCCCGTTCCAGCGGGCAGCAGAAGTAGTAGCTCCTCCTTGAATCTGGCAGCACGATGGCGTGGTGGCGGTGGCGATGGAGATCTCCGGCGGAGCTTCGCTAAGTGTGCGGGAGAGGTGGAGGAGAGAGGGGCGGCTAGGGTTTGGGAGAGGGGGTGGCCGGCCTCCTTGGGTGCGGCCAAGGTGGTGTGGTTGTGGTGGCCGGCCCCCTCCCCTTGGCCCCTCATTATATAGGTGGAACCCCCAAGTGTTGGACTACAAGTCTTCGAATAAGACCCCAACCCAAAACCTTCCATGTTGTAGGGAAACCTACCCAAGGTGGGACTCCCACCCAAGTGGGATTCCCACCCTTCCATGAGGGGGGTGGCCGGCCCCCTTAGGTGGAGTCCACCTTGGACTCCCCCCTCTAGGGTTGGCCGGCCATGGGTGGTGGAGTCCCACCGGGACTCCGCCTTCCAAAGTGAATTCTTCCGGACTTTTCTAGAACCTTCTAGAACCTTCCATAAATTCACCGGATCATTTTAAAACTTATAAAATGACTTTCTATATATGAATCTTATTCTCCGGACCATTCCGGAACTCCTCGTGATGTCCGGGATCCCATCCGAGACTTCGAACAATACTTCGAACTCCATTCCATATTCAAGTTCTACTTTTACAACATCAAAACTTAAGTGTGTCACCCTACGGTTCGCGAACTATGTGGACATGGGTGAGAACTCTCTCCGACCAATAACCAATAGCGGGATCTGGAGATCCATAATGGCTCCCACATATTCAACGATGACTTAGTGATCGAATGAACCATTCACGTACGATACCAATTCCCTTTGTCACGCGATATTTTACTTGTCCGAGGTTTGATCATCGGTATCACTCTATACCTTGTTCAACCTCGTCTCTTGACAAGTACTCTTTACTCGTACCGTGGTATGTGGTCTCTTATGAACTTATTCATATGCTTGCAAGACATTAGACGACATTCCACCAAGAGGGCCCAGAGTATATCTATCCATCATCGGGATGGACAAATCCCACTGTTGATCCATATGCCTCAACTCATACTTTCCGGATACTTAATCCCACCTTTATAACCACCCATTTACGCAGTGGCGTTTGATGTAATCAAAGTACCTTTCCGGTATAAGTGATTTACATGATCTCATGGTTGAAAGGACTAGGTAACTATGTATCGAAAAGCTAATAGCAAATAACTTAATGACGTGATCTTATGCTACGCTTAATTGGGTGTGTCCATTACATCATTCATATAATGATATAACCTTGTTATCAATAACATCCAATGTTCATGATTATGAAACTAATCATCTATTAATCAACAAGCTAGTTAAGAGGCTTACTAGGGACTCATTGTTATTTACATATCACACATGTATCAATGTTTCGGTTAATACAATTATAGCATGGTATATAAACATTTATCATAAACATAAAGATATATAATAACCACTTTTATTACTGCCTCTTGGGCATATCTCCAACAGTCTCCCACTTGCACTAGAGTCAATAATCTAGATTACATTCTAAGATACTTAACACCCATGGCATTCTGGTGTTGGTCATGCTTTGCCCTAGGGAGAGCTTTAGTCAACGGATCTGCTACATTCAGATCAGTGTGTACTTTGCAAATCTTTACTTCTCCATCTTCGATGTACTCGCGAATCGAGTGATAACGCAGCTTGATATGCTTCAGCCTCTTGTGTGACCTTGGTTCTTGTGCATAGGCGATGGCACCCATGTTGTCACAGTAGATGACTAGTGGGTCCAATGCACTAGGAACCACACCGAGCTCTACAATGAACCTCTTCATCCGTACCGCTTGTGATGAAGCCTCTGAAGCCGCTATGTACTCTGATTCTGTTGAAGACTTCGCCACCATGCACTACTTCAAGCTTGACCAGCTTACTGCAGCACCATTCAATATAAACACCTACCCAGACTGTGACTTAGAGTCATCAGGATCAGTGTTCCAACTTGCATCGGTGTAACTTGTTACAACGAGCTCTTGGTCACCTCCATAACAAAGAAACATATCCTTAGTTGTTTTCAAGTACTTCAGGATATTCTTGACCGCTGTCCAGTGTTCCATCCCTGGATCACTTTGATATCTGCTAGTCAAACTAACAGCATGTGCTATATCCGGTCTAGTACATAGCATGGCATACATAATAGAGCCTACTACCGAGGCATAGGGGATCTTACTCATCCTTTCTCTTTCTTCTGTCGTAGCTGGTCCTTGAGTCTTACTCAAGACCTTGCCTGGTAACATAGGTAAGAATCCTTTCTTACTTTCGTCCATTCTAAACTTCTTTAGAATCTTGTCTAGGTATGTACTCTGTGATAGCCCTATTAGGCGTCTTGATCTATCTCTATAAATCTTGATGCCTAATATATACGATGCTTCACCAAGGTTTTCATTGAAAAACTGTTATTCAAATAACCTTTTACACTGCTTAATAGTTCTATATCATTCCCAATCAATAATATGTCATCTACATATAATATCAGGAATGCTACAGAGCTCCCACTCACTTTCTTGTAAATACAGGCCTCTCCATGGCACTGTATAAACCCGAAGTCTTTGATCACCTTATCAAAGCGTTGGTTCCAACTTCTCGATGCTTGCTTCAGTCCATAAATTGAACGCTGAAGTTTGCATACATTGTTAGCATTTTTAGGATCGAAAAAACCTTTGCGTTGTACCATATACAACTCTTCCTTAATGTCTCCATTAAGGAACGCCGTTTTGACATCCATCTGCCAAATCTCATAATCGAAAATGCAGCTATTGCTAACAAAATCCTCACAGATTTTAGCTTCGCTACAGGTGAGAAAGTCTCATCGTAGTCAACACCTTGAATTTGTCGGAAACCCTTTGCGACAAGTCGAGCTTTATAGACAGTAATATTACCATCAGCATCTGTTTTTCTCTTGAAGATCCATTTATTCTCGATAGCCTTGCGGCTATCAGGTAAGTCTACCAAAGTCCACACTTTGTTATCATACATGGATCCCATTTCGGATTTCATGGCTTCTTGCCATTTGTTGGAATCTGGGCTCATCATCGCTTCTTCATACGTCGCAGGGTCTTCATCATTGTTGTCCACAATCATGACATTTAGACAAGGATCATACCAATAAGGAGTGGCACGTTCCCTTGTCGATCTGCGAGGTTCAGTAGTTTCCTCGTTCGAAGTTTCATGATCATTATCATTAGCTTCCTCTGTTGCCGGTGTAGGCGGTACATGAACAACTTCCGGTACTGCGCTACTCTGATCAACGAGTGAAGATTCATCAATCTCATCGAGTTCTACTTTTCTTCCAGTCACTTCTTTAGTGAGAAATTCTTTCTCAAGAAAGGTTCCGTTCTTAGCAACAAAGATCTTGCCTTCGGGTCTGTGATAGAAAGTGTACCCTATAGTTTCCTTAGGGTATCCTATTGAAAGGATCGTATGCCGCACCTAGAGGGGGGGGTGAATAGGTGCTAACCAATTTTTAGTTCTTTTTCAATTTAGGCTTGACACAAAGGTAAATTCTCTAGATATGCAACTAAGTGAATTTACCTATATGACAAGGCAAACAACTAAGCAAGATATAGCTAAGCAATACAAGAGATAGAATAGGATAGAGGTAACCGAGAGTGGAGCACGCGATGACACGGAGATGATTCCCGTAGTTCCCTTCCTTTGCAAGAAGGTACGTCTACGTTTGGAGGAGTGTGGTTGCTACGAAAGCCAAACCAACAGCCACGAAGGTTTCACTCAGATCTCCGGTGAGCAACGCCACGAAGGCCTAGCCCACTTCCACTAAGGGATTTCCTCGAGGCGGAAACCGGGCCTTTACAAGGTTCTTGGGGCACACATCCACAACTGAATTGGAGGCTCCCAAATCTGTAACAATACAACAATCAACAACAATACATCAACACAAATCAACTAGGGAACCAAATAGGAACACTAGCATGAGATCCCTCAAACAAGAGAGGGGGAAATGAAAAACGCTTCGGTGAGGATGTAGATCGGTGTCTTCTCCTTCGAATCTCCAAAGATCAAGAGCTTTGGTTGGGGGAGGAAGGAGATCTTGCAAATCTTGTGTTTCTTGAGGTGGCTCTAATGGAGGTGGCTTGGCAGATTTCTTGTGCAATGATTGAGCAAGCAACCAAGGTAGAAGAAGGGGGTATTTATACCCCCCTCAGAAAATGTGCCGTTGCAGCTTCCGGGGGGCCGGATATTCCGGCCTAAGTAAGGGCCGGATAATCCGCCCCCCCGGATAATCCGGCCTCAGGGACAAAACTATGACAAAATCCGGCCAAATGTCTGGCCCTATGCCAGACTTGTTTTTCTTCAGGTCCTTAGCCAAAATCGAGGGGGCCGGATATTTCCGAAATGTCCGGCCCGGATATTCCGGCCCTGGGACAAAACTGGGACAATATCCGGGCAAATGTCCGGCCCCTATACTGACTTGTTTTTCCTCAAAGACTTAGCCGAAAACTGGGGGCCGGATATTTCCACAATATCCGACCCGGATTATTCGGCCTGATGAACTTTTTGCAGCTTCCTTTTGACAGAACTGACCACATCCAACACACATGAAAATGTATCTATGTAATCTCTGTACCACTTAAACAAACATTAGTGTATCACATACATTGACATCAAACACACAAAACATAATGTGAGAGATGTTCTTTCAATCTCCCCCTTTTTGGTGTTTGATGACAATATACAGATTTGCAAGAGAATCACTATAGAGACAAGCATGATGGCAAAACATAGAGGCACTCCCCCTACATGTGTGCATATAAGTAATTTGCATTTGAATACAAATACACAACACATAGGAGTGAGGTGCCTCAACACAAGAGGTATCCAACATGAGCTCTAACAATAGACATCGACAAATATGAAGTTGAGATAGGATGCAAGAAATCATACCCATGTGTAGATATATAATACGGAGATATAGCATCACACATAATATAATAGCCTTGATCTCAACAAATAGAAATCTGAAAACCATAACAATGTCTCACACCACATAGCACATAGTTTTGAACGGAACACAAGCAAATCAAATAGTTCAAATAAGAGGGAACACAAGCAATAGAAGAATGATAAACGCATATGCTTGTGCCCAAACCATGCAAATCCCCGAGAGTCCTAATAGAACACTTCTCCCCCTTTGGCATCGAGACGCCAAAAAGGGGACAAGCGCGATGCTACACGTCCCATGGGAATCACTCGGAGGCATCTTCATCATCGAACTGGTATGCCGCTTCCTCATCTTCATCTTCAGTGTCAGGTGCATCCGGAGAGCGGCGAGTGAGGTTGGACCTTTGAAGGCAATCATCAAGATCACTCCACGGAACCTGTGCAGAATGCCATCCACTGTAACCTTGGTGAGCTGGAGGCTGAGGCGGGGGTCCTTGATCACCACTGAGCTTGTGTAGAATAACCTCCTGAGTATGCTTAATCTCAGAACGCTCTCGGCTGGCTGCATAGTTCTCCTTATGGATCTCAATGTTCATGCAAAGGATGTGACGCTGAAACCAACTAAGGCTGCTCACTTGCTTCCTCATAGCCGGGACGTCAGGATGGCGAGCAGGAGCAAAACCACTAGAACGAGCATCACCCATGAAAGAGTCAGGTGCAGGTACAACAGAAGAGACTGGCTTAAGCCTGTAGGCCTTCTTGACATTGTGCTTCATCAAAGGGTACCCGCTCAAGTCTTCACCACCCAAAGCCACAGAGTTGCTGATGAGAAGCTGGATGTAGGGTGCATAAGGTATGGTGGTCCGGGAGACCATGGCATCATGGATCTCATGGAAGATGAAGTCCATGACATCAAGAGTGAAGTTCCGTTCCTCATCGACATCACGAGCACACCTAAAGCTGAGGTGCATAAGATCCACAAGAGTTCCCCGGAGAGCATCATTGTTACCACCACTCGGACAAATGGTGGCCCGAAAGAACCGGAGTAACTGACTGTAGATGGGAAGCAGTCCCTTGGCAGAACCAACTGTTCCCGCTGAGGTATAGAGATGAACTAGTGCATTCTTATATGTCTTCTGTGGTCCATGAAGGCGACGACCACCTTCTGCAGGAACTCCAAGAATACCAGCAAATCGGCGCAGAGTGGCACTACAGTGAGTGGAGCCAGTCATCCATTCCATAGTGCGGTCATCATCTTTCTTGATTGCCAATGTGGCAAAGAATTGCTTCACCAACTCTGGGCTATAGTCACATTGAATCTTCATGATATCCTTCAAGCCCATCCTGCCAGCTACCCAGATTGCATCTTCAAAGTGATTGTTGACTGCCAGAAGGTCCACATCTATAGCTTGCATGGGTCTCAGATTCTTCATGGGCTCATAGATGTCCTTGTAGATGAACTCCTGCTCCATGCACCAGTATCTCCTGCCCTCAATATCTTCATCCCTTGGAAGGTCTTCATACCAGTTCTTCATGCGGATAGCGGAATAAGAGATAATGTCCATGATCTTGTAGTTCTCCCTCACTTCCTTGTTCTTCTGCCTTGAAGCGACGGACTTGCGAGGTGCATTGGGTGCAAACTCGTCACTTGAGCGATCATGCCTAGGGCGTCTCCGACCACCCCGAGAAGCACCACCTGTGAGAAGCAAAGGCGGGTAGCAAAGAGAAGGTAATGCTCATAAGTCATGTAAGATACAGTAATATACTCTAGAAACATACTATAAGTCGGTACAAATCTAGACATGATAGATTGAAACAAAATTGCAGCAGCGATGAAGCTCCAGGCCGGATAATCCGGTGTCCCCTAGGGGCAGATAATCCGGCCAGGCCGGATAAACCGGTCTGCGCAGGGCCCGGATAATCCGGCCCTGCGAAACTTGCAGTTCTTCCAATCAAAAACTTGTCTAAGACCAGATCGGCCTCATAGCATGCAAGAGGAGTATACTACACTAGATTTGGAACAACTAGACACCAATTCCACCAAGAAAATAGCACATATAAAACACAACATCTAGGGTTAGAGATTGTGAATCATACCCACATCCATTGTGGAAACCGCTTGGAGGAGAAGGTAGCTAGGGAGGAGAGGCACCCGATCCACCCAAAAACTCTGAGAGGGAGCGGACGGAGCGTCTCCGGCGAGGAGGAGGAGTTCCAGCGACCTTGAGGGGAGAGAGAGGAGAGAGAGGCGCGTGGGGGCTGGTTCTGAACCGTTTGCCCCTGCGGCCTCGTCCTCAACCCCTTCAAGACCTGCCCAGGCCGGATATTCCGGCCCTAGTTTAGGGCGGATAATCCAGTCAGGCCGGATTATCCGGGGTGCCAGGGGGCCGGATTATCCGGTTTTCTGGAAATTTCCAGAACACCGGAAATCCTGCATATCTTTAGTTGGTTATTTGCATAAACCCATATGTGAAGCAATAATGTATCACGTCACATATAAGATGCATATTACCAATAAGATGGGGCAACCTAGATCATCCGACCGAAAATCCTCAAACTCCAAGTTTTTACCAAACATGACAAATGAGCAAGATGGAAGTAGCTTATAGGGGAGAGTAGGCTTAGGTTTAGAAGATACAAACTGTTAATGGTACATGATCACTCAAGTTTGCAAGATATGAGCAAATAAGGCCAAACTAGAGTGATTTCCCATAAGAATATGGAGTTGTCAAATAAAAGGCGATAAGATCCAAATAACTTCAACTCTTCACAAAGAAGAGTGTGGTGGCCTAGGCCACCATATATGAGTGTTGTGGCATGGCACCGCGAAGATATATCTTGGGCCCAAGCCACTACTCATCATTGAAGCTCACATATCAACATATGATATAAAGAGAATGATTTCTTAATGTTGGCATTATGGGGGGAGGGATAGCTCAATAATTTAAACCGCACTCCCCCTATTTCCATGCCCACATCTAAACCAAATAAAGTTTTGAGACGAAGGTGTTTTTGCAAGATGGTCAAGCTATACTCCTTGAATCAATGATATTTAGCTCATTCCTCAAATAAGTGAACCTTGCTTCATCAAGAGGCTTCGTGAATATATCGGCAAGTTGATCTTTGGTAGGAACATAGATAAGCTCAATATCACCACGGGCAACATGATCCCTAATGAAATGATTCCGGATCTCAATATGCTTCGTTCTTGAATGTTGCACCGGATTATAGGCAATCTTGATGGCACTTTCATTGTCACATAATAGAGGCACTTTGTCACAAATGACACCGTATTCCTTTAAAGTTTGCCTCATCCACAACAATTGAGTGCATCCACTTGCGGCGGCAACATATTCGGCTTCGGCGGTGGAGAGATATATACAATTTTGCTTCTTAGAAGACCAACACACCAAGGACCTACCAAGAAATTGGCAAGCCCCGGAGGTTGATTTCCTATCATCCTTGTCTCCCGCCCAATCCGCATCGGTGTATACATTGAGAATAAAGCTTGAGCCTTTGGGGTACCAAATACCATATCTTGGGGTATCAACCAAATATCGAAAGATTCTCTTGAGAGCTATAATGTGGCTCTCCTTAGGAGAAGCTTGATACCTTGCACACACACCAACACTCAACACTATGTCCGGTCTAGATGCACAAAGGTAAAGCAAGGATCCAATCATGGAGCGATATACCTTTTGATCCACCTCTTTACCATTGGGATCAAGTGCAAGATGACATTTGGTAACCATAGGAGTGGCAACACCTTTCATCTCGGTCATCTTGAACCTCTTGAGCATGTCTTGGAGATATTTTGCTTGGTTGATGAAGGTTCCTCCTCTCAATTGCTTGATCTCAAAACCAAGGAAGAACTTCATCTCTCCCATCATAGACATCTCAAACCTATCGGTCATAAGATTTGAGAATTCATCTGTAACACCCCACTTTTTGCAACCTTGATTATTTGTCCTTATTGCCAAAAATTAGGGGGAACAAAAACTTTTTCTATAGGTTTAGTAGATGAATTGCCTTGATTTGTTTGTTATGATGAATTGCCTTGATCTGTTGGTAGATGAATTGTCTTGATTTGCTTGTTGAGTTTTGTCTTGAGCTACCTCATAGAACAACACCCCTAGTGGTTAAACAAGCAACTCACCAAATAAAACACATGTGTGGCTTAGGAAGAATTTTTTTCCTTCTTACTACATCAAACCTCTCTCCTGATGACAACATGAGTGTGCCATCTTGATTTTTCTCTTTGTGGTACAAGATAGCTCGATCATCCTTAATTCACAACTTGGTGATCTCAATGCATGGATCTCATCTGTGCATCTCCCTCTACAATTTCCACATCCTGCATGTCTCATTCTACCCTTGCATCGCATATATTCAACTTGATCTTATACCCTATCCAATGATTCAACTCTAGATCACTTCCTTCACTTTTACCTCTTGTTTTTATTCAAGTTTAATCTTCACAAAACCAAGAGTGGGAATGATGGGTACATTTTGTAGCCACCATCTACCCTTGAGAACACTCCTCCCTAAATTAGTTTCCCTCCTCAAAAATCCTACTGTTTTCCTTCTCTAGTTTTGATCACAAAACTACTTCTAGTTTTATTAAAACTTTCCAAGATTTCTCTTCAAAGAAAACAAGGAACTGAAATGGGTTTTGTTTTTCATCCCATTTCTACCAAGTATTGGTTTATAAAACATTATTTCTATTTTGCTTTGTTTTAACAAAAAGCTTGTTTATGGTACATATACCATTTCTTGTTTTCCTCTTGATTATTTTACATTTGAGAAAAACTCTACCTAACCTGAGAAAGTAAGTAGAATATTTTGAGCTCCTATGTTCCAACTAGTTTTCTCTCAACATTTTCAAATGCCATTCCACTTGAGATCATTCCCAATTGTCCCTAGACAATTGAGGTGTTTCAAGTACTTTTCAAATAAATTTTATTTCGAATGACAACTCTTGCACATCTTGTGTACATCTCTGATCTACCCCATAATGTTCCTTCATCCTCCAATTCTTGATCAAGTAGATGAACTCTTGATACTTTCTATTGGACTTCCTTCAACTAAACCCTAGACTCAGAGAGTATTTCAAACCACTCCAAATTGACCTCTTATTTGTAGAGCAACTATATTCCATCATACCCATCTCAATCCTCTATTATTTTCCATCATCACCTTGACCTCTTGAATTGATGACTTATGTCACCATATTCATCATTAGAATTGCATCATTATTCCCTTCACTATCTCCCTAAAACTTGGACTCTATATCCCTGGAAGAAAACCTAGTTTCCTTGCATAACACAAGTGGTGTCGTGTGTCTTGCATAGGCACTTGAGCACCATGTGTCTCATCTTGTTTGGAGTAGTCAAGTCTCAAATCTTGTGGAGGCCATCTCCAAGATGGCATGCACATGAAAACTTGTACATCACCATCATCTTCTTGGCACAAAGACATCATGCAACAAATACCATCATGGTATATTTTACCATCACAATCCTCCCCCATCTCTATATCTCTCACATTGTTCATTTTTATTAGCATGAATGGAGCCGGCCAAATGGTGTATGCATGGCAATTTCGGCCAGCCATGCCTCTTCATTTCCTTCCTCCACAAGTCTTGCCTCCCACCTAACCCAATCAATAAATGGGTAGCCACCATCCTTGGCCAATCAAAAAAGGAGGCAGCCACCCCTCTCCCTCTATAAAAACTCCCTAGCCGGCCACCTCCACTCCTCTTGCTCTCATTTTTCTTCTCTCCACTCACTCCTCCACCTTACACTAGTGGAGAAGAGGCCTTTGGTCCCAAGCAAATGTCCCAGTGCTGAACCAAACCGGGTCCAATGGGGGCATTGGTCCCGGTTCGTTTCTGCCCAGGACGACCCCACCCGCTGGCGCCTGTCCTGTAGTGGCCTTTGGACCCGGTTTGTATTACAAATCGGGACTAAAGGGTCCACCGCAGGGCGCCGCAGGCCGTGTCAGTCGTGGGGAACCCTTTAGTCCCGGTTTGTAATACAAACCGGGTCCAAAGGCCCCGCCTCTGGCTATATAACCTTGCCCCTGCCCAAGTGTGAGCCACACTTGGCCATTTTTTCACTATCTTCACAAGAGGGGTGTATTGCTTTCCTCTCTTCTTCACATGCACAAGAGGTGTTCGATGAAATGCTTAAGAGGATTTGCCACTTGAGTTTACACAAATCAAGCCACACTTAACTTGCTTTTTTCTTCTTCATCGAGGTTAACAACTTTATCCTTTTCATCTGCAATTGATAAAATGCATGTGTATATATACATCGTGATGTTCTGTAATGGTTTTGATCAGCTTAATTATATCATGCAGATGAATCGGCAATGGATGTACATTGACCGACGGTTTGATGAGTTCACTGCGGGCCTGGATAATTTTATGGCCGTGGCGGAGGCAAACAAACATGGTGGCTTCATGTATTGTCCATGTGTGGACTGCAAGAATACCGTAAATTACGCTCACTCGAGTCTCATTCGCAGCCACCTTCTGCGATCCGGTTTCATGCCCAGTTACTATTGTTGGACCAAGCACGGAGAAAGAGGGGTTATGATGGAAGACAATGACGAAGAGGAAGAGTATGATGACGGTTATCCCAATTTCCCTGAATATGATGATACTGCAGAAGGCAATGAAGACAATGAAGTAGAAGATCAAGAGGCACCAGATGAGCCTGCTGATGATGATCTTGGCCGGGCCATTGCTGATGCAAGGAGAGAATGTGAAACTGAAAAGGAAAGGTTGGCCTTCGACAAGATGATAGAAGATCACAACAAATTGTTATACCCAACTTGCGAAGATGGCCATAAAAAGCTAGGCAAAGACACTGGAATTGTTGCAATGGAAGGCAGAGAACGGTGTCACCGACTCGGGATTTGGAAAGTTGCCGACAATAATTAAGAGGAAGCTTCCAAGGGGTAACGAATTGCCCGCCATGCGTACGAAGCGAAGAAGATTGTCTCGCCCTCTAGGATTAGATGTGCAAAAGATACATGCATGCATTAATGTTGCATCCTCTACCGCGATGAGTACGAGAATTTGGATGCATGTCCGGTGCGCACCGCATTGCGGTATAAGATCGACGAGATGACCCTGGTGATGTTGAGGGCGCAGCGCCCCAGAAGAGGGTTCCTGCCAAGGTTATGTGGTATGCTCCTATAATACCACGGCTGAAACGCTTGTTCAGAAATAAAGAGCATGCTAGGTTGTTACGATGGCACAAAGAAGACCGTAAGAAAGACGTGATGTTGAGGCACCCTGCTGATGGCTCCCAATGGAGAAAAATCGATAGAGAGTTCCCAAACTTTGAACAGGATGCAAGGAACTTACGGTTTGGTCTAAGTACAGATGGCATGAATCCTTTTGGAGAGCAGAGCTGCAGCCATAGCACCTGGCCTGTGACTCTTTGTATATATAACCTTCCTCCTTGGTTGTGCATGAAGCGGAAGTTCATTATGATGCCAGTGCTCATACACGGCCCGAAGCATCCCGGAACGACATTGATGTGTACACGAAGCCATTAGTCCAAGAACTTCTACAGCTGTGGTCCCTAGCAGGTGTTCGTGTGGGACGAGCACAAGCAGGAGGAATTTGACCTAAGAGCGATGCTTTTCGTAACCATCAATGACTGGCCTGCTCTTGGTAACATTTCAGGACAGTCAAACAAGGGATACAATGCATGCACACACTGTTTACATGAGCTCGAAGGTGATTATTTGGAAAAAGGTCGAAGGTCGTGTACAGGGGCATCGTCGATTTCTTAGGATTACCCATCCCGTAAGAAAGAAAGGCAAGCATTACAACGGTGAGGCTGATCACCGGAGGAAGCCTCCCCATCGTGATGGTGTTGATATATTTGGTATGGTCAAGGATCTAGTTGTAATATTTGGAAAGGGTCTGGCGGACGGTCTGTTCCGAATGACGATGCCGGACACGCGCCCATGTGGAAGAAGAAATCTATATTTTGGGATCTACCCTATTGGGAAGTCTTAGAGGTCCGCTCTTCAATCGATGTGATGCACGTGACGAAGAATCTTTGCGTGAACCTGCTAGGCTTTCTGGGTGTGTACGGGAAGACAAAAGATACACCAGAAGCACGGGAGGACCAGCAACGTTGGAAAGACCCCAAAAAGCTGCATGAGAGAGTTAAAGGACGTCATTTATCCAGCTACGCTCTTACAAAAGCAGTAGAAGGAAATATTTTTTGAATGTCTTAGCAAGATCAAGGTCCCGTGGCTTCTCCTCCAATATAAAGGGAATAATAAATATGGAGAAGAAAACATTCCAACCTAAAGTCTCATGACTGTCACGTGATAATGACACAATTGCTTCCGATTGCATTGAGGGGCTTCTAGGAAAATGTTCGACTGCCCATTGTGAAGCTATGTGCATTCCTCAATGCAATTTCTCGGAAGGTAATAAATCCAGAAATTCTACCGAGGTTGCGAATGATGTGGTCCAATGTCTCGTTAGTTTTGAGCTGGTGTTCCCACCATCCTTCTTCAATATTATGACACATCTCCTCGTTCACCTGGTCGATGAGATTTCCATTCTCGGTCCTGTGTTTCTACACAATATGTTCCCCTTCGAGAGGTTCATGGGAGTCTTGAAGAAATATGTTCATAACCGTGCTAGGCTAGAAGGAAGCATCTCCAAGGGCTATGGAACAGAGGAGGTCATTGAATTCTGTGTTGACTTTATTCCTGACCTTAAGCTGATTGGTGTTCCTGAATCGCGGCATGAAGGGAGACTAAGTGGAAAAGGCACGCTAGGAAGGAAATCAATGATATGTAGGGACGGGATTTCTTTGACTCAAGCACACTACACGCTTCTACAAAGTTCCACCTTGGTGGCTCCGTATATCGGTGACCACAAGAACTTTCTACGCTCCCGTAACCCGGGGCAGTCGAACGATTGGATTAGACGTGAACACATGTCGACTTTCGGCGGTTGGTTGCAAAAACATCTCCTGAATAACAAAGATATTGAAGATCGGTTGTACTTGTTGGCCCGGACACCATCTTCGACTGTAGTGACTTTCCAAGGGTACGAGATAAATGGGAATACATTTTACACGATCGCCCAAGATAAAAAGAGCACCAACCAAAACAGTGGTGTCTGGTTTGATGCAATAATGAATGAAGGCCCAAATGACACATATTATGGTTACATAGAGGATATATGGGAACTTGACTATGGACCTTCTTTTAAGGTCCCTTTGTTTAGGTGCAAATGGGTCAACAAAACGGAGGCGGGGTTCGGTAGACAAGTTGTATGGAATGACAACAGTGGATCTCAACAATCTTGGGTATAGAGACGAACCATTCGTCCTAGCCAAGGATGTGGCCCAGGTTTTCTATGTGAAGGATATGTCTACCAAACCAAGAAAAAGGAAACATAAGGAAACAAATACATCAAACGATGAGCAAAGCGCCACATAGTTCTTTACGGAAAAAGAAACATCGTGGGAGTGGAGGACAAGACAGACATGTCGAAGATTATAATCAGTTTGATGAAATTCCACCCTTCGAGTGAACATTGATCCAAGCATCAAGTTAAATGATGAAGATGCTCCATGGTTACGGCCGAAGAAGATTAATTAAATGATGAAGATGCTCCATCATCAAGTTAATTGAAGAATGTTCATGGCACAAATGAGTATCTCAACATGGCAATCAATTTCCCATTTATTTTTGTGTAATCATGTAACTGTATGTCAGATATTAAAAGTGGAGATGCGCCACGGGAGATTTCCCAACCCTTTCCCCAACACCGTTAGATGAGATGTAGTCGTTCGGGGCTTGCGGGAAAAAATTCCAAGGCGCGGTTTACGAAGATGCCGTAGGGCGTGTGCACCAACGACATCTTCGAGAAACTGCGCCATGGGAGATTTCCCAACCCTTTCCCCAACACTGTTAGATGAGATGTAGTCGTTTAGGGGCTTGCAGGGAAAAATTCCAAGGCGCAGTTTCTGAAGATGCCGTAGGGCGTGTGCACCAACGACATCTTCGAGAAACTGCGCCACGGGAGATTTCCCAACCCTTTCCCCAACACTGTTAGATGAGATGTAGTCGTTTAGGGGCTTGCAGGGAAAAATTCCGAGGAGCAGCTTCCGAAGATGTCGTAGGGCGTGTGCACCAACGACATCTTCGAGAAGCTGCGCCACGGGAGATTTCCCAACCCTTCCCTTCATCCATGGGAATGAAACTCTGCTTGGCTTGTTGATCTGCTTGGCAAGGCATATCGATGCTCCTTTTATAGGCACGGCACCTCTTCTACTTTGTCTTGTTCCTTTGACAGGGCGTCGTGCGCTACATGCTTTATCTCATCGAGCAGTGCGTCCACCCATGCGTTCTTATCCTGCTGACATCTTTAGTCCCGGTTGTACCCACCAGCCGGGACTAAAGGTTACCCACACGTCCTTATCCCACCGACAGTTTTGTTAGATGACACAAAAAAGGATCTTTAGTCCCGGTTGTACCCACTAGCCGGGACTAAAGGTTACCCACACGTCCTTATCTGTCAACACCCGGATTTTTAAGTCCAGATGCCTATTATGCCATTCATCGCAATCCCAGGAATATTGTTTTTGCGAGACATAATAGATTAATATCACAACACATCATTCATTACAACGCCTAATTGTCTTACAACAAAGGATCACATGATCCAGTCTTAATACAACATAGAGGATCTAGAGATCCTATTACAAAACACATAGCGGAAGCGAAGTAGTAGCGGTCGTGGTCCATCTGTTCCACAGGCAACTGTTGACGTCAGGAGTGATCCTAGTTGTCGTAGACGTCCTGCTGTCCTTCTTCCGGGTTCTGGTACTCCTCTTCATAGTCTGGCCATTTGAATAGCCAGGGACAAAGCCATGAGTACTTTAAAGTACTCGCAAACTAATACTAAGGTAAGTATTATCAACTATGGAAGGGGATGCTAAGCTCTAGTTTCATTTGCATAAAGCTGGTTTTATTTCATAAACACTTTAGTAAACAAGAACCTTCATTTGCTCAACTAACTCAAGTGGGAACATTAGTGTCATTCCCACAACTCAGTTGTGATTCAAAGTCAAAGTCACCTTTCAAACTCAAGTCACAAGTCACCTTTCATATTTTTCAGAAAAGTTCTGATGACGGAACAGTATGGCCTTTCCAACCGTCCATAACCGTGGACGTGGCTATCCGAATAGATCTACACTCTGCAGAGGTCGTACACTTATGCCACAACATTTGCAATAATCCGTCAGGGTTAACTGGCCCTGATTTACCACACTCCGTGTGCGGACTACCAACCATAACCTTTCACTTACATATCCTAGTATAGGCATCTCTCCCCATGAGCTTGGCCTCCCAGTGAAGACAAACTGTCAGCCTGGGAACTGCACAGGGCTTGGGCCGGACATTCACCTCATTTCACGTCATTTCATATCACTTCACTTTTGTAGAGGCAGCCTCCAGCATAACCCCGATGACGCTTGTTTAGAGGGAACCCATACTAAGATACATAAACTTCTAGTTAAGCCCTACCCATATCAGGTATTGTGGGGGTACTTGCAAAATTGGAAAGGTATCGCATCCGAACCCAACCATCAGTTTTGGTAAAATTCACCAAGTCATTCACCAGTCATATTCACCTTCAAAATCTTTCAATAGAATGACTCATCATTCCAAGGTTTTCAAAGTCATTTCAATTCACAAGTTCCCAACTAGAGTAGTCATTTTCAATTTAGCAACTAGCATCTAAGGATGAGGGGTGCTAAGTAATTTGCTTTGCTTCTAGGCTAACTTTGATACTCTTGTACTAATCCAATACTAACCAAGTGAATCATGAATCAAAAAGTACTTTGATAAAACAAAAGTAAATAAAGCTTGCAAAGTAAAACTGGGAAATAGGATCATTAAGCATCGAGTAAAAGGTAATGGTGCCTTGCTCTTGTAGAGCTTTGCACTTTGCAAGGGTATTATCTTGCAAGAATATTAGCTTGCAATGGTGGTAGCTTGCCTTGGTTGAGGTGGTGGTCAAAGTTCTCTTCTTCTCCTTGGAAGTAGATCTCCTCCTCCTCTTGATACTCCTCGGTACTAGCGTCTAAAATACGAATATGAGGATACAATCACCAAACAATTCATTGGCTATTCCAAACATCACATATATTCACACAAACTATTCTATGCACACAATTAATACAATTTGGTGCATTGGTGGTATTGCTTTGAGGAAGAATAATTTCCTCTCATTTTATATGTAAATGATAGTTTCCATATAGTTCTCGAGGAATAATTTCCTCTCATTGAATCTTCTTTAAGATTTAATTTCTCAAATCATCACACATGAATTTATGTTGACCTAAGTCAACCATTCATCATCATCATTTGAGAAAATGATTTAAATGAGGTAGGGATACCTCATACCATTTAATAATGCCTATTATGATTTAAAATCTCCAAGTATTTCAGGTGAGAGTATTTGACCAGGGGTTCAAACTTCATATGAAAGTACTTGGGACAAGATTTAAATGAAGTGAGACACCTCATATAAGTTACACAAGTAAACTAGCATCACTCATTACTATTAAGTGGGTAAATGTGTTGTTCTTCTTATTTAGGAAAAATAATTTCCTCTCATACTAAATAAGGGGTTACTTTTAATTACTTAGAGAAATAATTTCCTCCCATTATCTTATTAAGATTTAATTTCTCTCATGAACAATATATGACCTAGGTTGACCAAAGTCAACCTCTTCATACTTATCATTTGAGAAAATGATTTAAATGAGGTGAACACCTCATACCTTTTTAATCCTAACATGGTAAAGATTTAATATCATCAACAATTCATATGAGACCTAAATGACCAGAGTCTCTACCTCATTTTGAATTGTTCATGACAAGATTTAAATGAGAGAAACACTCCCATAAGATTTAATAATTTGTTGGGACAATTTAAATGCTACTAAGGCAAACATTTAATATTCTTAAGTGAGCAATTATGAGACCAAGCAACCAGGGTCATCACATTACTTCATACAACTTGAAAAGATGATTTAAATGAGGTGCTACACCTCATAGATTTGAAATCTTAAATTTGGAAAAATTTAAATGGGCTAGTAATGGCTACATAGCCCTTATTTGATTCTAACCCATGATCATATACAGTACTCATATCACCTTTTTACATAATCAATTAGAGTATTTGAAAAGTGAATTTTGAGAGGTGGAATCACTTCAAAATTCAAAAGGGTTGATTTTTAATAATTATTCTAAAGCAGAAAAGTCCCTGTCTTGTTTATTTTCTCACTGTAATTCTACAACATATTTTGATTTGAATCCAGTGTGGTTGGATGGGGCCTTTCATGAGCTTTCTAAATATATAGAATTTGTAAAATTTGGCTCAGTGGATTTGTCCCCATTAAATTTCAAAGTTAACACCAGATTGCAAATTTAAAAGAAAAAGGAATAAACCAGTTTGAATTCAAACGGGGGCGGGAGACTAAATGGGCCGGCCCAGCTTCGCTGGCGATGCGGGCGGGCCGCCTGACAGTGGGGTCCACTGTCAGGGTGTTTAAAACGCCGAAGCGGTATGCTGTGTTGTGGACCGTAGGATCAAATGAGGATCTAACGACGCAGAGTCGTCGTCGACGTCGACGAGCGGCGGCACAGGCACGGCAAGGGTTTGGTGCTGGCGGCTTACCGGAGCTCCGGCGAGGCACAGCGAGGGTTCGCGGCGGCGTTGTCGAGGACGAGGAGGCAGAGGGTGGTCGCGGCAGAGCTTGGGGTGGAGGAAATCAACGGCGGCACTGAGCTTCCGTGGCGGCGGACTCCGTCCAAATTCCGGCGGCCTCGGGCTTAATTGGAGAGGGGAAGGAGTCAGGGAGGTTCAGGGATGAGAGGAGAAGCAGGTGGAGTGAAGAAATCGTCCGAGGGATGCCCTCTTTTATAGCGGGCGAGGGAGGGCAGCGCGGCATGGTTCGGTCGATCATGGTGACGACGGTAAGGGGTCGCAGGGGTACTGGCGATGATGCTCTCGTGCAGGCGACGTCATGGCGGAGCTGTAGAGCGTGATTGTGGTGAAAACGAGGGCCGATGGCGCTCGTCATCGTCTTCGCACCCTGGCGTTCGTGGCGGATGGCGTCGACCATGGCGTCGTGCACAGGGTTCCCGCGGGCCAGTGGGGTTGTCTGGGAGGCTGCTGGCGTCATGGCGACTCTCCTGGCGGACGCTGATGGCGAGGCGAGGGCTGGGTCAGTGGGGCATCGTGGCGCTCTGTCGCGTCCAGGGACGTCCTGGTGCGCGTCCATGCCGATCCTGGCATGTGCTGGGCGTGTCTGGGCGCACAGGTTCTGGGCGGTGTGGTCGTCAACTTGGGTCAGCAAGTGTATGGTCATGATCAGTAGAGTGAGGGCAAGCTATGTGACATGTTGAGGTGGCCTGGATGGGAGAGGAGAGGGGTGAGCATGGTGAGGTGACAAGAGGGCCGGCATGGTCTAGTTCTGGTCAAGATGTCCAAAGCAAGGGCATGCCAGTGGATGGTGAGGTAGAGGGGAGGTGCAGGGATGCTCCAGAGCAGCAGGCAAGGGCAGAGGTAGACTTGGTCCAAGCAAAAATGCAGCATGGGCTTCAAATTTCACTCTGCCCACAAGGTGTTTGTGGAAATGCCCGAAAGAAAGTTTTTGTCAAATTTTGGAAAAATCCTTTGGTGGATCTCATTTATATATTCAGAGAGATGGAATGGTGGTGGTGGGGTTCAATTTGGAAAAGAAATGCAAAATGGCAAAAGTGAGATGATCTTCTCTTTATTTCAATGTCATCACTTGTCTCCTCTATTCTGGTCAACCTAGTCAACATTAGGTATGGTGGTCAACATGGAAGTTGTTGACCTTGACATGGTCTTGGATGACATGGTCATAGTTGACCAAGTTTGGTTTAGGAAAAGTCCAAACCAGGGGTGCAAAGTGGTGAAGAAAAAATAAAAGTGACATATGACCATTATCATATGTGAATTGAATTTGAGATTTCCTTTGATTGGATTCTTGTTTCTTTGATACAATTGTGTTTGTTTATCATATATAAGAGTTTTACAAACAATAGATCAAGCAAAGGTGGCCTTGGTTGAAGATTTGCAAAAATGGCTAAATGTGTATGTGAGCAAAAATGGGATTTTCTCCCTATTTGATTTCTCTCCATTTGTTTTGACTTTTGTTGACTCTAATGTGATTCTTATTAGTTTAGAAACATTTTCAAACCATTGAATCCATTCCAAAAGGTCTTGATCAAAGATTTGCAAAATTGGCCATAACACATAAGGGGTGAGGTTCAAATTTTATTATTTTGTGTAAATTGTTCCCCTTGCTTCACTTGGGCATGGGTTAGGGTCAATTTAGGGTTATATTAGGTTTGGAGATGGTTTCACACCATTTGGTCAAGGTAGAAGGGCATAGGTCAAGATTTGGGGAAATGGCTATGTGGCACATATGCTTCTATGCATATGTTGCATTTGAGTGTTAATTTGACTTGACTTGACCCAATTGGTGTTGTTGAGTGTTGAAATGGTATATAGGAGTGATCCCACCATTCACAACAAGTCTTAGGGTCAAGATCCTTAAATTCACAAATTTGCACTTTCTCTCATATGCCTCTATGGCATTTTTAGTTTCTCTTTTAATTTCTTTGGAAACCACTTGGAATTGGTTTGATAGGTACTAGGTAAGGTGTATGAAGGTTTTCCAAACCTCTAAGCAAGGTAGAAAGGCTTAGGGTAAGGTTTTATAAATATAGCCATAGGCACATATGCCTCTTTCTTATTTAATTTCTTTTTATTTCATTATAACTAATAGTGGTGAAAAGAGGGGTGAGGTTTAGGGTTTAGTGGGGTTCACCATGGTTCACCCCCATTTAGCATAAAAATATAAAGGTAGGGTTCAAGATTTACCTATTAGGGCTATATGCCCCTATATGTCTTCTACTTTATTTTGGGTTTCTCAAAATAGATCCAAAAATGATTTTTGGAGAAGATTAGGGTTTAAGGTTTTTCTTAGTTGATTTCTTTCTCTTTTATTTTATTTGGTTGGTGATCTTCACTTGATCACTTTAGGGTTTTAGGGTTTAGCACATAAGCATAATAACACTCATCATGGTAAAACACAAGATTTGAACAAGATCTATATGTATAAATCTCATTTTAATAAAAGTTTTTGTTGGTTCCAAAATTTGGAACTAGGGAAATTCATTTTGTTTGTTTTGAAATTTTTGGGTTGTTACAAACCCTTCCCCCTTAAACAAATCTCGTCCCGAGATTTTAAGAAAAGTTAGGTTCCTAAGAGAGATTGAGTATTTTATTAACAGGAGGACATACTTGGCATGGAATGGGGTGCTTCCTGAGCTTCAGTGGCAGTCATGTGGTAGAGACGGCCATTGTTGTTGTTCTGGTTCCTTCTTCCGGCAAAGCGGCGCTGTTGCTGAGCAGGTGCTGCGGTATTGGCAGCAATCCTGGCAAGCTTCTTGGGGCACTCATTGGAGAAGTGACCCACAACTCCACATTCGTAGCAGTTGACGGTGGACTTGTCTTTGGGGTTGACGGGAACAGCGTTGCTTCCAGTCCTTGGGGCAGTATTGGGGTTGTTGTTGTTTCCATTGTTGTTGTTGCTGTTGTGGTGGTTGTTGTTGTTGTGGCTATTGTTGTTGTTGCCTCTGGGCTTCGGGGGTCCTCCGTTGTTGTTGGTGTAGTTGGGGCGATAATTCTGGGCAGGGGGCTTGTTGTATCTTGGGGTGAATCCTCCAGAGGAGTTATTGCGATACTTCTGATTATGGTGGGGTCCATTCTGGTTCATCATTCGGCGTTTGCGGTTCTCATTGGCTTGATGTAGCTTTCCTTCCATCTGTATGGCTGAGTCTACAAGGGCTTCTAAGTCAGCGAACGGAATGTTCACTAACACAGTTTGCATCTCGTCATGCAGTCCGTTCAGAAATCTTTCCTTTCTCTTCTCGTTGGTGTCGGTCTCATCCGGGGCGTACCTTGACAGAGTAAGAAACCTGTCGCGGTATTCCACCACGGACATTCTTCCTTGCTTGAGTTCACGGAACTCGTCTCTCATTTTCTTGATCAGTCCTTGGGGCACATGGTACTTGCTAAACTTTAGCTTGAAGTCTTCCCAGGTCATCATCTGTCCCGCATTCATTGCACGGGCACTTGTACACCAAGCTACGGCTGGTCCTGCTAAGTAGTGCGTGGCAAACAGTACTTTTTCTGCGGCTTCAACTTGCGCAACTTCGAGGTTGTTCTCCATTGTCTGGAGCCAGTCATCAGCATCTAGGGGTTCTTCAGTCTTGTTGAAAATAGGTGGGTTGGTGTTCTGAAAGTTCTTTAGCTTTGATCCTGGGTGATCATGATGGCCTGGATTGTTGTTGGCAAGCTGTTGAAGGGCTGCAATGTTGGCTTGTCTTTCAGCTCTCTCGGCTTCCCGGTCTGCCATCATCGTCTGCAGCAGTTGCATCATGGCATCCTGGGTGGTGTTGCGGGTTGGTGGGGCCATCTGAACATTGAGGTAGATGATAAGATAAGAGGGAAATTTCTATGGTTTGTTTTGTTAAATTTTTTAAAAGTTCACAAATTGAAAAATTTGAGTAGTGTTGTGGGGGTAAAAACCAACAACACTTTTTCATTCTGTTGATCGCCAAAACCCACCGGCGGGCAGCGGCCTGTCAACACGGTAGAGCCGGGAAGAGCCTAGAGCTGCGGCTGGCTGAGACCCCTCCGAGCGACGGCCCGCAATGCTCTTCTGGTCACACGCGGCGATGCGAAGTGCAAGGGCGTGCCACCTGACCTATACCTGGTCAGGAAGGTGATGGGGATGCCTCGCTTAGTTCCTGCATGGCATACACGTAAACATTAAATCAGAGCCTCGATCGGCTCTCAGGCTATCCTGTGAATCGGCTCAAAGAGCCGATCCACCCATGATCCGTACGGGGTGCACGAATACCTGGTGATCCTGCTTGATCAAGATAAAGCTAATGAGATCTACGACGATTTAGGGTTTTCACCGCATAATCGGATCATCCTACTCCAGGTTGGGCCTCGCGGCCACGCACGGTGCTCGTAAGCCGATCCTAAACAAGGCCACACAACCAACGTGACGTTGATCATCGGAACATCCTGTTTAGGACTTGCGAACGCCACCCTACGTGCCACTGGATCCTCCCCCCCTTCGTAAGGCCTAACTATTGCAGATATTAAACTAATCCTTGCGGAGCAAGGAGCAATCGTAACGGATCAGATCTACTAGATGATGAACAAGCAGGGTGCCGCCCCCACGCCTGAGATAGGCGTGAGGGCGGCTAGACATGCGAGGGTTGCACTACGTAAGCATGTTTATACGAAGAGCTATGCTAACCCTAACACATCTATGATAACTACGTTGCCGCCATCAAAGACGCTTCAAGACGGGCAACGCCTGCACAACGCGGGGCATGTGCTGCCATGCTCGCCAGCTGCGATCTAGGCAGCATGTCGCTGACCTGAAGGAAACCCTCGAGACGAATGAGTTGGCGATGCGCCGAGATTGGTTTGTTTTTGGGGTGAACGTTGTGTTGTTGTTTATTCCATAAACCCTAGATACATATTTATAGTCCGGCGGACTTTCTAACGTGGGAATATCCCACCGTGCGCGATACAAATTCTAAACCTTGATCTAAGATATGACCTACTATAATTAAAGATACACGGGCAAACTAGCCCAAATTCTCCGTGCAAGGCCGCTTCAGAGATCTTCCACGTGTAGTCCTCTAAGCCCATCTCTCTTATGGCCCACCTCTGGATTTGTCCAAAATCTGGTGATAACACATGCCCCCCTGGTTTTGGAAATAATTTTTCCAAAATCATTGTATTTTCCTCTCGAAGGGTCATGTCGTGGCGACGAGAGCCATTTGCGCCTTCCGTCATCATTATGCCTGTCCTTTCAGCTTCTGCAAAATTTGACAGCTCTGACATTACCCCTTCGGAAACTGTGATGGCAGTAATTCCCACCAGGTTTCTCATTATTTAACCGTGCCGACTAAATAGTCATCTTTATCCTCTTCCTCTGTTCCAGCCATCGGCACTCCAAAAACAACCCTTCGCGCACCATGTCCTCTTCTTCCTCTGCCTCGTCAGACTTTCCTTCGAGTCTTCTTCTCCCGAGCCGATACCGACACCGAGCCCACAAGAAGTTTATGTGGCCAACATCCATCGCGCCATTGAGGCCGGGAGGAGTCGGACCATGACTTCTCCATCTGGTCCGAGGGACGACCAATCCTCGACGGACGGGGAGAGCGACCTCCGCTTCCTCGCCAACGGGGAATCGGAAGAGAAGAGCGACGACGATCGCTTCTCCTGGGATGACTTCACCTCCCCGAGGTGAAGGAGGAGGAGAGGAAGAGGAGGACGACGACGACAGCCTCTCCGACGCGCCGCCAGCCAAGCGCCATTGCCCCCTGGTCGGGGAATCTCGGTGATTATGATAGCGGCACGACGATGACGACGACGTGGAGGACGAGGACAACGAAGGTCCTGCCGGCGGCTGCTACAGACGACGACGAGCTCGCCGGGAGCAGCGCCGACAGTGGCTGACGATGGTGACGACGAGGCGTTGACGGCCCGTAGAATAGGACCTCTAGAATAGGATCAGCAACAGTAGATGGGGCAATGTATCCCCTTAGTACTCCCTTTTGAGAGCAATCAGCTCTTCTATGTAAGAAATCTGGTTTGTCGTTGAAGAACTCCTCCCCAATCTTAATTCTGCCGATTTCTTCTGAGTTTGATTGAGCCGATTCTCTCTTCTGCCGACCCCACCGATCGTCACTTAGCCAATGGCCAACAGGCCGATGACAACGCACCGGTAACTTAATGCCCCATCCCTTTGAGTTCTGGCGGACAACTAGGCAAATCGATGTTCTCACGAGGGAACCAGAATCATCGCCGAAACGACTTGATCCCGAAGTCGATACCATTGTGTTTTCAGCCTGATGAAATCTCAATCGGCTTCTTAAGAACGGCAAATTCTGCGCCATCAGTTGCCCCCCGAGCCTTTATCAAAGCGAGCATATCAGTGGACTAACCAAATGTGTCGCCATCGGTTTCCAAGTCATGACGCGGAACCAGCCGATCTCAGCAAAATCGGCTCTCCAGAGCAGAGAACCTTCAGGGTGAGCTGCCCCCCGAGCTTCTTCAGTCCACTTTCGCGCTTTGCAAGTCAGATCGGCTCCTCCCCTGTGGTGAATCTGATGCAACCCATCCTTAACCTGATCTGCACATTGCTCGCAAAGAGGAAACCAAAGGTTCTTGAATCGAAGTTATCAAGTCACTCAGTTGAGGAGCTCTTCCATTAGAGTCGATGGCCACGTATCTGCATCGGCTAAACTTTGGTGTTGTTTTTTTTTTTTATTTGGCCGATTTTTCTTAATCGGCCCCCAATGTTCCACCACACGCATGTCTGCACATATTTATCTGCGCATGTTCATCTGACTACATGCCCCCTGAGCCGAATCTGCCAAATGATTGCAGAGATCGGCTTTCTTGGTAAGCCAGGGCATTGCACTTGCACGTCGTCTTCGCAAAGATTCATGCTGACTTCCATCTGCCGACGTGGCCGCTGCCCAGTAGATCGTTGCTGACCATAAACAGAATATGTGCAGAAGATAATTTTGGCCGGTTGCGGGAATCGGCCTCCACATTGCTTGCTCGATGAAGGTTTTGTAATGTTCCTCCATAAAATTTTTGGGGCCGATCACAAGGATCAGCCTCGCACGGTTTGCTCATTGGTTTAATCTTGCTACTTGGTTAGGCTAGATAAAACCAACCCAACCTCTGACTTGATGCGCCTGCTGTCATCCACCTTGAGAGCATCGTATAATCGTGGAGCATTAAGCTCTGTCGGCAAGACGAGCACCATGTTTGTGCCAGCCGATGTTTCATCACCGGCTTTCTTTTGCTTGGGACGCCACTCCATCCTCCGTGGACGACCCTCTTCATTCAGGGCTCGCTGAACCTTTGCAGCCAGATCAGGCCGTGCCTTCCTCAGCGTATGCAAGTATAACCTTTCGGCTTCCTCCAGCCGCGCAACCGCTGAACCACTGCGTTTCGTGAACGGCTGAGTCCGTCAGGCACCACCTTGGACGGTGGTACTGTCTTCTTCTTCTTCTAGTCCCTCGTCTTCCGAATCCTCAAGATCTGCCCAACGAGGTGACTCGGCGCGTTTGCTTGGTGGTGGGAGAGGCCCTAAGCGCTCAAACACGGACACGTTGGCTGCCTCCTTCTTCTTCTTGTTGCATTACGGGCAATTGCCGATTGTGGGCAATCGGCTCATTCCTGAATCCCAGCGATTAATGCGAAGAAAGGGCAATCCCGATGTCGGCGTTGTCTTCTTGCTCCTTGGCTTTGTCCGTGGCACGGCGCTCGTGCTCCTCCTCATCGCGATCCTGCCGACGATGTCTTACGGCTTCTCTAGCCGACGATCTCCTTCATCATCATAGTTGGACCGTCGGCGTTGGTCATACCGACTCACATATTTGTTGAGGAGGTGATCGAGAGAGAGGTCGCCGATATCTTATGTTCTTCACTTCTCCCTCTCGTGACGTAGCGCTTGCCATCATGATGGAGCCGATCGCGTGGAGCGGCCTCTTACGTGTCCTTGCTATGAGAGCAGCTGCCCTCATCTCCATCTTTGCCCGAGTGGTTCCCAGGCCCTACCATGTTGACGCTGAACGTGGGACCTGGCTGGCAGCCTCGGGGTAGATGACTTCTACCATATTAACGGCGGGGAAGGGCTGGGTGTCTACCTTCATGGCGTATTGGTTGAAAATTAAACGCCCCTTCTCTATCGCCGCTTGGATGTGCCGACGCCACACCCTGCGATCGTTGGTGGCATGGGAAAGCGAGTTGTGGAATTTGCGATACGGCTTTCCGTTTAGCTCTTGCGCCGTAGGGAACTTGAGACCTTCAGGAATCGTCAACTGTTTCTCCTTAAGCAGGAGGTCGAAGATTTGTTCAGTCTTGGTCACGTCAAAATCAAATCCCCTGGGCGGCCCTGGTGGTTTTACCCATTTGCAGGATACGGGAGTTCCTCCCCGAGTCCACTCAGCCACCGCTATTTCTTGGTCTCCCGCAGGCACTTCACCTTCCTCTGTATCGACCATGACTACTGCACGCTTGAACTTGTCTTGGTACAGGTCTGGGTGGCGCTGTTCATATGCTGATAGTTTCGAACCATGTGCGCCGAGGGATAATCTGCTTGGGAGGCCATGTCCTTGAGCTGTGTTGCAAGGCCAGCTACGCCAGTTCGATCGCTTCCTTTTCAGTTATACGAACCGAATAACATCGGTTCCTAAGATTCTGAAGCGCTGGATGTACTCTGTCACCGTTTCTCCGCGCTTCTGACGTAGTTGTGCTAGATCGGCAATGCTAGACTCGGAAGCTTCTGAATGGTATTGCATATGGAACTGTTCTTCCAATTGCTTCCAAGACTGGATGGAGTTTGCTGGCAAAGAGGTGTACCATCCAAAAGCCGATCCCGTGAGGGACTGTGAAAAGAGCCTCACGCGTAGCTGATCCGACACTGAAGCCGGTCCTAGTTGCGCCAAATATCGGCCGATGTGCTCGATGGAGCTGGAGCCATCCGATCCACTGAATTTGGAGAAGTCAGGGAGCCGATATTTAGGTGGCAGCGGGATCATCTCGTACTCGTCGGGGTACGGCTTGGAATAGCCGATTGCCCTCCTTTTCGGCATAATGCCGAACTGGTCTCTCAGCATGGTACCGATCTGATCCACCGTCTTGGCTGCAGGAGATGTATTCGAAGATTCGCCGGGGTGGCGTACTTAGCCAGCCATGTTTGCTTTTCCAGCTCTCGAGCCAACTCAGGAGCTGGGCTCGGGAGTTTCGTCGGGGTGGCGTACTTAGTTAGCCACGTCGCTTCTCAAGCTACGTTGCCGACGTTCCTCCTGTTTGCGCCGAGTCCTGACGTTGTGGCCTGGTTTGAGAGTGGCAGTTGCCACAATCGCACATACGTGCATGCTTATCCTGGAGTGATCTCCGTGGGCGCATCAGCCTAGATCTGGGAGTCACTCGGGTCCCCTCCGATCTTGTACACGACGAATGCCGGTGTAGCCGGCACTTCAGCTGGTGCGGCCAACGCGTATGGCAGCGGTGGACGGACTGGAGTGGCAACTCTCCTTGGTGCGTCCCGAGAGCTGGTCTGACGGCGAGTACCGGTGGCTCATGATCTCCTGGATCACGCGCGGAGCGAGACGCTCCAACACGTTGACCAAGTTTTCGAGTGGCGGTGTAGCGAGTGAGCCACCAAGTAGTTGATCTCCTGCCGAAGGGCCTGGTGCGTTCCTCCGACGGGCAGAGATCTATCCCATCGAGTGCACCTTGTGGTGAGAACCCCTTCCATCGATGCCATGGGTACGGGTTCTCCGAAAAGAGCCGATGAGGTCGGCTTCGAGGGTGGCCTTGATCTCGTCATGTTTCTTCTTGAGCTCAGCAGCAGCTCCTCGTAGGTGACCGGCGTGCCGTCCGCCGCCATCTCAGATGTAGATGGCGATGTGGTTGATGTAGATGATTGTCCCACCGGCGTGCTGAAATGTGTTGATCGCCAAAACCCACCGGCGGGCAGCGGCTGTCAACACGGTAGAGCCGGGAAGAGCCTAGAGCTGCGGCTGGCTGAGACCCCTCCGAGCGACGGCCCGCAATGCTCTTCTGGTCACACGCGGCGATGCGAAGTGCAGGCGTGCCACCTGACCTATACCTGGTCGGGGAAGGTGATGGGGATGCCTCGCTTAGTTCTGCATGGCATACACGTAAACATTAAATCGAGCCTCGATCGGCTCTCGGGCTATCTCGTGAATCGGCTCAAAGAGCCGATCCACCCATGATCCGTACGGGGTGCACGAATACCTGGTGATCCTGCTTGATCAAGATAAAGCTAATGAGATCTACGACGATTTAGGGTTTTCACCGCATAATCGGATCATCCTACTCCAGGTTGGGCCTCGCGGCCACGCACGGTGCTCGTAAGCCGATCCTAAACAAGGCCACACAACCAACGTGACGTTGATCATCGGAACATCCTGTTTAGGACTTGCGAACGCCACCCTACGTGCCGCTTTGGATCCTCCCCTTCGTAAGGCCTAACTATTGCAGATATTAAACTAATCCTTGCGGAGCAAGGAGCAATCGTAACGGATCAGATCTACTAGATGATGAACAAGCAGGTGCCGCCCCCACGCACGAGATAGGCGTGAGGGCGGCTAGACATGCGAGGGTTGCACTACGTAAGCATGTTTATACGAAGAGCTATGCTAACCCTAACACATCTATGATAACTACGTTGCCCGCCATCAAAGACGCTTCAGTACGGGCAACGCATGAACAACGTGGGGCTTGTGCTGCCTAGATCGCAAGATGCGATCTAGGCAGCATGTCGCTTACCTGATTGAAACCCTCGAGACGAAGGAGTTGGCGATGCGCCGAGATTGGTTTGTTTTTGGGGTGAACGTTGTGTTGTTGTTTATTCCATAAACCCTAGATACATATTTATAGTCCAGCGGACTTTCTAACGTGGGAATATCCCACCGTGCGCGATACAAATTCTAAACCTTGATCTAAGATATGACCTACTATAATTAAAGATACACGGGCAAACTAGCCCAAATTCTCCGTGCAAGGCCGCTTCAGAGATCTTCCACGTGTAGTCCTCTAAGCCCATCTCTCTTATGGCCCACCTCTGGATTTGTCCAAAATCTGGTGATAACACATTCATACCAAGCATCATACATTACAAAGCTAACACACCGTTGGTTTGAAGAACCATTCATCGTTCTACGATACAAGGGGGATCCTGATACAACTCACACCTACTTAAGTGCTTAAATGATACTACTCTTCAGGGGGGATTTCTTCGTCTTCACGGGTGAGGTGCTTTGGCGAGAGGCGAGGGCGTTGTCCAAATCTCTGCGGGTTTTGTACTGCCTAAAGTCCTGAGGTGCTTCATAGGGGTTCATCTTTGGTTGTGGTGGGGGCATGGTCATCGGTCTTCCCATGGAGTCATGTCTTGGGTAGTATATGAAACGAGTGTTCTTGATCTTGTCCTCATTTTGTCCACACAGACGGGAAATTGCTTCTTGCATAGCTTTGTCTAGTCCTTCCTTCCAAGTGTTTCCCGTTACAGAAAACCATATGGTTTCCTATACCGGGGCATCAAGCTTCCTTCGTAGATCAGTAGAAACGTCCCACCGAGGTGGTTCTCCTAACTGAGCTTTGAGAGGTATTCCGAAGAACTCGGGATACGGGTGTCCTAGAAAGTCCACTAGTTGCTTCAACTCCTTTTCGATCCTTAGGTCGCCTCCGGAACCAAGCTGATAGGACTCCCATTGGTACGTCATCTGTGAACAAAGAGGAGGAGTAACTTAGAGAAGTAGTCAGGTGTGCAAAATTTTATGTAGGCTTGCAAAGAAAGTAGAGTATGAATTTCTCCTTTTGAAAAAGATTTCAAGGATAAGAGTGAGAATAAGTTTTTCACAAATATTTACTTCTTTGGTTTTTGAAACTAAGTTTTGCAGACGTCCATTCTAACTAGGGTCTCCTAAGGTCAACAATGGCTCTGATACCAACTTGTCAACACCCGGATTTTTAAGTCCAGATGCCTATTATGCCATTCATCGCAATCCCAGGAATATTGTTTTTGCGAGACATAATAGATTAATATCACAACACATCATTCATTACAACGCCTAATTGTCTTACAACAAAGGATCACATGATCCAGTCTTAATACAACATAGAGGATCTAGAGATCCTATTACAAAACACATAGCGGAAGCGAAGTAGTAGCGGTCGTGGTCCATCTGTTCCACAGGCAACTGTTGACGTCAGGAGTGATCCTAGTTGTCGTAGACGTCCTGCTGTCCTTCTTCCGGGTTCTGGTACTCCTCTTCATAGTCTGGCCATTTGAATAGCCAGGGACAAAGCCATGAGTACTTTAAAGTACTCGCAAACTAATACTAAGGTAAGTATTATCAACTATGGAAGGGGATGCTAAGCTCTAGTTTCATTTGCATAAAGCTGGTTTTATTTCATAAACACTTTAGTAAACAAGAACCTTCATTTGCTCAACTAACTCAAGTGGGAACATTAGTGTCATTCCCACAACTCAGTTGTGATTCAAAGTCAAAGTCACCTTTCAAACTCAAGTCACAAGTCACCATTCATATTTTTCAGAAAAGTTCTGATGACGGAACAGTATGGCCTTTCCAACCGTCCATAACCGTGGACGCGGCTATCCGAATAGATCTACACTCTGCAGAGGTCGTACACTTATGCCACAACATTTGCAATAATCCGTCAGGGTTAACTGGCCCTGATTTACCACACTCCGTGTGCGGACTACCAACCATAACCTTTCACTTACATATCCTAGTATAGGCATCTCTCCCCATGAGCTTGGCCTCCCAGTGAAGACAAACTGTCAGCCTGGGAACTGCACAGGGCTTGGGCCGGACATTCACCTCATTTCCCGTCATTTCATATCACTTCACTTTTGTAGAGGCAGCCTCCAGCATAACCCCGATGACGCTTGTTTAGAGGGAACCCATACTAAGATACATAAACTTCTAGTTAAGCCCTACCCATATCAGGTATTGTGGGGGTACTTGCAAAATTGGAAAGGTATCGCATCCGAACCCAAACATCAGTTTTGGTAAAATTCACCAAGTCATTCACCAGTCATATTCACCTTCAAAATCTTTCAATAGAATGACTCATCATTCCAAGGTTTTCAAAGTCATTTCAATTCACAAGTTCCCAACTAGAGTAGTCATTTTCAATTTAGCAACTAGCATCTAAGGATGAGGGGTGCTAAGTAATTTGCTTTGCTTCTAGGCTAACTTTGATACTCTTGTACTAATCCAATACTAACCAAATGAATCATGAATCAAAAAGTACTTTGATAAAACAAAAGTAAATAAAGCTTGCAAAGTAAAACTGGGAAATAGGATCATTAAGCATCGAGTAAAAGGTAATGGTGCCTTGCTCTTGTAGAGCTTTGCACTTTGCAAGGGTATTATCTTGCAAGAAGATTAGCTTGCAATGGTGGTAGCTTGCCTTGGTTGAGGTGGTGGTCAAAGTTCTCTTCTTCTCCTTGGAAGTAGATCTCCTCCTCCTCTTGATACTCCTCGGTACTAGCGTCTAAAATACGAATACGAGGATACAATCACCAAACAATTCATTGGCTATTCCAAACATCACATATATTCACACAAACTATTCTATGCACACAATTAATACAATTTGGTGCATTGGTGGTATTGCTTTGAGGAAGAATAATTTCCTCTCATTTTATATGTAAATGATAGTTTCCATATAGTTCTCGAGGAATAATTTCCTCTCATTGAATCTTCTTTAAGATTTAATTTCTCAAATCATCACACATGAATTTATGTTGACCTAAGTCAACCATTCATCATCATCATTTGAGAAAATGATTTAAATGAGGTAGGGATACCTCATACCATTTAATAATGCCTATTATGATTTAAAATCTCCAAGTATTTCAGGTGAGAGTATTTGACCAGGGGTTCAAACTTCATATGAAAGTACTTGGGACAAGATTTAAATGAAGTGAGACACCTCATATAAGTTACACAAGTAAACTAGCATCACTCATTACTATTAAGTGGGTAAATGTGTTGTTCTTCTTATTTAGGAAAAATAATTTCCTCTCATACTAAATAAGGGGTTACTTTTAATTACTTAGAGAAATAATTTCCTCCCATTATCTTATTAAGATTTAATTTCTCTCATGAACAATATATGACCTAGGTTGACCAAAGTCAACCTCTTCATACTTATCATTTGAGAAAATGATTTAAATGAGGTGAACACCTCATACCTTTTTAATCCTAACATGGTAAAGATTTAATATCATCAACAATTCATATGAGACCTAAATGACCAGAGTCTCTACCTCATTTTGAATTGTTCATGACAAGATTTAAATGAGAGAAACACTCCCATAAGATTTAATAATTTGTTGGGACAATTTAAATGCTACTAAGGCAAACATTTAATATTCTTAAGTGAGCAATTATGAGACCAAGCAACCAGGGTCATCACATTACTTCATACAACTTGAAAAGATGATTTAAATGAGGTGCTACACCTCATAGATTTGAAATCTTAAATTTGGAAAAATTTAAATGGGCTAGTAATGGCTACATAGCCCTTATTTGATTCTAACCCATGATCATATACAGTACTCATATCACCTTTTTACATAATCAATTAGAGTATTTGAAAAGTGAATTTTGAGAGGTGGAATCACTTCAAAATTCAAAAGGGTTGATTTTTAATAATTATTCTAAAGCAGAAAAGTCCCTGTCTTGTTTATTTTCTCACTGTAATTCTACAACATATTTTGATTTGAATCCAGTGTGGTTGGATGGGGCCTTTCATGAGCTTTCTAAATATATAGAATTTGTAAAATTTGGCTCAGTGGATTTGTCCCCATTAAATTTCAAAGTTAACACCAGATTGCAAATTTAAAAGAAAAAGGAATAAACCAGTTTGAATTCAAACGGGGGCGGGAGACTAAATGGGCCGGCCCAGCTTCGCTGGCGATGCGGGCGGGCCGCCTGACAGTGGGGTCCACTGTCAGGGCGTTTAAAACGCCGAAGCGGTATGCTGTGTTGTGGACCGTAGGATCAAATGAGGATCTAACGACGCAGAGTCGTCGTCGACGTCGACGAGCGGCGGCACAGGCACGGCAAGGGTTTGGTGCTGGCGGCTTACCGGAGCTCCGGCGAGGCACAGCGAGGGTTCGCGGCAGCGTTGTCGAGGACGAGGAGGCAGAGGGTGGTCGCGGCAGAGCTTGGGGTGGAGGAAATCAACGGCGGCGCTGAGCTTCCGTGGCGGCGGACTCCGTCCAAATTCCGGTGGCCTCGGGCTTAATTGGAGAGGGGAAGGAGTCAGGGAGGTTCAGGGATGAGAGGAGAAGCAGGTGGAGTGAAGAAATCGTCCGAGGGATGCCCTCTTTTATAGCGGGCGAGGGAGGGCAGCGCGGCATGGTTCGGTCGATCATGGTGACGACGGTAAGGGGTCGCAGGGGTACTGGCGATGATGCTCTCGTGCAGGCGACGTCATGGCGGAGCTGTAGAGCGTGATTGTGGTGAAAACGAGGGCCGATGGCGCTCGTCATCGTCTTCGCACCCTGGCGTTCGTGGCGGATGGCGTCGACCATGGCGTCGTGCACAGGGTTCCCGCGGGCCAGTGGGGTTGTCTGGGAGGCTGCTGGCGTCATGGCGACTCTCCTGGCGGACGCTGATGGCGAGGCGAGGGCTGGGTCAGTGGGGCATCGTGGCGCTCTGTCGCGTCCAGGGACGTCCTGGCGCGC
Organism: Lolium perenne; assembly: GCF_019359855.2. Lineage (NCBI taxonomy): Eukaryota > Viridiplantae > Streptophyta > Magnoliopsida > Poales > Poaceae > Lolium > Lolium perenne. The sequence continues at coordinate 271,675,795 of NC_067244.2, forward strand.
GTCCATGCCGATCCTGGCATGTGCTGGGCGTGTCTGGGCGCACAGGTTCTGGGCGGTGTGGTCGTCAACTTGGGTCAGCAAGTGTATGGTCATGATCAGTAGAGTGAGGGCAAGCTATGTGATATGTTGAGGTGGCCTGGATGGGAGAGGAGAGGGGTGAGCATGGTGAGGTGACAAGAGGGCCGGCATGGTCTAGTTCTGGTCAAGATGTCCAAAGCAAGGGCAGGCCAGTGGATGGTGAGGTAGAGGGGAGGTGCAGGATGCTCCAGAGCAGCAGGCAAGGGCAGAGGTAGACTTGGTCCAAGCAAAAATGCAGCATGGGCTTCAAATTTCACTCTGCCCACAAGGTGTTTGTGGAAATGCCCGAAAGAAAGTTTTTGTCAAATTTTGGAAAAATCCTTTGGTGGATCTCATTTATATATTCAGAGAGATGGAATGGTGGTGGTGGGGTTCAATTTGGAAAAGAAATGCAAAATGGCAAAAGTGAGATGATCTTCTCTTTATTTCAATGTCATCACTTGTCTCCTCTATTCTGGTCAACCTAGTCAACATTAGGTATGGTGGTCAACATGGAAGTTGTTGACCTTGACATGGTCTTGGATGACATGGTCATAGTTGACCAAGTTTGGTTTAGGAAAAGTCCAAACCAGGGGTGCAAAGTGGTGAAGAAAAAATAAAAGTGACATATGACCATTATCATATGTGAATTGAATTTGAGATTTCCTTTGATTGGATTCTTGTTTCTTTGATACAATTGTGTTTGTTTATCATATATAAGAGTTTTACAAACAATAGATCAAGCAAAGGTGGCCTTGGTTGAAGATTTGCAAAAATGGCTAAATGTGTATGTGAGCAAAAATGGGATTTTCTCCCTATTTGATTTCTCTCCATTTGTTTTGACTTTTGTTGACTCTAATGTGATTCTTATTAGTTTAGAAACATTTTCAAACCATTGAATCCATTCCAAAAGGTCTTGATCAAAGATTTGCAAAATTGGCCATAACACATAAGGGGTGAGGTTCAAATTTTATTATTTTGTGTAAATTGTTCCCCTTGCTTCACTTGGGCATGGGTTAGGGTCAATTTAGGGTTATATTAGGTTTGGAGATGGTTTCACACCATTTGGTCAAGGTAGAAGGGCATAGGTCAAGATTTGGGGAAATGGCTATGTGGCACATATGCTTCTATGCATATGTTGCATTTGAGTGTTAATTTGACTTGACTTGACCCAATTGGTGTTGTTGAGTGTTGAAATGGTATATAGGAGTGATCCCACCATTCACAACAAGTCTTAGGGTCAAGATCCTTAAATTCACAAATTTGCACTTTCTCTCATATGCCTCTATGGCATTTTTAGTTTCTCTTTTAATTTCTTTGGAAACCACTTGGAATTGGTTTGATAGGTACTAGGTAAGGTGTATGAAGGTTTTCCAAACCTCTAAGCAAGGTAGAAAGGCTTAGGGTAAGGTTTTATAAATATAGCCATAGGCACATATGCCTCTTTCTTATTTAATTTCTTTTTATTTCATTATAACTAATAGTGGTGAAAAGAGGGGTGAGGTTTAGGGTTTAGTGGGGTTCACCATGGTTCACCCCCATTTAGCATAAAAATATAAAGGTAGGGTTCAAGATTTACCTATTAGGGCTATATGCCCCTATATGTCTTCTACTTTATTTTGGGTTTCTCAAAATAGATCCAAAAATGATTTTTGGAGAAGATTAGGGTTTAAGGTTTTTCTTAGTTGATTTCTTTCTCTTTTATTTTATTTGGTTGGTGATCTTCACTTGATCACTTTAGGGTTTTAGGGTTTAGCACATAAGCATAATAACACTCATCATGGTAAAACACAAGATTTGAACAAGATCTATATGTATAAATCTCATTTTAATAAAAGTTTTTGTTGGTTCCAAAATTTGGAACTAGGGAAATTCATTTTGTTTGTTTTGAAATTTTTGGGTTGTTACATTATCCCACCGACAGTTTTTGGCGCCACTGCGTTCCCGCCTATTTTTCTTCCCGCGCTTTCCACTGCTTCCCGCCTCCGTCCTCCCGCCATTTTTTCACTATATATATGTTGGCTTGGCCTCCATTTACATATCACATCTAGACTCATATCTGCAAACCTCATCACCAGGTCACATGGCTTCCATCGTATCTCTAACCCTCCGGGAGGCGGAGGCGCTTTGCGCGTCGAACTACCCCTGCCCGCCGGGCTACCGCGTCCCTACCGGCTGGTTGCTGAGCGTCGGAGGGGTACCGGTCCCTCCTGTCCCTCTAGGTGTGGCGCGCGAGATGGCCATCACGAACCACTACTACTTCGAGCTCACGCCAGAGCAGCGGAGGAATCCCCAGTGGCATCCCGACTACAGCCCGACTTGGGAAAGCTTCTTCATCAATCGGCGTGAGAGGGCGCTCGCCAGGCACGAGGAGGGCAGCCCGCCTCCTTCGAACTTCAACGAGGCCGGCCGTCGGCTGTGGTGGCGCGACCGAACTCTCCAGGGCATCATGGCCCACCGTGGCCCCCGCCTGCGCTACCCTCAGTCCCAGCCCACGCGTGCTCTCCCGCCGAGGTTTGACTACTGCGACCCCGATGCCAGCGACGATGATGACGGCGACTACGATGACTACAGTGGAGAGTACTATAGGGCTAGGCAAGAGTATGACTGAATGACTCGAACAGTCGAATCTGGCCATGTATCTTAATTAATTTTCAGTTGAGCTAGGCACGAGTACTATAGGGCTAGGCACGAGTACTATCTGGCCATGTATCTTAATTAATTTTCAGTTGAGTTCTGTACTTTAATTCCACATGTAATCAAGGGAAACTTTTCTCATCATCAGCGTCTGCCACAACGACTTTATTGAAAATACAATAAAATAGATAAACAACTAGTCTAGTCGATCTACTCATCGTCGGAGGTTGTCTCGGTCCAAATGTCGTCCCACCGAGGGTCGTTGTCGGCCCAAGTTGTATTCGGGTTATCGAGCTCGAACACAGCGACGGCTCGACGGTGGCGCCTGTTGGACCTGCGTTGTGCCCGGAGGTCAGCGAAGAACGCGGCGGTGTTGTCGACGTCGTTGGGGAACTGCGCCCTCCACTGGCGCATCAGCTCCTCGTCGTGCTCGGCGATTGCGATCCGGCGCTGCACCTGGCGGTGGCGGCGAAGGTCCTCGTCGTCGACGAGGCACGGCGTCGGCGCGAGGAACTCCGCCTCCTCTAGCGATTCGACGTCTGGGAAGTTCATGTTGCACCGTGGCCGCCGAAATCGCCATGCGGCCGCGTCGTAAGCGCGCGCCGCCAGCTCTGGGGTGTTGTACGTGCCGAGGGTGAGCCGGAAGCGACCGGCGCGCATCTAGGCGTAGAACCTACCGTTCGGACGCGCTCGGACGCCACGGAAGTCGGACGAGCCGCGACGGCGCGGCGGCATCCCGGCGACGAATGAACGGAGGCGACGGCGACGTGTGGTTCCGCGCGCACGCGGCACTTTATAGCACAGCGACGCAGCAAGTTTGGCGACAGGTGGCGCGTGGAAGCGGCGGGGCGTGGCACGTGGAAGCGGCGGCGACAGGTGGCGCGGGGAAGCGGCGGGGCGTGGCACGTGGAAGCGGGATCTACACGTCGCACGATGGTGGTGGCGGGGCGAGGCACGTGGAAGCGGCGGCGACACGTGGCACGGGGAAGGGACACGTGTGGCGGTGGCGGTGGTGGCCAGTACATGGCGGTGGCGGTGGTGGGCAGTACACGGCGGTGGCCCGTACATGGCGGTGACGGTGGTGGCCAGGCGGTGGCGGTGGCGACGGTGGCCAGTACACGGCGGTGGCGACGGTGGCCAGTACACGGCGGTGGCGACGGTGGCCTGTACATGCATGGCGGTGGCGGCGGTGGACACGTGTGGCAGTGCGGTGACTTTTTTTTCATTTTAAATAAGGCGGGAATGAAACTTTTTTTAAAAAGTGGCCTTTGGACCCGATTTGTATTACAAACCGGGACTAAAGTGGACTTTTTTTAAAAAGTGGCCTTTGGTCCCGGTTTGTAACACGAACCGGGACCAAAGGGGGGGGGCAGTATAAAAGAAAACACTTCGTCTCCGCGGAGATCAATCCCGCGGAGACGAAGCAGTTGTGCCGCCAGTCGCCGAATCGCCGCCGCCGCCGTTATCGCCGCCGCCCTCCCGCGCGCGCCATCGCCACCGCCGCCGCCGCCGCCACCCGCCGCCCTCCTCTCTCTCCCGCACGCGCGCGCACGCGTTGGCGCGCGCCCGGCCCGCCGCGGCGCCTCCTCGACCGCCGACCGCCGCCACCGCTCGCCTCCGCCTCCTCACCGTCGACCTCCGCCGCCGCCGCCGCCACCACGCGCGCAGGTATGGCGCCTCCCTCCTCTCCCTCCTCTCCCTCCTCCGGCCGGCCGACCGGCGGCGCCACGGCCATGCATATAGTTTCAATTTTTTTGTTTTTATATATGTTAGATTAATTAGTTTAGTTACAAAATAGATGATTTGTAAATTAGTACATAATTTGATTTAAATTAGTTACAAAAATAGTTAGTAAATTAGTTACAAAAATAGTTAGTAAATTAGTTACAAAAATAGTTAGTAAATTAGTTAGAATTGAAATAGTTAGTTTGATTTAAATTAGTACATAGTTTGAATTAGTTTAGTTACAAAAATAGTTAGTAAATTAGTTAGAAATAGTTAGTTTGATTTAAATTAGTGTAGTTATTAGTTACAAAAAAATTAACAAAATAGATTCATTTATGTCGGCGCCGCCCCCGCGCGCCCGACGACTTAGACCGTGGCGGTGCCGAGTCCGTAGCGGTGCCGCCGCAACATAGACTTAGGGTCGCGAAATAGAGAAAGAGCGAGCGAGGAGGAGCGCCGAGTCCGTGGCGGTGCCGGTACTGCCGGCGCCCCTGCCGACGCCCCCAAAACAGGGTCATTCAATTCCCGCTACCGCTCCCGCTGTCGTTCCCGACCCCCGATCCGGATCGATCGATCCGGGGTCGTGGAACGCGGCGTTAGTACAAAAGTAGTGAAGTTTTTTATTTAGCACAATATCATGTTTTTTATTTATATTAGTACATATATGATTTGTTTTCGTAGCTACGATGCCGCGACAGCCGCCGCGCCGTGGTCTGACTCTTCTAGAGGAGATGGAGCAGATGGGGGAGGTCCGGGACTGGGCTCCGCCGGGGTGGCACTGGGAGGTCTTAGCTTCCGGGTCGCGCACCTTGGTGCGGAATCCGGGTCCCGTTGTCGACCCGGATATTCTTTGGTGGAGGTCTTATGGGCCACGGTCGTTTCAGAGGGAGCCGGCCCCGCCGGAGGAGGTAGCTCAGCGCATTGAAGCGGAGGACCAGCACGTTCGCCGTTACATGTACGCGTTAGACAACATGTATAGGACCGGATGGAGCGTTATGCGGGGATCTCATGTTAGCTATGCTCCCGTTGTTGTTCCGTGGCTTTGGGGGTACACCCAGCGTGGCTCAGGACCCGGTCGGCGCCCTCTAGGATCCGGTCTGCGCGGTTGAGTGGTTGTAGTAGTGATTGATATGTATTAGGGTTAAATAAACATGAACCCGATCTATGTATGCATGTAACTGCAGTATCTGCTTTCAGCACTATATTATCGATCCTTAGTTAAGAACTACATACGTAACTCCATTTTCAGTTTTCTGCATTATCCTTAATTTGATCATATGATGGTTCCTATGTATAGCTTGCAGGTCGTTGTAGAAAGCATGGACAGAGATGAAATTCAAGAAAATTTCATGGAGGAACTCATAGCAAACGGTACTCTGGATGATCGCGACGATGACGTTATTCCAGATGATGGCGGTGACGATGTCACCGCAACTTATTTGAATGACTCCGGTGAGGGAGCGGAGAATATTGAGGAAGAAGATCCTAGTGGCGCCGGTGAGGAACAAGATCATCATAATGGCTCCCGAACTGTAGTTATCACCGAGGTATATAAATTAATTAAGCCGCTATTGATCGACTAGATGCATTAACTAATTAAATTGTACTGACTATGAACTATTTCTTTTTTAGCCCTCCGGATCGAGCACTTCTTCTGTAAAGTCGAGGAAGCGAGGCCCGGCCAAAAAGTTGGATGACGGTGTTAGGCACGACATCACCCACATCGAAAAGGATGGTAAACCGATTGCTCCAGAGAAAGGTGCAAAGGCATTTATAGCTCAATGCGGAGTGCTTGTTAGGGACCACGTCCCGATCACCGTTCGAGAATGGCACAAGCCGAAGGGACTAGTGCTGTCTGCAGAGGAAGAAGCTCAAGGTCTTTATATCGATGATGTAGCCAAAAACAGCATTATGAACAAGCTCATGTCACATTTCAACATAGTACCCGAAGAGGGGGGTGACGCTGAAAAGGCCAAGATGGAGCAGGCCCTCCGCGAGTTTGGCAAGAAGAAGATGGCCGAACTATTCAAGAGCCACAAGAAAAGATTGCGCCGCCTTATCAAGTTAAAGAAGACTCCGGACAGTGAGAAGGTAAAAAATCACTGGGACGAATTCGTGAAGTACTGACACGGAGTCGAAGAATTTAAGAGAAGGTCGGAAATAAATAAGGCAAATGCTGCGTTGAAGCTATATCACCAAATTCTGGGTCCAGGTGGATACAGGGCTAACCATCCTAAGTGGCAGGCAGCTGAGGCGGAACTGACTAGTAAAGGGATCAGATTAGGGACACACGGTTGGATCGAACGGTGCAAGGAGTGGTTCTACGGGATTGGGGGAACGTTGGATCCAGAAACAGGGAAGTGCATCTATAAGAAAGCTCATCTGAAGGTTCCCATTGATGCCCTGGAAAAAGCACATAGGGACATGGAGGCGGGGTTGTTCCAGCCCGAAAGAGAGAACGATGAGCTGACACGCGCCCTTGGGAACAAAGAACACTCCGGACGAACACGAGGCACAGAAGGCTCCGTTCCGTGGAAGTATGGCTTTCCTGCGGAAAGGAAGAGATTTCCTGATAAAAGCCATGAGAGGAGGAAGGCAAGGGAAACAGACCGCCTGGCTAACTTAGAGGAGGGTATGAGCACCATGAAAGCCCAATTAACCATGGTAAGCCAAGTACTTACATCTCAGATGGCTCAGGGGCAGGCTGTAGATCCTGCATTGCTCAATGCCCTCGCCCCGCTGCAATCTCAACCACACCGGAAAAGCAGCGTGGCTTCCTCTCAGCAGGTGGATAATGATGATGATGATGACTAGGTGGTCGAGCCTCCTCGCTACCCCCCCGTGGATGATCTCACTGAGAGCCGTCCTTGTGAGCTGCATGTTAAAGTTTTCAACCTATCCTTCAAGGCGGCGGTCGGTATCCTCTTACCTACAAGGTCTTACCATTGCCGTCCGGTCCAAGACGACTTTGCTGTTGTGATGGTGGATGAAGTGTTGAGAGAGTATGAGGGGTTGGTGCTTGAGCACCCTGCAGGTGAAGATGGGGAAATCAAAGAACTAGGAGAAGCCCGTAGAACCACCGTGCAATGGCGGAAGGAGAACATTGTGTTTCCAGGTGAGAAGCCAACAAGCAGGCCACCTCCGCCTCCTCCGCCACCTGTGTGCCTCCCTCCGCGTGATGATTCTCCTCTGCGCGATGATGATTCCCCTATCCATGACCAGTCTCCTCCGCATGAAAATACTCCGCCGCCTCCTCCTCCTCGTTAGGAGACTCCGCCGCCTCCACCTAAGCAAAAGAGGAAGCGGTCCGCGGCACCTCCTACAGCTCCGAAGAGATCATCAACTCCAATGAGGGCACAGACTCCAGAGTTGTTACCACATGAGCAGACTGAAGAGCAAAAGGCGTTTCTTGCGCCGAAGAAGATGTTTATTCCACTGCAGACAGTGAAGCACTTTGCCGAGACGAGAATGAAGAGACCTGAGCTGAGAGCTGATTATGACCGCTCTCTTGGACAGTCCTCTAGAGCGAGCAAAGAAGCAAAAAAAGTCGCCCAGCTTGGACAGCAGGACATTCAGGCCGTACCCCACTTCATCGTGGAGCCCTATCATGATCCAGAGATGGCATCGATGATCGAACGGGCGGCTAGAGCTCAGGGAGCATCAGTTGAGTACGAAGATTACTATCCAACGGCTCAAGTGGTAAACAAGTATAGATACGGATCTGATCTCGTCAAACCTGGCGAGCTCGCGCGTCTAGGGACTCAGATGCGAAGGTTGCATGACTGGTACCTGAAAGCCTGTCGAAGAGGTGATGCCTACCTCACCGTGTATCTTAGAGATGAGCATTACTTCCGGGGGAAAGACGAGATAAACCTTGAGTTAGAAGAACTATTTCAGTTATTCAATCAAGACGCCCTCGACAAAGCTGTCATCAGTTACACGCTCGTAAGTGATTTATTTGTGTAATTAAGTTTGTAGCTCATTCATTTGCACTAACAATTATCCTCATTATATTCTTTGTGTACGCTATACATTTAATTATGCAGAATGAAGAAGCTGGAATACAAAAGAGGCAAGCTCCTACCGCTGGGGTTCATAGACCCAAACACAGTTCATGAAGTTACGGTTCGAGACTTCGCCAAGGACACAGAGGACAACATCGTAATGTTTTTAGAGAAGCAAGCAGACAAAGAGAATATATTCTTTCCCTACAACTTCAAGTGAGTGTTATATATAACATACATTATGCTTGTGCACCTTCCACTTTATTCTCGTAATCATTGAGCTATGCTTGTGCAGTTTCCACTTTATTCTCCTAATCATTGATCTTCACCTTGGAGTCGTAAAAGTCATGGACTCGAAACATAAAGAATATGCGGAATGGGCGGACATGGCTGCCATCCTCCAGAGGTAGTTTCAATCAATTTCGTATTGGCATCTTCATCTGCTCTAATTCGAAGATATCATCAACTAATCAATTACTCATTTACTCATTATTTTTTGCCGGGCAGGGCTTGGAAACGGTTCATCAATACTGTTCCGGGTAAATGGAAACCGGAGCTTACATTTGAAGATTACCCTGTAAGTAGTACTATATATATAGCTATGTCCGTGAAACTTTATATATGATATTTACTTTCAATACGATGCTTGATTATTAGTTTGATCGAACTATTTTTTCGTAAAGTGTATGAGGCAGGAACAAGGGAATAACTTATGTGGATACTACGTCTGCACCTTCATGCGTGACATGTCCTGTCCCAAGGGTGGGGATGCCCAAATACACCACACTCGTGTACGATAAATTTTTTTCACAATTAATCTTAATTAGTACCATCTATTGTATTGAGTTCCATTCATATATTGATCTCCTTTTTTAAATATAGATGACACGCCTGCGGGACACTCTCATAACAGCGGATCAAATAAAAGCAATTCAAGAGGAAATCGCGGGATTCTTTATTACCGAGGTCCTTACCCCAGGTGGAGAGCACTATCGGAAGATCGTGACGGCGGAGGATATTCGTCGAGGAGATGTTGTATTGTAAATATGCATGCATTACGTGTACTGTGTTGACTATGTCGTGTACTGTTGACGATGTCTATATATATTCATGACGATTTTTTGTGGTTTCTTGAATGATATATATGCATTGCTGAAACTCTGCCGCGGCAGAGAAACGCCCTGTTTCTCTGCCGCGGCAGAGAAACGCTGGTACAGCCTAAATACGTGCGCGGGCAGAGAAATAGCAATTCTCTGCCGCGGCAGAGAAACCTAGGCCCGGTTCGTACCACGAACCGGGACCAAAGGCCTTCCACCGCGAGCTCCCTGGCCGCACCACGTGTCGAGGCCTTTAGGCCCGGTTAATCTTTGAACCGGGACTAAAGGGTACCCCCTTTAGTCCCGCCTAATTGGTCCCGGTTCGGGAACCGGGTCTGAAGGCCCAAATGGACCGGGCCTATTGCCCCTTTTTCTACTAGTGTTATCTACTCCCTCACACTCTTCTCCTACTCTCCCCCACGAAAATGCAGCTCCACCTAGCTCCCATGGCCGGCCATGGCCATGGAAAGAACTCCAAGATGAAGCTCCCTCCTCCCTCAAGCTCCTCCTCACCATGAGAGCCTCCCTCTCCTTCTTCTCCCCAACCCTAGATGGTTTTCTCTCCTCTTCCTCTTCCTCCATTGCTAAGATTGGATCTTGATGCAGGTGCATGTTGGTCCAAGCATGGAGAAGCTTGAGCAATCCTCAGATCTGAAGTTCTTGAGCAAAGTTCGTCCAAATCCCTGCAGTAATTTCTGCTATCTTGCTGTTTCAGATTCTGGTACTAACTTGTAAAATCCACCAAATCTCGTGTGCAGATCCAAATCGAGTGATTCAAAGTTCCGCGGATAGGTATTCAAAAGATCTACAACTTGGCGTTGGTCTCATCCTCAAATTCGCTACAGATTCTCCCTGGTAAATAAAGTTCTGGAAACATGCAGATTCACTGTTTGTTAGATTTGTTCCATTTTACAAAACCTTTTTGAGCAAACTCAACTGCGGGCGAAAGCCCACTTCAATACCTTCATTTTGGCGGTGGTTTCACTTCGATTGACCTCGTGAAACTGAAATGGTTCACAGATCAAGATCTGGACAGATGTCGTGGTATCGTCACGGCATATGCCATAGGGTGGCTAATCGAAGTGGTTCCTGAGGGATCTCACGGCGGTATCCGGATGCGGGTATGGGCACGAGCGACACGGCGACGTACCCAGGTTCGAGGCCCTCCAATGGAGGTAAAACCTCTACTCCTGCTATGAGTGTATATGATGATCACACAATACAATGGTGCTCCTAGAGCTGTGTCCGGCTGCTCCTGAGAGGCTAAGGGAGACGATGGTCTCTCTCACAGGGCAGCTCTGTAGGTGGGTGAAAGTAGTAAAATGATCGATCCCCTGCACGAGAGGGGGTAGTGCGGCTTATATAGGCACCGGCACTTTACATATAAGACCCTATAGTTTACTGGCCGGCTTGGCCGGCTCCGGCTTCCGCTCCTTCCCGAGGCGGTGACGTCAGGAGTGGTTGAGGCATCGTGGCCTGTCCCATCCGGCTGCCACGGTCAGCGGTATGGAGAGGAGGTGTCCCTGTCTCCGTCAGCCACTGTAGCTAGTACGGATCGTCGTAAGCCCTGACGGCCTGTCCGGCGCGTGGCACTATTACTCCACAGTGCCCCGCGCTTTACGGAAGATGGAGTCAGCGTGGACTTTAGGAACCCGGACCACCAACCCGGTTCCTTCCAGTGCAAGACTCGCCAGCCTCGAGTCGGTCTGAGGTACAAACCCCAGTCGGATATGGCTTGTAGAAGCCGGCCCGGCCTACAGACATTGGTGGCCGTAGCCAGGCCGACTAGGACCTAGAGCCAGCCGGCTTCCGGACCAGCCGGCCACGGCGCCAGCCGGCTGCTCCTCAGCCGGCCTTTGCCGCGAGCCGGCCAGTGGCCAGCCGGCTGCTCCGCGTCCATTGCCCTATCCGGGGTCTTCCCCCCGACATTAGCCCCCGAAGCTGGCAAGGTCCTGCGTTTAGAAGGACCTAGGCAGGTTTTCCTGGCTTCTCGAATATATTTGACGGCACTAGGAGGGGCCGACTGAGAATTTCCATTCAGCCGGCTGCGCCCTCATCCGGCTCGTTCCCGCCGGCTGCTTTTTACACTTGTACAATTTTCGCTTTCTCGCAAGATCTGATGGCGTCTCCGCCTTGCTGATGAATTTTGGTTCGAATGGAATTTATCGTCCGGCTCCGGCTTGCGGCGCGCCGAAGTCTCCGCCGCCTCGGGCCCTGCGCCCGACTTGACTGATCTGACGCCTGGCCTGGCGGTCGGTTCGTCTGGTCACATCAATGTCCCTCCGGATCTGGTGCGGTAGTGGGCGACGTGGTGTGGCCGTTTCTGGTAACGGTAGCGGTCGTGGGAGGAGTTACGGCGCAGTAAATCCGGAGACGTGGCCCACGTCGGCCACTTGGAGGCCAACCGCCCGCCGCGGTCGGCTATAAATGCCGCGGGGGCGGTATCGAGGCGGCACTTGCCCCTTTCTTCCTCCTCGCGCTCCTGCCTCGCTCCTTCTCTTCACTCGGGCTCTTCGCTGCTCCGACGCCGTTCCTCTTCCGTTCTTCGGGCGAACCTCAGCGAGCGGTTGCCCCGACGATCCTCCGCCGAGCTGCCGCCGCAAACCCGCCAATCCGGCGCCACGGGGCCACGCGCATCGACGGCGCGCCCTTCTCCACCGCGATCTCCTCCAGCGAGGAGCGGCTCTTCTTCGCCCTTCCGCCTCTCCTGGACCTCCTCTTCTTCTTCGTCCTCGATGGCCCAGCCGAGCGGCTCCTGGAAGGGTTCCTATATGCAGGAGGACAACATTGCCCGGCTCGTGCGCCTCCGCCGCATCCCGGCAGGGGTGATTACCAGGGCGCCGGGTGCGGAGAAGGAGCCTCGGCCGGAGCCCGGCGAACGCGTGGTCTTCGGCGCGCATCTTGACCGCGGATTGGGTCTGCCGGCTTCCAACTTCTTCCGCCGGTTCCTCGACCACTTCGGCCTGCAGCCGCACCACCTGCCGGCCAACGCCATGATCCTCCTCAGCTGCTATGTGGCCTTCATGGAAGGCTACGCCGGCTTGTGGCCGGACGTGGAGTTTTGGAGCCGGCTCTTCTACATCAAGGCGCAGACGACCGAAGGCCACCTGAGGACCTGCGGCGCCGCCTCCATCTATCCTCGCACGGGTACGTCCTTCCCGCGGATTCCGACTGTCGATTCTGTAAAGAATTGGCAGATGTCTTTCTTTTATGTGCGGAATGAGAGCCCGGCCTTCGACCGGCTCAACCTGCCGGAATACAACCCGGCTCCGCCAGTCGGCCGGATCAACTGGGGCTACAACGCCAAGTCCTCGGACCCGAACGCGGAGGTGAACCTCCTGTGGGACTTCCTGGGCGAGTGCGTCGCGGAGGGCCGGCTGAGTGCCGAGGACCTCCTCTGCACCTACATCTCGCGCCGGGTCATACCGCTCCAGTGGCGCGTCCACAAGATCGGCCATATGTCCGGCCGGCTCGACCCGACACGGACGTCGAAGGTGGAGCTCTCCAAGTCCCAGGTGGCTCACCGGGTGAACAACATCACCAAGGCCAACATGCCGGACAACTGGAATTGGGGGCTGCCACCTTACAACCGGGAGCAGCCGCCTGAACTGGTAAGTTTAACGTTTTTGCCGTCTTCCGGCTTGCGGCTGCGTGGCCGACTTGATATTTATCTTGTTGTTTTCAGCTTTTCACCCGCCAAGGCATCGAGGATGGCGACTTGGCGACGAAGGTCTGGACGCCGGATCACATCGACCCGGCTGACCTAGCCGGCGACCAAGCCGGCGACGACGATCTGCCGGTGGTGCAGGATCGTGGCGGCTGTGGGGAGCATAACCCGCCGCCCTCGCCTGAGCATGAGCAGGAGCAGGAGCAGGAGCAGGAGCAGGCGGAGCCGGCCCAATCCGGCACGGGGCCCATCCCGGTGGTGCCTCTGCGCGCGGTGCCGCCTACGAGCACGGCGACTTCTGCGCCGAAGGGGAGGAAGCGGGCCGGCGTCGGGTCTACGGTCGCTTCGGAGGCGAGGGCCAAGAAACAGCGCCGGCTGGCGCCCAAGAAGGTCCCGGAGAAAGCCGGGTGAGTTCTTTTTCCTTTGTTGTTTGATTCCTTTTCTTTCCTTCCTCTCTGTACTTATCTTTTCTTGCTTGTTCAACTAGGGCCGCGATTAAGTTTACCCAGGGAGGCGGCTCTCGGCAGGCTCCTCCCGTCATGTCGCTGCTTCAGCGGCAAAGGAGGGAGCCAACCCCGCAACCTTCAGCACGCGCGCGCACGCCGCCGGCTGCTAACGTGCCACCTGCGGCCACACCACCTTCTGCGGGGGCGTCTTCTTCTGCGGCGCCTTCTGCGGCGCCTGGCGGCGGAGACCAGGGTCAGTCGGCGCGCCGGCCGACCCTAGACGACATGTTCCCGCGCCGCGCCGCGCCCCGTTTGTGGAGCAGGCAGCCGGAGCTGGCAGGGGCATGCCATCTGCGGCTGGAGCTGGAGCTGGTGGGGCTGCGCCGCCTTCGACCGGAGTCGGCGGGCCCGCGCCCAACATCGTGGTGCTGGAGAGCTCTCCGGAAGGAGCGCCTCAAGCGCCGGATGCGACGGCTCCCACCGGGCCGACTGCTTCGACCGCGCCGCCTCCAGCTTCGGAGCCGACGAGGAGGGAGCCGACCGGGAAGGAGTCAGCGAGGGAGGAGCCAGCGCGCTCGAAGGACGCCGACTCCCGGGCGCTGGTGAGGACGAGGGGCCCGCCGGGCCCAACTGAGGGCCTTCATTTGGCCAAGGGGGCCCGGCTGCTGCATGTGCCGTCTGCCTCTGACTCCAGCCTTGGCTCGGCTGGCACCATGGAGGCTGCGTGGCACAAGGCGGATTCTTGCGAGGTGTTCAACCGGGAGGGACAGCCTGGTGCGGCGCCCATGAAGATGGTCTTCTCCGGCTACCGGGCCAGCCTTAAGAACAAGGCCGCCGAGGCCCTTGCCCAGCTAGCAACGCTGGAGGATGCTGACAAGGTAGGTGTCTTCTTGTTTTTGCAATTTTGTTATTATCCTGGTAGCCCTCCGAGGCATGGTCCGGCTGCTTGGAGCCGGTCCGGGTTTCGTCTGGATATCTGATTGTTTCCTTTCAGGCGGTTACGGAGCGACGCACCGTCTTGTACAACAAGGTGGTGACTAGCTACCACAAGGCCAAGATCGAGCGAGCCGGCTTGGCTCGCGAGCTGGAGGCTGTCAAGGGTGAGGCCTTCTCTCTTTTGACTTGCTTTTCCTGTGAGTTTCTTTTTTACTGACGGCCCATTTTTGCCGGCTTGCAGCTGAGGCCGCCCGGGTCCCGCAGCTTGAGTCGGACCTCCGAGTTGCCCGCGCTCAATGCGCCACGAGCGAGGAAGCGAACCGGGCCGCTGCCGCCAAGCTGAAGGTGGCTGACGGGGAGCTGAAACGGCTGCGCCTTCTTGAGGCTAACCATCTCAAGGAACTTGCCGCCCTCAAGAAGGAACAGGAGGAAAAGCTGGAGGGTCTGAGCAAGCGGTTGGAGGAGGTGGAGCGGCAACGGCTTTCGCTCCAGCAAGAGGTGACCACCAAGTCCAACGAGCTGTCGGCCACCACCAAGCGGTGGTTGGGGGAACTTAGCGCGCTCGACCGCGGCTTGGCGGGTGAGTCTTTTGTCTTATGCCTTCCCTTTTGCCGGCTTTCGGCCGTCGGCTGCCGGCTTAGGTTGGCAGCCGGCGGCAGAAACTTGATTTTTTCGATATCTCCATCTTCGGGCTGGGGGCAGTCGGTTCTTGCCGGCTGTCGCCAGGCTTTTTTTTTTTTTTTTTTTTTTTGAAATCTCCATCTTTGGGCTGGGGGCAGTCGGTTCTTGCCGGCTGCCGCCAGGCTTACTTTAGAGCTTCAGAATCTCCATCTTCAGGCTGGGGGCAGTCGGATCTTGCCGGCTGCCGCTAGGCTTACTTTAGGACTTCGAAAATTTGCATTTTTCAGCTTATTTCGGCTTTGATGGCTTCTGACATGCTTTTCTTCTTTGCAGCGGCCTTCCCTGAGGCGCAGGAGGAGGCGTTAGCGGCTGTTGGCAGGGCGCGGGAGGATCGCCGGCAGGCCACTGGGGAGCAGAGCTCCGACTGCTTCACCATGGACGACTATCTGGCGTCCATCGCCGCCCGCGTGGAGCCAGTCACCAAGCTTGGCTGGGAGCTGCGGAAGGCGGCGGAGGAGCTGATCCGACTGCTGTGGCCGATGGAGACGCTGCCGGAAGATCTTTCCAATCTCATCGCTTGGCTGGACAGGGCTCCCGACCGCTTCTTGGACTGGAAGGAGTTGGCCACGCGCGCCGGAGCCGATATGGCGCTATCTTTTGTGCTTTCCTGGTATAACGAGGTTAGCCTCGACCAGTTGGAGTTCCGGCGCGCCGACGTGGAGGACAAGCTCCCGGCGGAGAACAAGACTGCTCGGCTTGCCCGCGCCTGCGCCATTGCCGACTTCGTCGACAAGTCCATCTTTATCGCGGACCCGAATCCGCCGTCTGACGACGAGGAGGAGGAGGCTGAGGACGAAGAGGCGGACGACGTGCCCGAGGATGACCCGGCAGCCGGCCCTGCTGATGCTCCTCCGGCTGGTCCTGATTCAGCCGGTGCTTAGCTTCTACCTGTCTTTCAATTGTTGCTTTTGCCAAGACAATTCGTTAAATCCCCGGGATGCTGGGTGCATATGTAAGACAGTATTATCGCCCTTTAATTAAGTCACACTTTAATGTGTTTGTTAATCATTTTGCGTGCCGAGTTGCTTTCTTTCGACTCGTTCGCTTTTTCCCATCCGCCCCACTCTTTGGCTGTGCCCTTGCCGGTCGTACGTCCGACTTGCGATCCGTCGCCGGATCAAGAGCGGGCCGCTGGGTGAGGCCGACAGTATTTCAGTCCACCGAGCTGAATTCGGCAATCCGGCACTTTTATGAAAAGTTGCAAGTCAACTCGCTTTTACTCTTTCCCTTAGTCGTTTTTCGCGTGCCGGCTCCCTAGGCCTTACTCCCGCCAGCCGGACAGCCGGGTTGCGGTCTGTAGCTGGATCGGAAGCCGGCTGTCGGAAACCGGATCACGTTACTGAGCCAACCACGTGAAAGGGTTCAAGCCAATTGGCGAAACGAAATAGAGTATGCGAAAAACTTGTCGGAAACGGCGCTCTCGGCGCAAGCTTTTTCATAACTTACAAAAGGGATACAAGGGATACATACATTCCTGCTCTCATGTGTAAAATGGGCGGAGTAACCTGACATTCCAGGGACGTTTAGTCTCCTCGTCAGCCTTGTCCGGCTTGTTTTTCTTAGCCTCTTGGGCATCTATGAGATAGTAGGAATCATTGCCTACTGCCTTGCTCACGATGAAGGGACCCTCCCATGGGGATGACAGTTTATCTTTGTCCGGCTGTCCGCTGGATCAGCCGGAGCACTAGGTCTCCTTCTCGGAATGCCAAGGGCTGGACCTTCCGGCTGTGATAGCGTCGGAGGCTTTGCTGGTAGATAGTAGATCTAGACTCAGCCAGCAGCCGGGCCTCTTCGACCAGGTCAACTCCATCTTCGCGAGCTTCTTTGGCTTCGCTTCGTGTAGAGCTTGATCCTTGGCGCATCATGCTCGATATCAGCCGGCAAGACGGCTTCGGCCCCGTATACGAGGAAAAAGGTGTGAAGCCGATCGAGCGGTTTGTCGTTGTGCGCAGGCTCCACAGCACATTGGGCAGTTCTTCAATCCAGCAGCCGGCTGCTCGCTCGAGCGGCTCCACCAGCCGGGGCCGAATGCCGGCTAGTACTAAGCCGTTAGCCTTTTCCACTTGTCCGTTGGACTCTGGGTGTGCCACAGAAGATAGGGCCATCCGGATCCCCATTTCCCCGCAATAGCGAGAGAAGATGCCTTGGGAGAAGTTGGTGCCGTTGTCGGTGATGATGGTGTGGGGGTAGCCGAATCTCACAATGATTTCCTTGAGGAATGTGACGGCTGTGGACCCGTCCAGTTTCTTGATTGGCTTGGCTTCGATCCACTTGGTGAATTTGTCAATCATCACCAAGAGATGTGTCATGCCGCCTCGCGCTGTTCTGAATGGGCCTACCATATCCAAGCCCCATACGGCAAATGGCCATGTGATGGGGATGGTTTTCAAGGCGGAAGCCGGCTGGTGTCTCTGCTTTGCGAAGCGCTGACAGCCGTTGCACTTCTTCACCAACTCTTCTGCGTCTCTGAGCGCAGTCGGCCAGTAAAAGCCGTGCCGGAAGGCTTTGGCCACTATGGCTCTGGATGAGGCGTGATGTCCGCACTCTCCTTGATGGATTTCCCGTAGGAGTTCAATCCCTTCAGCCGGCTCGACGCACCGCTGGAACACCCCACTTACGCTGCGTTTGTACAGCTGGTGGTTGATGATGGTATAGGCCTTGGCCCTTCTCTCAATCTGCCTCGGCCCGGACTCTATCATCAGGCAGCACACCGTCGGTGAGGTAGGAGAGGAATTCTTGTGCCCATGAAGGTACGCATCTTATCTCGAATACGCTAACCAACAGGGCCTCCTGCGTGGGAGCTTCCGGGTTCGACTGCATGGTCGCCGGGTTCGGCTTGCTAGCCGGCGGGTTCGGCTTGCTAGCCCCCGAGTTTAGCGATGAAGCCCCCGGGTTGGACTGAGAAGTCCCCGGGTTCGGCATGCTAGCCGGCGGGTTTGGCTTGTTAGCCCCCGACTTGGGCGATGAAGCCCCCGGGTTCGGCTGAGCAGCCCCCGGGTCAGCCGGCACGAATATTGAATCCGAGTCCGGTGACGGTATGATGGACGGCTTCTTGAGAACTGCCAAGGCGACACCCGGCGGAATAGCTTGCCGGGTTGAGCCAATCTTGGACAAGGCATCAGCCGCCTCGTTGTTTGCTCGTGGCACGTGGTGGAATTCGCAGCCGTCGAAGAAGCCGGATAACTGCTGGACATGGAAGCGGTACGAGGCCATGTTGGCGTCCTTCGCGTCCCGCCGCGATGCTTGCTGTATGACCAAGTCGGAGTCGCCGAAGCAGAGTATGCGACGCACGCCAATCTCCTTGGCCAGCTTCAGCCCATGAATGAGCGCTTCATACTCCGCCACATTGTTGGATGCGGCGAAGTGGATCTGCAGGACGTAGTCCAGCCGGTCTCCCTTGGGAGAGGTGATGACGATGCCGGCTCCCAAGCCATTGCGCATCTTCGAGCCGTCGAAGTGCATCTTCCAAAGGTGTGGAATCCGGCACAAAGCGGCAGGTACTGCATTTCAGCCTGGGCCGACGAAGAAGTCCGCGAGGATCTGCGACTTGATGGCTGTGCGTGGCTCGTAGAGGATGGTGTGGGCGGCTAGCTCCAGGGCCCACTTGGCAACCCGGCCGTTGGCATCCTTGCTGCCGATGATTTCCGCCAAAGGCGCTGTGGCAACCACCCTGATGGGGTGCTCTTGGAAGTAGTGCTTGAGCTTCTTGGCCGCCATGTACACGCCGTAGGTGACCTTCTGGTAGTGGGGGTAGTTTTGCTTCGACTGGGAGAGCACTTCGCTGAGGTAATAGACTGGGCGCTGGACCAGCCGCTCTCGTTTCGGCTTCTTTGCGCTCCACCACCAGGACGACGCTAACCACTCGGTTGGTGGCTGCGATGTACAACAGCATCGGCTCCATTGAAGCCGGCGCTGCGAGGATTGGCGCGGTTGAGAGCACGCGCTTCAAGTCACGGAAGGCCTCATCTGCCTGTGGTGACCAGACGAACTTGTCCGCCTTCTTCATCAATTGATACAGGGGCAGTGCCTTCTCTCCCAGCCGGCTGACGAAGCGGCTCAAGGAAGCCAGGCAGCCAGCAAACTTCTGGACGTCCTTGAGGCACTGCGGCAGTTCCATCTTCTCCAGGGCACTGATCTTGTCCGGGTTGGCTTCGATCCCTCGCTGAGAGACGAGGTAGCCAAGGAGCTGGCCAGACGGCACGCCGAATGTGCACTTGGCCGGGTTGAGCTTCATCCGGAATCTTCTCAGATTGGTGAAGGTTTCTCTCAGGTCATCAAGGAGGGTAGTCGTCTCCTTGGTCTTTACAACGACATCATCCACATATGCATGAACGTTTCTGCCGATTTGATCCTGCAAGCATTTTTGCATGCACCTTTGGTAGGTGGCGCCTGCATTTTTCAAGCCGAACGGCATAGTCGTGTAGCAGTAAGCCCCATATGGGGTAATGAACGAAGTCTTTATTTGATCATCCGGATTCAAAGGAATCTGGTGGTAGCCTGAATAGGCATCTAGGAAAGACAACAGTTCACAGCCGGCAGTCGAGTCTATGACTTGATCTATGCACGGCAGGGGGAAGGGATCCTTCGGGCATGCCTTGTTCAGGCTGGTGTAGTCGATACACATGCGCCAGGAGCCGTTCTTCTTCAAAACCAGGACCGGGTTCGCCAACCAGTCCGGGTGCAGCACTTCCATGATGAAGCCGGCAGCTAGGAGCCGGGCGATTTCTTCACCGATGGCCTTCCTTCGTTCTTCGGCGAAGCGCCTGAGAGGCTGCTTCACCGGCTTGGCCTCAGGCCGGACGTGGAGGTGGTGCTCAGCCAACTCCCTCGGCACACCCGGCATGTCTCTTGGAGTCCATGCGAAGATGTCCCGATTCTCACGGAGGAAGCTGGTGAGCTCGCTTTCCTATTTCTTGTTCAAGCCGGCACCGATGGTGACGAACTTGTCCGGCTGCGCCGGGTCCAGCAGGATCTTCTTGGTGTTGTCGGCCGGCTGGAAGTGAGTCGTCCCAGCCGGGTTGCCCGCAGCCGGCATGTCTGTCTGCGCGGCTTTGGCGAGGGCGACGGCGTCGTGGATGAGCTGCTTCTCGGTGGCGATGACCAACGTCTGGGCCATCTTGGAGCTCTGCGTGGCGCAGTCCATGGAGCGACGATAGTCGCCGGCTATGGTGATGACCCCCTTGGGGCCAGGCAGCTTCATCTTCAGGTACCCATAGTGGGGCACCGCCATGAACTTGGTCAGGGCCGGCCTGCCCAGGAGCGCGTGGTAGGGACTCACGAGGTCCACCACCTCGAACTCAATTCTCTCTATGCGGAAGTGGTCCGGCTTCCCGAACATCACCTCCAGCGTGATCCGGCCGATCGGCTGGCAGCAATGGCCTGGCACGATGCCATGGAAAACGGTAGGGGTGGGGCGCAACTCGGCCTCCTGGATGCCCAGCTTGCGGGCGGTGTCGCGGTAGAGGATGTTGATGCTGCTGCCGCCGTCGATGAGGACGCGCGAAAAACGCACGCTGCGCCGGGTTGTGCCGATGGTGGGGTCGAGGACCATGGCGTAGCTGCCCGGCTTCGGCAGGACAGCCGGTGTGTCGCGGCGATCAAAAGTGATGGCCTGCTCTGACCAGTTTAGGTACTGGGGGACCGGCGGTATGACCGCGTTGACCTCGAGGGAACGGCGCTCTTGGCTCGTCCTATCCTCGGGCTCGGAGGTGAAGATGATGTAGGTGGCATCTTCGGCCAGATATCGGCCGCCATGGTGCACTTGGTTAGCCTCGTGGTGCTCGAGGTTGGCGTTCTCTGCGCCGGCTTGGCCACCCGGCCCGCCGGCTGGTGGGGGCGGGGGGGGGGGAGGCGGTAGAGGTTCACCGCTTGTCAGCCGCTTCATGAAGTGGCAGTCGCGGGTGGTGTGGTTGGAGGGGTTCTTGCCGCTGTGGTACTTGCACGGCGAGTCGAGCATTTGCTCAAAGGTGTACTTCGGCTTCCACTGCCGGTCTTGCTTCTGGCGGCGGCTGCCGCCTGCCGCGTTGTCTGTCACGGCGGCTACGTGGGTGGAGCCGTACCGGCGGTCCGGCTGGTCGCTGTGACGCTTGCCGCGGTAGTTGTCCCGCCGGCTGCCGTGCGAGGCGCCCTCAGCCGGCTTGTTGTTGTCCCTTCTGGTGGGGGCCGGCGAAACGTCAGCCGGTGCCTTGCCGGCTTCCTCAGCTAGCGCGTACTTGTCGGCGATGGCCATCAAGGCGGCCATCGACTTGGGGTCACTGCGGCGCAACTTGTGCCACAGCATGGTGTTGGGCCGGCAGCCGCCCATGAAGAAGCTGATGGCTTGCATCTCGTGCACGCCCTCGCAAGAGTTGCGCATCTCGCACCAGCGCGTCAGGTACGCGCGATCCGTCTCGTCCGGGCCCTGCTTGCACATCTCAAGCTGTTGAGGGCGACCCGGCCGGCGATAAGTGCCGGTGAAGTTGCTGATGAAGGCGGCTTCGAAGTCCAGCCAGCCGTTTATGCTGCCGGCTGGCAGGTTGTTGAGCCACGTGCGGGCGGAGCCGAGTAGCATGAGGGGGGAGTAGCGCACAGCCCAGCGCTTGTTGCCCTTGGCGATGCCGACTGCCGTGGAGTAGTCCAGCAGCCAGTCTTCCGGCTTGGCGGTGCCGTCGTACTTGGGGGTGTCGCGCGGGAGCTGGAAGCCGTCGACCATGGGCTCGTTGAGGATCCGCGGCCCGAAGCACTTTGGGCCGGCTGGCCCCTCTTCTTCCGCGATGCGGGATGGAACCAGCCGGTCGAGGCGGTCCCGGGCGTCGGTGGGCTCGATGCGCGGGCCCAGCCGGGAGTGTGCCGGCTGGCGCGCGCCGCTTGCTTCTGGAGCCGGCCGGTGATGACGGCGGGGCCCGGAGTCTTGCTCCTGGTTCCGGCTTGGAGGGGGCCGGCTGCGGCTGCTGCCGCTCGGCTGGTGGCTTGGCCGGCCCGAGCTGTGCGTGGCCCGGGAGTCATGGCGCCGGCTTGGTGTTGGGGAGGCGGACTCGGCCGTGTCCCTGGCGCCTTCCCTGTCGTTGCCTGCAGCTCCACGAGCGTGAGAAGCTCTGGGGGCATTGACATACCTGGGGTCGGCGATCTGCCTGTTGGCTGCGTTGAGCAGCTCAGTCACCCGCTTGGTCTGGCGGCGTAACTCTTCGCCCTCGAGGCGGTTCAGCTCTTCCGCGGCGGCTTCTGCCGCGTGCACGTTCTTGTCGGGGGTGTTGTAGACGGGGAGCTCCGCGGACGGAGCCGGCGAAGGAGCGCCGTCGCGGGCGATCTCAGCGCCAAGGTCGCGGCCCCTGCGGCGGATATGGCCGGCTCGGCTTGGCTCGTCGCCGCCTGGAGTGAGGCCGTGGGCGCGGTTGTACTCGCGCTGGGTGATCTCCATCTGGCGCTTAGCAGCAGCCAGTTCTTCGGTTTGCTTGAGGAGGAGCTGGCGGTGCGCCTCCAAGACCGCCTCGATGGCGGTGGGGTCTGCACCAGCCGTGAGCGGGGTGCTCAGTTTTGCCCGGACTGCATCCAGCCGGGACG
This sequence comes from Lolium perenne, assembly GCF_019359855.2. Taxonomy (NCBI): domain Eukaryota; kingdom Viridiplantae; phylum Streptophyta; class Magnoliopsida; order Poales; family Poaceae; genus Lolium; species Lolium perenne. The sequence continues at coordinate 271,698,584 of NC_067244.2, forward strand.
GTGGTGGTGGGGCTTTCGGGCCCGAGCCGGAGGCGTTGGGGTCGATGTTGCGCTCCAAGTTGGGGCCACGCATGCGCGGGTTCTTGGTGGGGAGCTCGTCGCCAGCCATCATGACTTGCACGACGGCGGGGCTAGCGGAAGCGCTGCTGCCGGCTCGCGGAGGAGGGCTAGCGCAGCGCAGCACCTGCCGCGGGTAGCGCGGCGGTGCGACGGTGGCGACGTAGACGTCGAAGCCGCCGAAGGAGATGACGCTGCCGCCGGCTGGGAAGGGCCGGTCAGCGAAGCAGCCAGCGTTGTCGCTGACGCAGTTGAGGGAGCCGAATCTCCAGATCAAGCCTGAAGCGACTCGCTCGCCGGTGATGATGGTGAGGCCCGTCCGGATGAAGACACCGGCCGAGGATGCTGAGGGCCCCACGGTGGGCGCCAAATGTCGTGGTATCGTCACGGCATATGCCATAGGGTGGCTAATCGAAGTGGTTCCTGAGGGATCTCACGGCGGTATCCGGATGCGGGTATGGGCACGAGCGACACGGCGACGTACCCAGGTTCGAGGCCCTCCAATGGAGGTAAAACCTCTACTCCTGCTATGAGTGTATATGATGATCACACAATACAATGGTGCTCCTAGAGCTGTGTTCGGCTGCTCCTGAGAGGCTAAGGGAGATGATGGTCTCTCTCACAGGGCAGCTCTGTAGGTGGGTGAAAGTAGTAAAATGATCGATCCCCTGCACGAGAGGGGGTAGTGCGGCTTATATAGGCACCGGCACTTTACATATAAGACCCTATAGTTTACTGGCCGGCTTGGCCGGCTCCGGCTTCCGCTCCTTCCCGAGGCGGTGACGTCAGGAGTGGTTGAGGCATCGTGGCCTGTCCCATCCGGCTGCCACGGTCAGCGGTATGGAGAGGAGGTGTCCCTGTCTCCGTCAGCCACTGTAGCCAGTACGGATCGTCGTAAGCCCTGACGGCCTGTCCGGCGCGTGGCACTATTGCTCCACAGTGCCCCGCGCTTTACGGAAGATGGAGTCAGCGTGGACTTTAGGAACCCGGACCACCAACCCGGTTCCTTCCAGTGCAAGACTCGCCAGCCTCGAGTCGGTCTGAGGTACAAACCCCAGTCGGATATGGCTTGTAGAAGCCGGCCCAGCTACAGCATTGGTGGCCGTAGCCAGGCCGACTAGGACCTAGAGCCAGCCGGCTTCCGGACCAGCCGGCCACGGCGCCAGCCGGCTGCTCCTCAGCCGGCCTTTGCCGCGAGCCGGCCAGTGGCCAGCCGGCTGCTCCGCGTCCATTGCCCTATCCGGGGTCTTCCCCCCGACAACAGATCTGGCTTTGTCAAATTAAACCAGGAGCTTGGAAACGAATTTTTGAATGAAACAAATTGGGTAAGAACCAGCTTTTCAATACCTCTCCAATGCAGCTGACCTCATATTTTTATGAGCCGTGTACGATTTGTGGTGAATTAAACTTGTTCTGTGTGTTCTGCAGGCATGGCTGTTAGCTTTTAAATCACCAAAAATCCATTTTTGAACCTAATTGAGTGATTCCAGTTCTGTAGGACTACGGAATGTTTTCTTAATCATCTCAAACAAGTTTCAAACCTTTATCTGTTCTGTAACTCTAGAGGTAAAGCAAATGGTATAGACATGCAGTAATCTTGTCAATCCATTTGTTAGAGTTTCAGAAATAATTTTAACCCAAATCCAATTGTGTATGCCTCTCTGTTTAAATACCTTTCAAATGCCAGTGGTCCCATATTTTTAGGATTTTTCTACGATTTATGGCTTACAGATCTTGTTTTCTATACAGTCAGATTCAAACAAATTCCTAAATTTGTAGGTTTAATATTTTTGAGTGAATCCAATTGGGTTAGTCTTGTATTAGTACTGGCCATCTAGGAAAAATAGTGTTAGTCTCTGTTCATGCATTTTCGTTACTGTTAGTAAGGTATATGTGTGACATGCATTGTTGGACCAAAACTTGTTGGGTTTATTTAAAAACCTTGACCAACTCTTTTATTTAGAACTGGGCAACCTTTGTTTTATGCTTGCAAAACAAAACCTCTGCAACTCAACTTTAGCCCTATTGTTTTGCTTAAGTTTTCAAATGATGTGGAATGTGGTTTGCTTCCTATTTTGGATGTTGTGTTATGTGAGCAAACTAAGTTAGGAAAACTGTTTTCTACTTTTCCAAAAATGTTTGAAAATGTTTTGTGAATGTTTTTGATGTCAAACTAATGCTCTTGTCCTCTTTATGATGTTATCTACCAGGGGATACTTAGTTGTGCCATGGAAATACCTAGAGAGGCAATTGCTAAGTCGTGGCACTCTCATACCTTTACTAGGTAAATAAATGGGGTTTTCTTTTAGTTGCTTTGTAGTATCTATAAGTCTTTTGTATGTTAGCCCTTAGTAAAGTGGTTAGCTATTGATTGTTGAATGTTGCATGCTTGTTATGTTTGGAGCAATGTGATTGATTGTGTTCCTTTTATATTTTCCGGCGATAGATGCGAACAATTTCGGAGGAGAAGAAGAAGAAGTGGAATCGGACAAGGATTTTATTTGTACTGTGGGAATTCTTATTTGATGGAGTTGAAGAAGTCCAGGGACAAATAAGCCAAGGCAAGCCATCTTTTGATCTCTGATATGATGTCTCTTTGGATGTCATCTTGTGCTATCAATAGCATCATGGTTCTATGTGTGATGATCTCCATGTTGTTGTCATCTATGCTTGGATGCAAGCATGGTACCTCTAGTAGTTTTATCTTGTCAAGGTCTTGGTAATTGGTTGGGTGTATGGTATCATGTCCATTGCTACCCAACTTGTTTTCTATATTTAGCTTGATCATGTTCCACCTCGGGACAAGATTCATACTACACCACCTTCTAGTGTAGAAGTATCAATACCATGACCTTGGTGTATTCTCAAATTGTGATGAGTATGCCTAATTCCCTAAATGGTGTTGGTTTTGGTCAATTCTCATCCCTATCTGTTGATTGGGTTAGATAGCACCACAAATCTGAAAGTATAGTTTCATCTTATGTTGTCATAATACATGCTTAGCCCAAGCAAGTATGATCCACTCCAATACCTCTTTTTCATACCCTCAATGGTGTGATGACCCTCATCTCGGCCATAGTGTTGTATTAGTCAACTCATGAAACTTTAGGTTGGGAACCCCTCAAGGTTTACCTTGTTGTAAATGTTTATGAAAACCTTGGGTGAGGCAACCTTACCCAAGCGTATGGTTTATGAAAGGAAAGGATCTTGACAAAGATGGTTGGAAAGAGGAAAGTGTGGGTGTGACTTGGGGTTTTGAGAAAAACGACACATGGTTCTTTGTATTCGCCCGGAACAATTACACAGCGCAACCACATTATCCAAAGTGGGTACGGGCTTAGTCTGACGTCTGTTGAAATTGGCATAAGCCACCTTCACAACTCTCTAGGAGGGTCACGATGACCTCTGACACCGGGTTGCGCTCTGAAGGAGGCAATACACTGCATTAACTTGCAGTCGGACGACTACTGAGGGTCTTCTGTCATGGCGCCGGAGATACGCTCAAAAGGAGGTATGCTACCGGGGTGCCGGGAAGGGGTAAGCCCGCAGGGAAGGCACTACAAGGAATCGAGTCTATTGCAACAAAAATAATTGTCGCGATAGATGCCGTTTTGTGGCAATACGCACCTATTGCCACGAAATGACGTTCGTTGGCAAGCGTTACAATTACATGTATGGTAATAGGCTTTTGCAACGAAAACACGATTGTGGCAACAAAGTGATCTATTGCAACAACTATGTGGGAAGTTGCCACATGTTTTCCCGTGGCAGCACTCACTTATCTCCACAATTTGGTTTGTGGAGATAGCTTGTCGCAACATGCAACCATGTTGTGGCATTTGCCAGTTTGTGGTGATATACATTTGTGGCAATAACCTATACCAACGACCTACGTTTCGTGGCGCACTCTCTTTTGTGGCAATACCGAGCCGTGGTGATAACCTATGGCAACATCTACTAGTTTGTAGCATTAGCCATTTGCCACGGATCGCTACCCTCGTGTTATTAACTTATGGCGACAATCATTCCACTCGTCGCGATAAATAGGTATGTCAACTGTAAAAAATTGTGGCGGTAAGGTGTTGCGACAATTTTAACATTTCGTGGCGATACTCTATTTCAATAAAATCCAGTTTCGTGGCACCAAATACTTATCGCAACAGGGAAAATACTTGTAGCAAGAAGTTACTGCGACAATGTGAACTTTTTGTGGAGATACTCTATTTCAACATTATGCACTGTTGTGGCGCTACATACTTATTGCAGCATCCAAAATGTTTGTAGCAAGAAGCTACCGCCACAATTTGAATTTTTTGTGGCGATACTCTATTTCAACAAAGTTTGTTCCGTGGCGCAAAATATTTATCACAACATGCAGAAAAATGTGGTAGCAATTTATTATCACAACATCCAGCGCACACATGTCATTAGCAGATACTGGAGTGTCAGATTGTCCTTGAGTACCTATACAAGATTTAGCAATATTGAAGATTTAGCAATTTAACCCATACAAGGATTTTATGCATTATAGCAAATGCTATGGATAGCTTAAGTGAGATAAACAATTTACCAGATCTGGGTTGTTCACCCTTGTTTATGTATTATGTTATACTTTCCATCCTTGTTAAGACAACAGAGCCATTTCTTACTGCGCACAAAAACAATAAAGGGACATAGCATTAACAAACCATATTTGATGTGCACCATTCATATATTTGATCAAGAAGTAAATATGTTGTGTACCAGCAGCATCCACCGTGAACTCATCCTTGTGCCCTTGAGTAGGTACGATCAGAAATTGAGTCATATTCAGAAAAAAAAAACACAAAACATAAAGCATGCATACTTTAGCACTTCAATATCTTGGAAACAATCTTTTAGAATGTCTTGTATTATTTCTCTTGCTTAATATGCAGGCAGTTGAGTTTTTTGAATAAAAGGATGCAAGAATGACTATGATAGTATGCATGTCCAACAAAATATAGACAAGCTGAATGGATCACATTTTGTTTCCACCAGAGGTACCACAAAGAGAACATAACACCTCAGATTCAGAGTAATGCACATAACTGTTAAATATTTTCCAGAAACCTTATCTTAGCACCTACGCGTGGCTCTCTTACTAACTAGTTCTGTTCAAGCCAAACTACCTTGAAGAGGTAGCATTACATATAGAAAAGGCACAAGTCCAAAGCATGAATCACCTACTGGCAGGATTCCGTTTGCATCTATGGCCTAACCATAGGACAAAATTATCAGGTTACTTAAGGCATCCTAACATTGCTTTAGTCAAATAGATGAGAAAACTATTCAGAGTTCCATAGTATGATTGCATGCACATGCAGATTTTACAAAGTATTTGGATAGCAGGTCTACCATTATATAAGAATTTGAAAGCATCTTATAAACAAGAGAAGCCTGTCATTACATAGTTATTATCACACATTGAATTGCCATTTGTGAAGGAAAGCACAAGCAACTGGATAGTGTCATGTTGGAATTATAAAAGATCACAAACTCACAATGTACAAAATGTTCAGAAGCACGATTTAATCCAGAACATGCATTAAGCACACCTTTTCAGTTAGAATCATCACAAATTCAATTACCAATCATCAAAAACAAAAATGATGAACATGCTTTGAAGTAGAAGCATGTGTACTGTACGAACACCAATGACCTTTTATGTGTGAAGATATGCTGAACTTCTAATGACAAAAACATATATTAGATGAATACTGAACATGCTTCAGTTCAGATGAACATTATTATTTCAGTTCGGATGAGAATAAACCACATGTTGAGACTAGATTCAGTAAAATCATTGGGAGTACAATGTCCAATCAGAAAAGGATTAAAGTTAGAATCCATGTTGAGCATCTAATACAATGATTCACCAATCAGAAAAGGATTCAGTACAAGCATTCATCAATCTACAACTAGTCAGACTCGATTTACTTGTGAGACTAGATTTTTCTAATGTAATCACGCACACAGTACAACCGATTTTTCTAGTATAATCTCAAAATATAGATCATTAGCAAAATATTACAATGTGACAGTGATGCCCTTCTAATTCATGGAGAGGCACGGTTCAAGAAACCCAAGAAGGCACGATCCATCTGCTAATTCCAGGAAAACTAAGGCCCTATGGATGGAGAGATGGGCTACAGGGCTTTAATCTAAATCAATTGATCATGGGCTAACTATTAGTGCTAATCTCCAGCTGTTAGCGCACATACCAGTAGTTACTGCAGTTTCGATCGATTGGTCTCGCTCCTGCTCGCCCCTGCCTCCGCCCCTGGCGCCAGGTTGTTGACGGAGTCGAGGGCAGTGGCAGCGCGTCAACATTCCCAGATGCATTTGAGGGCGGGGTGGCGGCGTGGGGCAGCGCGGCAACGACACTAGAGGGCAGGGCGGCGGACATCCCGACAATACATGGCATAGCGGCGACGTGGGGCAGCGCGGCAATGGTTGCGCTGGTGGCAGGCGGTAGCGGCGGCGCTGAAACGCGTGGTTCATGTGAGTGGGCGATGTGGAGGAGCCTGATGACGATGGGAGGGGATTGGAAGAAAATAACCTGAGAGATTGTACTCCCGATCGGCGGTGGTGTGTTGACGCCGTGAGCACCGACGAAGACGAGAACTCAGATCCAATCGCCACCGTGATGATGCTGTGATTTCGCTAGAGTACTAATCGGGAGTAGTTGTCAGGTGCCTTTACCGGGAAGGTTAAATAGGCTACTTTTTTTGGTGGGAACAAAAATATTCGGGCGTTTAGCGGGAGGTTTGATTTTTTGGGTAAACACTAATTAGGTGGTGGGAAAGTAATTCTTTTTGGAGAGAATGTTTGCAGTAAAAAAAATTGAAAAATAATATTTCTTAGCATTATGAAATATATATGCTGCTAAAAATAATGTTACTAAAATTATTTCTGCCGCCGGCGAACTAGTTGTATAGTTCTTGGATGGGAAGAGGTAGGAAGCAAATTACTGTTGGCGGTGTTGTTCGTTTTGTTGACGCTGTCATGATGCTGTAAGGATGGAAACGCTTCGTGCCATCACGTCGTCCTGAAGATGGATCGATCGTGATCCCACACGTGTGTCCGTCCGTATAAAAATGGCAGTGTCAGCTAGCGTGCAAACAGTTGCGCCTCCGCCCTTCATCGACTGGACAACTCATCTCCACCCTCGGCGACCTGCACGCAGCTGCAGCTAGCGAACACACATCTGGCAAGCTGGCGCCAGCCAGGTGTTATCACCAGAATTTGACCGAGTCGGAGGTGGGCCACGATTGAGAAAGACTTGAAGATATACATGGAAGGAAAAACAAGAATTGGCCTTATGCACGAAGTTGGGCTGAATTGCCCATTGTATCTGTAATTTAGTGGATCGTATCTTTAGATTAAAAGTTAGAGTTTTACTCGTGCACGGTTAGGTGCACGTCCGAATTAGAAAGTCCGCTGGACTATAAATATGTATCTAGGGTTTATGGAATAAACAACAACACAACGTTCACCCCAAAAACAAACCAATCTCGGCGCATCGCCAACTCCTTCGTCTCGAGGGTTTCAATCAGGTAAGCGACATGCTGCCTAGATCGCATCTTGCGATCTAGGCAGCACAAGCCCCACGTTGTTCATGCGTTGCCCGTACTGAAGCGTCTTTGATGGCGGGCAACGTAGTTATCATAGATGTGTTAGGGTTAGCATAGCTCTTCGTATAAACATGCTTACGTAGTGCAACCCTCGCATGTCTAGCCGCCCTCACGCCTATCTCAGGCGTGGGGGCGGCACCCTGCTTGTTCATCATCTAGTAGATCTGATCCGTTACGATTGCTCCTTGCTCCGCAAGGATTAGTTTAATATCTGCAATAGTTAGGCCTTACGAAGGGGGGGAGGATCCAGCGGCACGTAGGGTGGCGTTCGCAAGTCCTAAACAGGATGTTCCGATGATCAACGTCACGTTGGTTGTGTGGCCTTGTTTAGGATCGGCTTACGAGCACCGTGCGTGGCCGCGAGGCCCAACCTGGAGTAGGATGATCCGATTATGCGGTGAAAACCCTAAATCGTCGTAGATCTCATTAGCTTTATCTTGATCAAGCAGGATCACCAGGTATTCGTGCACCCCGTACGGATCATGGGTGGATCGGCTCTTTGAGCCGATTCACAGGATAGCCTGAGAGCCGATCGAGGCTCTGATTTAATGTTTACGTGTATGCCATGCAGGAACTAAGCGAGGCATCCCCATCACCTTCCTGACCAGGTATAGGTCAGGTGGCACGCCCTTGCACTTCGCATCGCCGCGTGTGACCAGAAGAGCATTGCGGGCCGTCGCTCGGAGGGGTCTCAGCCAGCCGCAGCTCTAGGCTCTTCCCGGCTCTACCGTGTTGACAGGCCGCTGCCCGCCGGTGGGTTTTGGCGATCAACACATTCTGGCACGCCCGGTGGGACAATCATCTACATCAACCACATCGCCATCTACATCTGAGATGGCGGCGGACGGCACGCCAGTCACCTACGAGGAGCTGCCTGCTGAGCTCAAGAAGAAACATGACGAGATCAAGGCCACCCTCGAAGCCGACCTCATCGGCTCTTTTCAGAGAACCCGTACCCATGGCATCAGATGGAAGGGGTTCTCACCACAAGGTGCACTCGATGGGATAGATCTCTCTGCTCCGTCGGAGGAACGCACCAGGGCCCTTCGGCAGGAGATCAACTACTTGGTGGCTCACTCGCTACACCGCCACTCTGAAAACTTGGTCAACGTGTTGGAGCGTCTCGCTCTGCGCGTGATCCAGGAGATCATGAGCCACCAGTACTCGCCGTCAGGACCAGCTCTCGGGACGCACCAAGGAGAGTTGCCACTCCAGTCCCGTCCACCGCTGCCATACGCGTTGGCAGCACCAGCTGAAGTGCCGGCTACACCGGCATTCGTCGTTTACAAGATCGGTGGTGACCCTAGTGACTACCAGTTCTTGGCTGAGGCGCCCAAGGAGATCCCTCAAGGATATGCATGCACGTATGTGCCAGATTGTGGCAACTGGCCACTCTCAAACCAGGCCACAACGTCGGGGACTCGGCGCAAACAGGAGGAACGTCGGCAACGAGCTTGAGAAGCAGACGTGGCTAACTAAGTACGCCACCCCGACGAAACTCCCGAGCCCAGCTCCTGCAGTTGGCTCAGAGCTGGAAAAGCAAACATGGCTGGCTAAGTACGCCACCCCGGCGAATCTTCAGAATACATCTCCTGCAGCCAGTACGGTGGATCAGATCAGTACCATACTGAGAGACCAGTTCGGCATTATGCCGAAAAGGAGGGCAATCGGCTATTCCAAGCCGTACCCCGACGAGTACGAGATGATCCCGCTGCCACCTAAATATCGGCTCCCTGACTTCTCCAAATTCAGTGGATCGGATGGCTCCAGCTCCATCGAGCACATCGGCCGATATTTGGCGCAACTAGGACCGGCCGGTGTCGGATCAGCTACGCGTGAGGCTCTTTTCACAGTCCCTCACAGGATCGGCTTTTGGATGGTATACCTCTTTGCCGGCAAACTCCATCCAGTCTTGGAAGCAATTGGAAGAACAGTTCCATACGCAATACCATTCAGAAGCTTCCGAGTCTAGCATTGCCGATCTAGCACAACTACGTCAGAAGCGCGGAGAAACGGTGACAGAGTACATCCAGCGCTTCAGGAATCTTAGGAACCGATGTTATTCGGTTCGTATAAGCTGAAAAGGAAGCAACAATCGGGCGATGGCTGGCCTTGCAACACAGCTCACCGACATGGCCTCCCAAGCAGATTATCCCTCGCCGGCGCACATGGTTCAGAAACTATCAGCATATGAACAGCGCCACCCAGACCTGTACCAAGACAAGTTCAAGCGTGCAGTAGTCATGGTCGATACAGAGGAAGGTGAAGTGCCTGCGGGAGACCAAGAAATAGCGGTGGCTGAGTGGACTCGGGGAGGAACTCCCGTATCCTGCAAATGGGTAAAACCACCAGGGCCGCCTGGGGATTTGATTTTGACGTGACCAAGACTGAACAAATCTTCGACCTCGCTTAAGGAGAAACAGTTGACGATTCCTGAAGGTCTCAAGTTCCCTACGGCGCAAGAGCTAAACGGAAAGCCGTACTGCAAATTCCACAACTCGCTTTCCCATGCCACCAACGACTGCAGGGTGTGGCGTCAGCACATCCAAGCGGCGATAGAGAAGGGGCGTTTAATTTTCAACCAATACGCCATGAAGGTAGACACCCAGCCCTTCCCCGCCGTTAATATGGTAGAAGTCATCTACCCCGAGGGCTGCCAGCCAGGTCCCACGTTCAGCGTCAACATGGTAGGGCCTGGGAACCACTCTGGCAAAGATGGAGATGAGGGCAGCTGCTCTCATAGCAAGGACACAGAAGAGGCCGCTCCACGCGATCGGCTCCATCATGATGGCAAGCGCTACGTCACAGAGGGAGAAGTGAAGAACATAAGATATCAGCGACCTCTCTCTGATTACCTCCTCAACAAATATGTGAGTCAGTATGACCAACGCCGACGGTCCAACTATGATGATGAAGGAGATCGTCTGGCTAGAGAAGCCAGAAGACATCGTCGGCAGGATCGCGATGAGGAGGAGCACGAGCGCCGTGCCACGGACAGGCCAAGGGAGCAAGAAGACAACGCCAGACACTGGGATTGCCCTTTCTTCAGACACTGCTGGGATTCAGGAATGAGCCGATTGCCCACAATCGGCAATTGCCCAGAATGCAACAAGAAGAAGAAGGAGGCAGCCAACGTGTCTGTGTTTGAGCGCTTAGGGCCTCTCCCACCACCAAGCAAACGCGCTGAGTCACCTCGTTGGGCAGATCTTGAGGATTCAGAAGACGAGGGACTAGAAGAAGAAGAAGACAGGTACCACCGTCCAAGGTGGTGCCCTGACGGACTCAGCCGTTCGCAGAAACGCAGGGTTCAGCGGTTGCGCGGCCTGGAGGAAGCCGAAAGGTTATACTTGCATACGTTGAGGAAGGCACGGCCTGATCTGGCTGCAAAGGTTCAGCGAGCCCTGAATGAAGAGGGTCGTCCACGGAGAATGGAGTGGCGCCCCAAACAAAGGAGAGCCGATGATGAGACATCGGCTGGCACGAACATGGTGTTCATCCTCCCTTCAGAGTTCAGTGCTCCAGGGTTAGATGAGACATCCGTGGCACAACTTGACTGCGGCCCACGGCCGGTTATCTTTGAGAAGCCACAAGATAAGAGCTACAGGCATCTGAAGGCCCTGTATTTGCGAGGATATATCGATGGGAGGCCTGTGAACAAGATGCTGGTAGACACCGGAGCGGCAGTTAACATCATGCCGTATTCTATGTTACGTCGGCTGGGATGCTCTAGCTCGGATTTAATCAAGACCAATGTAACATTGAGCGATTTCAACGGCCAAGCGTCTGAGGCACAGGGAGTTCTGAACGTGGATCTGACTGTAGGAAGGAAAACTATCCCTACAACGTTCTTCATCGTCGATAGCACGAGCAGTTATGCTGTGCTGTTGGGAAGAGATTGGATCCACGCCAACTGCTGTATTCCCTCCACGATGCACCAATGCATAATACAGTGGGATGGAGATGAGGTAGAAGTCGTCCAGGCCGATGATTCAGTTGAAGTTTCAACGGCTGGCATGAACGCATGGGAAGCAGCGGGCCAAGAACCCCTCTCAGGCATCAACTTAGACGACTGCGAACGCATCGATGTGACAAAAGGAAGGGTTAAGCTGGTTTTATCCACCGGCCTGACCATGTAGTCAAAGCAAAGCGACGTGTAACTTGGCGAGGCTGATCCTTGTGATCGGCCCCAAAGGTCTATGAAGGGACATTACAGAACCTTCAGTCAGCGCTCTAATCATTATGGAGGCCGATCCCAGCAATCGGCCAAAATTATCCTCACCACATGTTCTGCTTGTGTTCACCTTTGACCCTATCAGGAGCCGACGTGCGAGTTACAGAGCCGATATCCGCCATTCTTTAACAGATTCGGCTCGGGGGGCACCTGAATACTGGAACAGATGCAGGGGTACATGTGTGCAATGAATACTGGGGGCTGATGGGAGAAAATCGGCCAGTAAAAAAAAAAAAAACAAAAAAATTTACAGCCGATGCAAGGGCATCGACGTTAGAATTGAAAGACAGCCGATGCACAACCATCGACTTTAGCAGAAATTATGCAATGTCTATCGAGTCTCCACCGGATCCAGGCCAACGGTGGTACCTTCTGTTGCCTCGAGTGAGTAAAACAATGGAAACTTCTTCAGCCACTTCGAGCCGATCCGGGTTCCTGAACCCCGTTGTCAAGGATTTCTAATCTTTAGGACGAAAGATTATCGGCTAACGGAGGAAGAAAAGGGATCGGCTTTGGCGCATTCTCTCTAACATTCTCGCCTCGAGTAAGGCTCGGGGGGCAGCAGGCCTGGTGGATGCTCTCTTTTGCTCTGTTTAAAGAGCCGATTGGGGATACTATCGGCTGATCCTTCATTGCAACCTTCTTCACGATGATGAGTACTGAAGAGGATTATTGGGTTTGGTTAGAAAGTTCAAAGGCTTTCCTGAAAAGATCCTGCATCAGTTGAGGAAGGGAAGGGTGAAATTCAAAGAACCGGTGTGGTACTATCGGCTCATTACGCATTGGCAAAGGGGGCGAATCGGCAAGGTCAGTAGAAGGAGGAATCGGCTAAATTAAACTCAAAGGAAATCGGCAAGATCAAATTGGGGAAAGTTCTTCATTGATTAGATTTCTTACATAAAAGAGCTGATTGCTCTCAAAAGGAAGTACTAGGGGATACATTGCCCCATCTACTACTACTGGCCCTATTCTAGAGGTCCTATCTACGGGCCATCACTGCCCTCGTCGTCGCCGTCGTCGCCGCTGTCGGCGCTGCTCCCGGCGGGCTCGTCGTCGATCCAATGGCCGCCGACCGGGTCCTCGTTGTCTTCATCCTCTTCGTCAGCGGCGTCCTCGTCGCTGTCGAAGTCGCTAAGATTGCCCGGCCAAGGGCAGAACCGCTTGGCCGGCGGCTCGTCGGAGGAGCTCTCGTCATCGTCCTCCTCCTCCTCTTCCTGCTCCTCCTCCTCCCCGGAAGAGGTGAAGTCGCAGGAGAAGCTGTCGTCGTCGCTCTCCTCCTCCGTTGCCCCAACGGCGAGGAAGCGGAGGTCGCTCTCCCCGTCCGTCGAGGACTGGTCGTCCTCGGACCAGATGGAGAAGTCGTGGTCTGACTCCTCCCCGGCCGCAATGGCGCGGCGGATGTTCGCTGCATGGACCTCTGCCGGATTGTACTCCGGCGTCGGCTCACGGGATGCGGAGGACTGGCTGGAAGGACCCGATGGAGCAGAGGAGGAAGAAGACATGGTGGCAGGAGGGCTTTTGGAGTGCTAGTGCGATGGAGATACGGAGGAGAACTGTGCGTAGCGGTTAAATAAAAGGAGATATAGTGGAAATTCAATGCCACAGCAGTTTCCGAGGAAGTGGTGCCTAAGAAGAAAAAAAAACTGCCAGATCACGCGGAGAAGTTGAGGAGGCAGGGCATCATGATGAAGGATACTGCGACGGTTCTGCCACGACATGACCCGACGAAGGAAAACAGAGTGATTTTGGAATTACCAATTCCAAAACCAGGGGGGCATGTGTTATCACCAGAATTTGACCGAGTCGGAGGTGGGCCACGATTGAGAAAGACTTGAAGATATACATGGAAGGAAAAACAAGAATTGGCCTTATGCACGAAGTTGGGCTGAATTGCCCATTGTATCTGTAATTTAGTGGATCGTATCTTTAGATTAAAAGTTAGAGTTTTACTCGTGCACGGTTAGGTGCACGTCCGAATTAGAAAGTCCGCTGGACTATAAATATGTATCTAGGGTTTATGGAATAAACAACAACACAACGTTCACCCCAAAAACAAACCAATCTCGGCGCATCGCCAACTCCTTCGTCTCGAGGGTTTCAATCAGGTAAGCGACATGCTGCCTAGATCGCATCTTGCGATCTAGGCAGCACAAGCCCCACGTTGTTCATGCGTTGCCCGTACTGAAGCGTCTTTGATGGCGGGCAACGTAGTTATCATAGATGTGTTAGGGTTAGCATAGCTCTTCGTATAAACATGCTTACGTAGTGCAACCCTCGCATGTCTAGCCGCCCTCACGCCTATCTCAGGCGTGGGGGCGGCACCCTGCTTGTTCATCATCTAGTAGATCTGATCCGTTACGATTGCTCCTTGCTCCGCAAGGATTAGTTTAATATCTGCAATAGTTAGGCCTTACGAAGGGGGGGAGGATCCAGCGGCACGTAGGGTGGCGTTCGCAAGTCCTAAACAGGATGTTCCGATGATCAACGTCACGTTGGTTGTGTGGCCTTGTTTAGGATCGGCTTACGAGCACCGTGCGTGGCCGCGAGGCCCAACCTGGAGTAGGATGATCCGATTATGCGGTGAAAACCCTAAATCGTCGTAGATCTCATTAGCTTTATTTTGATCAAGCAGGATCACCAGGTATTCGTGCACCCCGTACGGATCATGGGTGGATCGGCTCTTTGAGCCGATTCACAGGATAGCCTGAGAGCCGATCGAGGCTCTGATTTAATGTTTACGTGTATGCCATGCAGGAACTAAGCGAGGCATCCCCATCACCTTCCTGACCAGGTATAGGTCAGGTGGCACGCCCTTGCACTTCGCATCGCCGCGTGTGACCAGAAGAGCATTGCGGGCCGTCGCTCGGAGGGGTCTCAGCCAGCCGCAGCTCTAGGCTCTTCCCGGCTCTACCGTGTTGACAGGCCGCTGCCCGCCGGTGGGTTTTGGCGATCAACACCAGGCAGACGCCGTCGGTGCCGATTGAGTTGGCGCTGGAGAGGGCGCCGATGCTGGTGCCACCGATCAAGCTACCTCACGCAAACATTGCGACAATAGCTATGAATCGGGGCGCCTCCCAGAAAAGCAGGGTTGGGGATTAGATCAGGGCGATTGGGGAATTATCTGCGAGTTGCTAACTTGCCACCAATCGTACTGGTATTGGTATGTTTATCTTTCAAAAAAACCCTGAAACTTTCCTAATGCGCACGCTCAGTCCGTCAAACTGCAAAATACTGAGCCCCACCGCACCACGTCAGCAGAATACGTAGCCAATGTGTCCCAGTGATCGTACGTGTTTGGCCGGAACAAATTTGTCTACTAGCTTAATTTGTTTTCAGAGTTCAGTAACCAATTTGAACTTTTCGGACAAGTTACGTGAATTTTACTATTAAAAAATCTTTATTACACTTTGGGCTGAGGGTCAAATTAGACATTAAGGGAAAAAAACAAAAGTGCCAACGACACCTCCTCCCGTCCTTCGTCTTTGACGCCGTGGCCGCCCTTCCCTCTTTTTGCAGCGCCGCCGCTAGGGTTCTTCAACGACGGTGCATCCTCCTCATCTCGAACGGCAAAGTGAGGCCCCGCGTGCAATTTCATCAGTCTCGGACGGATTTCGTTATTCCTTGCGTTCTACTCATCGGATTTGATTTGGTGTGTATCGAGGAGCATTGTCCGCGTCGTACTCGTGTTACAAGGCAAAATTAGGGACCAACTGCTTCAGGTACTGCATATACATCTCAATCCCAATACTCTCAATATAGGCAAAGACATGGGAAGTAATGTATGCTATAACTGAAAATTACCTCGCCTGATGAACTAACTGGAAAAATCCAACAAGGATTGTTGCCTCTAAAAGTTTTACAAACATGTCAGGGCTGCTATTATAAACATATGAAATGCTATAGGACATTCTGTTCCATAGAAAAGAGAAAGAGCTATAGAACAAGTGTGTATTTATATGATATGTAGTAACCGTGAATCAATATAAAGTGAATTATTTCACTCTTAAATTTGACATGAAGATTGAGTAAACAGCTGGTAGCACAAGAAAAAAACTATTGTAATCTATAATTCAGACATAATTTCTGAACACAAGAAAAAAAGTATTGCAACGAAATGGGTTTGAGGCAAAATACTAATATTACGACAAATTAGTATTTTGTTGCAATACAAGCTATTTTTTGCAACAATGTGAGTACTTAGCGCAACATGGGAAAATATTGCAATATCTTTCCAAATATTACCACAAGTTTATGCTTTTGTTGCATTAGCTAGTCTCTATTGCAACAAGGTGGAAAGATTATGCAACGAAGCATAATTGTCGCAATAGGACCACCATATTACAACATCGTTATGTTTTGTTGCAATACACACCCTCTTTTGCAACAAAAAATGTGGCTACTACGACAAAACTAAATTGTGGCAATATGTGGAGGCTATCACCACGAATGGGGGTTTCGTAGCAATATTGCATTCTATTGCAACGAAAACTGGGCGTTGCAATAATTATTGTTGCAATAGACCGGATTTCCTGTAGTGAGGACTCTTGTCAAGGGAGACAGGCGAAGGACTATGACTGATTATCCGAGCCTCGCATACTTTTGTATGTCGAACCGGGGATGATCCCGGCGGATTTATCGGTTCTTGTGGGGAAAGTGCGCACACTCTGCAGAGTTAAAACTATTCGAATAGCCGCGTCCGCGGTCATGGACGGTTGGGATGGCCGTTACCGAGCTATGTCGAGTTTTGGTTTAGAAAATGATTTCCAAAGGAAATGTGTGTGTTGGATGTACCGGAAGGGTACGGAAAGGCTGGTGCCGACCATATGGAGATGGTCGAGGAAAATGAAACAAAATTGGGTGACCCTTCCTAGTGTTTCATGTAGAGGGACTCTTCTTCAATAAAGATATAGAGATGTCGTAGTTTATCTTTTGAAGTATCTTCTTCAACAAAGATATAGAGATGTCATAGGACTTCCCTAGTATCCCCATCAATTGAGATGGCGGTATGCTACCTCTTCTTTAACAAAGGTATAGAGATGTCATAGGACTCCCTTAGTGTCCCCATCACTCGAGATGCCGGGATGCTATATCCACAAGAGAAACTATTTCTCTTCCACATGCTACATCCACGAGAGAAACTATTTTTCCTCTCTTGTCTTCTCTAGTTAGAATTTTTATCACCTTCTTGATGGTTTGCGAGTACAATTCCAAATGTACTCACGGCTTTGTCCCTGGCTATTTACTTGGCCAGACTTGAAGGAGTTCGACAGATGAAGAAGGAGTTGACGACGTCTATGCGAGCTAGGAACGTCTTCCCAGTCAGTTGCCTGTAGGGTTATGGCAGATGACTTGGGTACTACGCTACTGAAGTGATGATGCTACTCTGATGTTTAGTTAGGCCCTTCGAGGCTATTATGTAAGTATTGGTCATGTGACCATGTTGTAATTTTCTTATTCCGCTTTGTAATGGATGGTGTAATTTGATATCAGTTCGGTTATGTGTTCACGGCACACTGATCATGGGATCGTGAACTGTATACATAACAGGGAATTTCGGACAGCTAGTCCGGGGTCCCCACATCATCATTGAAAGCTTTGTTAGTAGAGCCAAAGATAATATCATCAACATATAATTGGCAAACGAAAAGCTCCCCATTGACCCTCTTAGTAAAAAGAGTGGGATCGATTAGCCCAACATCAAACCCACGATCTACCAATAATTCTTTAAGGTGCTCATACCAAGCTCTAGGAGCTTGTTTGAGACCATAAAGAGCTTTATCAAGCTTGTAGACATGGTTAGGGAAGTTGAGATCCTCAAACCCCGGGGGTTGCTTAACATAAACCTCTTCATGCAAGGGACCATTAAGAAATGCACTTTTCACATCCATTTGTTGTAACTTAAAGTTATGATGCGATGCATAAGCAAGAAGGATACGGATGGACTCAAGGTGAGCCACGGGAGCATAGGTCTCTCCAAAGTTAATTCCCTCAACTTGAGAAAACCCTTGAGCCACCAATCTTGCCTTGTTCCTCACAACATTTCCAAACTCATCTTGCTTGTTCTTGAATATCCATTTAGTGCCAATAACATTGCGGCACCCCTTTGGCTTCTCTACTAAGGTCCACACTTTGTTGCGCTTGAAGTTGTTGAGTTCTTCGTGCATAGCTTCCAACCAATCCGAATCTTCAAGAGCTTCAAATACTTTCTTGGGTTCCTCTAAGGAGATATAAGCATGATGATTGCTAAAGTTAGCTAATTGCCTTCTTGTGGAAACCTTCGCCCTTATATCACCAAGAACCTTATCATGAGTGTGGTCACGAAGCTCAAGGTTCCTTTCTCTTCTTGCTAGACGACGGGCCTCGATCTCCTCCTTGGTTCTTCTTGGCCTTGGAGGTATCACTTGATCAACTTGATCTTTTGGGTCCCCGTCTTGACCTTCAACTTGAGCAACTACAATTTCTTGAGAGTGCTCAACATCATGTTCTTGATCTTGGACATCATTTGGTGCGGAGCAAATATCAAATGGATACTCGCTGGAACCATCATGAATTCTTGGTTGATCTTGACCTTGATCTTGTCCTTGATCTTGTCCTTGATCTTGCCCTTGATCTTGTCCTTGATCTTGCACACAAGAGGGAGGGTTTTGTTCTTGTTCTTGGGTTGGTGCATAATTTGCTTCACTTGATGGGGTTTGTTGATGTTGAGAAGATGAGGGCTCCACCGTGGTAGAGCATAGTCCTTCCCGAGACGCCACACTGTGTCCCTCAATGGGGCGGAAAAATCCCACACCCATTCTTACTATGGCATCTTGAGGTATTTCATTACCTGCACATACATCAACTTGCCCCACTTGGGAGCCATCATTTTCTTCGAACCTCACACTACAAGATTCGATGATAATCCCGGAGGCTATATCAATGATTCTATAAGTGTGAGACTCGGCACCGTAACCAACAAATATACCCTCCAAAGCTTTAGGAGCAAATTTAGATAAACGAACCCCTTTGATTTTGTAGAAACACTTACACCCGAACACCTTGAAGTATGAGATATTAGGCTTGTTCCCGGTGATTATTTCATATGGAGTCTTGTTCAAGCCCTTGCGGAGATAGAGCCGGTTAGAGGAGTGACAAGCGGAGGAGATGGCTTCGGCCCAAAAGTTATAGCGGGATTTATACTCCGCCATCATAGACCTTGCCATATCCATAAGAGTCCGGTTCTTCCTCTCCACAACACCATTTTGTTGAGGGGTGTAAGCAGCGGAATATTGATGTCGAATCCCCTCATCACTAAGAAAATCATTGAGTGTGTAGTTCTTGAACTCGGAGCCGTTGTCACTTCTTATTTCCATAATGAGGAGGTTGTGTTGGCGTTGCACCTCGGTAGCAAAGTCAATGAATATTTGTTGAGTCTCATCTTTCGTCTTGAGAAAGTAGACCCAAGTGTATCTTGAGTAGTCATCGACAATCACCAAGCAATGTTTCTTCGCACCAAGACTTGCATGAGTAACGGGACCAAAGAGATCCACATGAAGGAGCTCCAAGATCCTCTTGGAAGAGATAATGGTCTTGCTTGGATGCGGAGAGTCATGCATTTTGCCTTCAACACAAGCCCTACAAACACGATCTTTGGCAAAAGACACATTTTCCATTAGTCCCACAATATGGTTCCCCTTGTGAAGACTTTGCAAAGTTCTCATGTTGACATGGGCTAGGCGGCGATGCCACAACCAACCCACGCCCGTCTTTCCAAATAGGCACATCGCACTTGTCGTGGTGGTCCCCGAAAAGTCCACCACATACAAGTTGTGTTCGCGATACCCAACGAATGCGACTTTTAGAGTCTTGCTCCACAAGAGGACCACAATATCATTATCAATAAAGGCGGTGAAACCCATCTTGCCAAGGGCGGAAACGGAAAGCAAATTGTAACCAAGGGTTTTGACAAGCATGACATCCACAAGAGTAATGTTGTGTGCAACCACAACCTTGCCAAAACCCAATACCTCGGATGTAGAATTATCGCCAAAGGAGACGGTGATATGATTTATGTTGGGCCTCAACTCCTTGACGAGGTTCTTGCCGCCGGTCATATGACTTGTACATCCACTATCAAGTACCCATTTTGAACCTCCGGCGGCATAGTCCTACATGAGATCAATTCTTGGATTTAGGTACCCATTTTTCAATGGGTCCTCTTTTGTTAGCAACAAGGGTCTTTGGGACCCAAATAGACCAAGCAATATAACCATCATATGGACCAACATATTTAGCATAAACATCACCATAATAATCTTTAAAGAGAACGTAGTGAGGGTTATCTATTCCCGCACCATCATCATTAATGGTTTTGCCCTTTCGGGTTTCACCATTAGCTTTCTCATGTGCGGGCTTGGTCTTTTTCTTGTTTGCCTTTTTAGCCTTGGTATTATAACCAAGTCCCTCCTTCCCATTGTTTGATCTTTGCTTACTCAAAAGATCATCCAAGGAAAGTTTACTTTGGGGAGAGGAGGCCTTAGCAAGTTCATCCTTCAACCTAGCATTTTCCTCAATAATATTTGCATGATCACATGAAGGGGTAGAGGTACTAGGTATGTCATATGAAGCAAGCCTAATTTGAAGTTGCTCATAAGACTCGGAGAGGAGAGAGTATTCACTCTTCAAGGCTTTGTGAGCCTTGTCTAGTTCATCTAGATCCTTCACAAGTTTCTCATGATCAACACCAAATTTGGCCTTTTCCTTTATAAGCACTTTAGTCTTAGCTCTAGCAAGATCTCTAGCTTTAGTGAGCTTGTTAAGTTTATCTTGAGGTTCTTCAAGATTTTCTAGCCTCTCTTCAAGAGATGCTATAGTTTCTTGACATTCCTCAAGAGCATTTTTAAGAGCATGTATTTCTAGAGAGTCTTCTCTCTCTATTTGGCACTTTTTCTCAAGAGTATCATTTAGTTGAGCTATACGAACCATGAGACTTGAAACATGCTTCTTAGTGTTACCTAATGAAATCATCAAACTCTAGCATTTCTTGTTTCACTTTTAGACTAGCGCGGTCAACCCCTAGATCATTAGAAATGTTAGGCATAGAGGGGTTAGGACATGATACCTCGGAAGATTTAGCCATGGGGCAACTTTCTTCCTCCACATGAATGACCTCATTGGGAGATTCACTTGTTGATGAAGAGTTAGTAGAGAGGGAGGCAAGGGAAACCAATCCATTTGAGGTTGCATCTTCTTCATCATCAACATCTTCATCTCCGAAGGTATACTCTTCTTGAGTTGATAGCACAATAGATGTGTCCAAGGTGGACCTTGCCATGAAGCAATGTGCATTCTTGCGTTGAGGGTTCTCATTGGGTGAATCAAAGAGAGAGGAAGAGGGAATGTTGGTGGTGACAATGGCGGCCACTTCTCTTGAGCTTTCCTCTTCATCACCACTAGCACTCTCAATCTCATCGGAAGAGTATTCTTCATTAGCCACTAGCACAATCCTTGAGGGCCTTTTGCCCTTCTTGTTCTTGTTATAGAATTTCTTGTTTGGGGGCTTTGAATATTTGCCCTTTGAGTCTTTGCTCTTGTCCTTGGGGATGAGCCTTCCACCATGAGTCTCCCTATTCTCATAGGGACATTCAGCAATGAAATGGCGCTTGTCATTGCAATTGTAGCAAGATCTTGTTCTTGGGCCCGAGCTTGAGGGACCCCTTGAGTTGGTTCTCTTGATGTTGTCCTCCTTGGCCTTGGAAGGATCAATCCAAAAGGTGTTTGCATGGAACGCCATGTGGTCATGGTAGTGGTGTTCCAAGTCTTCCGGATAGGTCATGCTCCAAGATGCCCTATAAGATTCTTGAGGAATCACTTCTTGCACGGGGTTGACCACCAAGGCAAGGTTGGACCCTTTTGTCATCCCAATGGCACGATTGCGGGAATCATGAGAGTTTTGCTCAAGCACCTTGAGAGCTTGCATCTCGTGCACGGCTTGTTGAGAGGTGAGAGAGGCATAGCATTCTCTTCCGACAAGAGTCTTGACATCAATAGGCTCAAACGGCATCATGCACTCAATGTACTTCTCCTTGATCCAAGAGTCATTAATGTGAGTGGCTCCAACATTAGGAAGGAGCCAAAGAACGGTGAGAAGTCTTCCATACATGTCTTCATGATCTTCATCCGGAAGCCTCATGAATCCTTCGGCTTTATTCCGAAGAGCATTATACTTGTTCCTTCTTGTGCTCTCACTTCCAATGCAACTCGCGGCCAAACCATCCCAAGCATCCTTGGCAGTGGTGAAATGCCGAACACGAGACAACTCCTTTGTCCCCACAGCAGTTTGAATCATGTGCAAGGCGGTGTTGTTGAGTTGACTATCAACCGCTTCTCTTCTAGTCAACTTGTTGGGGTTGTAAGGCTTGAAGCCTTCCTCGATGATTCTCCAAAGTTCATTGGAGGCACTGCGAACATGAGAGCTAAACTCAAATTGCCAAATATCGTAATCATTAACGGAAAACTTAGGTGGGTCGCCCCGGATGTTTATATGAGGATGGGGAACCGGTATATCGGGTGATTGGAAAGGTGGAGGTACTCGATGGTAGCTCTCATCACCACTAGTTCCCCTATCAGATGCAATGGTAGATTTGATAGTGTTTATGTTATCACCATCCACGGGTGTGGTAGAGGAGGGTAATACCGAAGCATCACCCACTCCTAACGCATCCGTGACATTATCCTCTTTGGTGGAAGCCACGGGATGGGGCGGAGCCAAAAGCTCAGAAATCATCTGTCTCATGCTTGCCATTTGGGCATCCATGGACGACCTCAACGAATTGATATCATCCATGGTGACCATCTGAGCCTCCCCATCCTTAGGTCCATCGTCCGGCATACTCTTAGGCGTTTAAGCCCGAAATAAGAGCCGAGGCTCTGATACCAATTGAAAGGATCGTATGCCGCACCTAGAGGGGGGGGGTGAATAGGTGCTAACCAATTTTTAGTTCTTTTTCAATTTAGGCTTGACACAAAGGTAAATTCTCTAGATATGCAATTAAGTGAATTTACCTATATGACAAGGCAAACAACTAAGCAAGATATAGCTAAGCAATACAAGAGATAGAATAGGATAGAGGTAACCGAGAGTAGAGCACGTGATGACACGGAGATGATTCCCGTAGTTCCCTTCCTTTGCAAGAAGGTACGTCTACGTTTGGAGGAGTGTGGTTGCTACGAAAGCCAAACCAACAGCCACGAAGGCTTCACTCAGATCTCCGGTGAGCAACGCCACGAAGGCCTAGCCCACTTCCACTAAGGGATTTCCTCGAGGCGGAAACCGGGCCTTTACAAGGTTCTTGGGGCACACATTCACAACTGAATTGGAGGCTCCCAAATCTGTAACAATACAACAATCAACAACAATACATCAACACAAATCAACTAGGGAACCAAATAGGAACACTAGCATGAGATCCCTCAAACAAGAGAGGGGGAAATGAAAAACGCTTCGGTGAGGATGTAGATCGGTGTCTTCTCCTTCGAATCTCCAAAGATCAAGAGCTTTGGTTGGGGGAGGAAGGAGATCTTGCAAATCTTGTGTTTCTTGAGGTGGCTCTAATGGAGGTGGCTTGGCAGATTTCTTGTGCAATGATTGAGCAAGCAACCAAGGTAGAAGAAGGGGGTATTTATACCCCCCTCAGAAAATGAGCCGTTGCAGCTTCCGGGGGGCCGGATATTCCGGCCTAAGTAAGGGCCGGATAATCCGCCCCCCCCGGATAATCCGGCCTCAGGGACAAAACTATGACAAAATCCGGCCAAATGTCCGGCCCTATGCCAGACTTGTTTTTCTTCAGGTCCTTAGCCAAAATCGAGGGGGCCGGATATTTCCGAAATGTCCGGCCCGGATATTAAGGCCCTGGGACAAAACCGGGACAATATCCGGGCAAATGTCCGGCCCCTATACTGACTTGTTTTTCCTCAAAGACTTAGCCGAAAACTGGGGGCCGGATATTTCCACAATATCCGGCCCGGATTATCCGGCCTGATGAACTTTTTGCAGCTTCCTTTTGACAGAACTGACCACATCCAACACACATGAAAATGTATCTATGTAATCTCTGTACCACTTAAACAAACATTAGTGTATCACATACATTGACATCAAACACACAAAACATAATGTGAGAGATGTTCTTTCACCTATGAAGATGCATTTATCCGCTTTAGGTTCTAGCTTGTCCAGTTGTAACCTTTTTACATAGGCTTCGCAAGCCCAAACTTTAAGGAACAACAGCTTAGGTTTCTTATTAAACCATAATTCATACGGTGTCGTTTCAACGGATTTTGATGGTGCTCTATTTAAAGTGAATGCGGCTGTCTCTAATGCATAACTCCAAAATGATAACGGCAAATCAGTAAGAGACATCATAGAACGAACCATATCTAAGAGAGTTCGATTACGACGTTCGGACACACCGTTTCGTTGAGGTGTTCCCGGTGGTGTCAATTGTGAAAGTATTCCACATTTCTTTAAATGCATGCCAAACTCATAACTCAGATATTCACCTCCGTGATTAGATCGTAGAAATTTAATCTTCTTGTTACGTTGATTTTCTACTTCACTTTAGAATTCCTTAAACTTCTTGAAAGTTTCGGATTTATGTTTCATGAAATAGATATACCCATATCTACTCAGATCATCTGTGAAGGTTAGAACATAACGATAACCACCGCGTGATGCTACACTCATTGGTCCGCACACATCAATATGTATGATTTCCAATCAGTCAGTAGCTCGCTCCATAATACCAGAGAATGGAGTCTTAGTCATTTTTCCCATTAGACATGCTTCGCATCTATCAAGTGACTCAAAGTCAAGTGATTCAAGTAATCCATCGGTATGGAGTTTCTTCATGCGTTTCACTCCAATATGACCAAGACGACAGTGCCACATATAAGTAGAATTATCATTCAATTTAATTCGCTTAGCATCAATGTTATGTATATGTGTATCACTACTATCGAGATCTAACAGAAATAAGCCATTCTTTTCAGGTGCTCGACCATAAAAGATATTATTCATAAAAATGGAACAACCATTATTCTCAGACTTGAATGAATAACCGTCTTGCATTAAACAAGATCCAGATATAATGTTCATGCTCAACGCGGGTACAAAATAACAATTATTTAGGCTTAAAACTAATCCCGAAGGTAGATGTAGAGGAAGTGTGCCGACAGCGATCACATCGACTTTGGATCCATTTCCAACGCGCATCGTCACTTCATCCTTTAGTAGTCTTCGTTTATTCTTTAGTTCCTGTTTCGAGTTACAAATATGAGCAACTGAACCAGTATCAAATACCCAGGTACTAGTACGAGAACCAGTAAGATAAACATCTATAACATGTATATCAGATATACCTTCTTTCTTCTTCTTGACAAGGCTGCTCTTCAGATCAGCCAGATACTTGGAGCAATTACGCTTCCAGTGTCCCTTCTCCTTGCAGTAATAGCACTCAGCATCAGGCTTAGGGCCAGTCTTAGGTTTCATAGGAGGCGTGGCAGCTTTCTTGCCACCCTTCTTGAATTTTCCCTTAGACTTGCCCTGTTTCTTGAAACTGGTGGTCTTGTTGACCATCAACACTTGGTGCTCTTTCTTGATCTCAATCTCAGCAGATTTTAACATGGCGAAGAGTTCTGGTAACTCTTTGTTCATGTTCTGCATATTGTAGTTCATCACAAAGTTCTTGTAACTAGGTGGCAGTGATTGAAGGACACGATTAATCCCCAGTCTGTTAGGAATCACTATTCCCAAGTCACTGAGTTTCTTCGCATGCCCGGTCATGGCGAGCATGTGCTCACTAACGGAGCTGCCTTCTTCCATCATGCAGCTGAAGAAGTGTTTCAATGCTTCATACCATTCCACGGTCGCATGAGTTTCAAAGATAGCTTTCAGCTCATTGACCAACTCATGAGGATCGTGGTGCTCAAAACGTTTTTGAAGATCAGCTTCCAGACTGCACAGGATGGCACACTGAACTTGAGAGTACTGAGTTTTCCGAGTCTCGTAAACATTCTTTACTTCATCGGTTTCAGTTTCTGCAGGAGGGTCACCTAGCGGTGCATCAAGCACATATTGCAGATTTCCGCCATCGAGGAAAATCCTCACATGACGGAACCAGTCGGTGAAGTTGCTACCGTTGCTCTTAAGCTTTTATTTCTCTAGGAACTGGTTAAAATTGATTGGGGACGCCATATCTACAACATATATTTGCAATAGTTTAGACTAAGTTTATGACAAATTGAGTTCAAATTTTAATTCAATATAATTAAAAACTAGGTGAACTCCCACTCAAAACAATATCCCTCGAATTGTCTTAGTGATCACACGAACCAAATCCACCACACCAAGTCCGATCATCACGAGACAAGATGTAACTTCAATGGCGAACACTCAAAGTGTTCATCACATCAATCATATGATTCATGCTCTACCTTTCGGTATCACGTGTTCCGAGACCATGTCTGTACATGCTAGGCTCGTCAAGGCCACCTTAGTATCCGCATGTGCAAAACTGGCTTGCACCCGTTGTATGCACTTGTTGATTCTATCACACCCGATCATCACGAGATGCTTCGAAACGACAAGTCTTGGCAACGGTGCTACTAAGGATGAACACTTTATTATCTTGATATTTTAGTGAGAGGGATCATCTTATAATGCTACCGTCGCGATCTAAGAAAAATAAGATGCATAAAAGGATTAACATCACATGTAGTTCATATGTGATATGATATGGCCCTTTTGTCTTTGCGCCTTTGATCTTCATCTCCAAAGCACGGACATGATCTCCATCATCGTCGATGTAGCGTCAAGGTCAATGGCGTCGTCTTCATGATTGTTCTCCCATGTAGCAACTATTACAACTTCTTTGAAATACTAATCAACATGAAATTTAAAGACAACCATAAGGCTCATGCCGGTTGCCACAATACAATAATGATCATCTCATACATATTCATCATCACATTATGGCCATATCACATCACCAAACCCTGCAAAAACAAGTTAGACGTCTCTAATTTGGTTTGCATATTTTACGTGGTTTAGGGTTTTTGAGTGAGATCTAATCTACCTATGAACATGAACCACAATGGTGATACTAGTGTTGTCAATAGAAGAGTAAATTGAATCTTCACTATAGTAGGAGAGACAGACACCCGCAAAGCCTCTTATGCAATACAAGTTGCATGTCGAACGAGGAGCAAGTCTCATGAACGCGGTCATGTAAAGTTAGCCCGAGCCGCTTCATCCCACTAAGCCACAAAGATGCAAAGTACTCAAACTAAAGACAACATAAGCATCAACACCCACAAAACCATGGTGTTCTACTCGTGCAACCATCTATGCATAGACCTGGCTCTGATACCACTGTAGGGATTCGTTGCATAGAAAACAAAAAATTTCCTACCGCGAGAACGCAATCCAAGCCAAGATGCAATCTAGAAGACGAGAGCAATGAGGAGATGACCGAGACTCACCCTTGAAGATTTCCAAAGCCTACAAGTGGCTCTTGTTGCTGCGGTAGACGATCACTTGCCGCTTGCAAAAGCGCGTAGAAGATCTTGATCACGGTGCCACAATCGGGCAGCACCTCCGTACTCGGTCACACGTTCGGTGTTGATGAAGACGACATCCTTCTCCCCGTTCCAGCGGGCAGCGGAAGTAGTAGCTCCTCCTTGAATCCGGCAGCACGACGGCGTGGTGGCAGTGGTGATGGAGATCTCCGGCGGAGCTTCGCTAAGGGTGCGGGAGAGGTGGAGGGGAGAGGGCGGCTAGGGTTTGGGAGAGGGGGTGGCCAGCCTCCTTGGGTGCGGCCAAGGTGGTGTGGTTGTGGTGGCCGGCCTCCTCCCCTTGGCCCCTCATTATATAGGTGGAACCCCCAAGTGTTGGACTACAAGTCTTCGAATAAGACCCCAACCCAAAACCTTCCATGTTGTAGGGAAACCTACCCAAGGTGGGACTCCCACCCAAGTGGGATTCCCACCCTTCCATGAGGGGGGTGGCCGGCCCCCTTAGGTGGAGTCCACCTTGGACTCCCCCCTCTAGGGTTGGCCGGCCATGGGTGGTGGAGTCCCACCGGGACTCCGCCTTCCAAAGTGAATTCTTCCGGACTTTTCTAGAACCTTCCATAAATTCACCGGATCATTTTCAAACTTACAAAATGACTTCCTATATATGAATCTTATTCACCAGACCATTCCAGAACTCCTCGTGATGTCCGGGATCCCATCCGAGACTTCGAACAATACTTCTAACACCATTCCATATTCAAGTTCTACTTTTACAACATCAAACCTTAAGTGTGTCACCCTACGGTTCGCGAACTATGTGGACATGGTGAGAACTCTCTCCGACCAATAACCAATAGCGGGATCTGGAGATCCATAATGGCTCCCACATATTCAACGATGACTTAGTGATCGAATGAACCATTCACATACGATACCAATTCCCTTTGTCACGCGATATTTTACTTGTCCGAGGTTTGATCATCGGTATCACTCTATACCTTGTTCAAACTCGTCTCCTGACAAGTACTGTTTACTCGTACCGTGGTATGTGGTCTCTTATGAACTTATTCATATGCTTGCAAGACATTAGACGATATTCCACCGAGAGGGCCCAGAGTATATCTATCCATCATCGGGATGGACAAATCCCACTGTTGATCCATATGCCTCAACTCATACTTTCCGGATACTTAATCCCACCTTTATAACCACCCATTTACGCAATGGCGTTTGATGTAATCAAAGTACCTTTCCGGTATAAGTGATTTACATGATCTCATGGTTGAAAGGACTAGGTAACTATGTATCGAAAAGCTAATAGCAATAAACTTAATGACATGATCTTATGCTACACTTAATTGGGTGTGTCCATTACATCATTCATATAATGATATAACCTTGTTATCAATAACATCCAATGTTCATGATTATGAAACTAATCATCTATTAATCAACAAGCTAGTTAAGAGGCTTACTAGGGACTCATTGTTGTTTACATATCACACATGTATCAATGTTTCGGTTAATACAATTATAGCATGGTATATAAACATTTATCATAAACATAAAGATATATAATAACCACTTTTATTATTGCCTCTTGGGCATATCTACAACAGCCAGTGGGCGTCTGCGGGCGTGCATGCGCGACGTCATCGGCATGGCGTGGCCGTCCCTGGGCGCGCGCATTTCGGTGGCTGTTGGCTTCCTCTCCGGCGATGGAGTGCATAGGAAGGTGTAGGAGGTCGAGGTGGAGCTCAATGGCACTGTGGTCGTGGCTGGGGAAGAAGGGAGAGAGGGGTTGGGGTGGACATGGTGGAACATGGCCGGCATGGCCATGTCCATGCCATGCTAGCCTCATCCTTAGGGTTGCTATGCTGGTGTGAGAGAGAGGGGACCAAGGGACAAAGTAGGTGTCAAGTGGTGGAGTTTAGGGTTAGGCAAACACTATTTCAAATAGTGTTGGGATTTGATCTATTTGCAAATTTCAAATTTGTGCCAAATTTGATCTATGCAAAGTGGTTCCAAAATTTGAAAATGGTTGGTTTGGATGAGTTGCAAATGACCAGAGACAAACATAGGTGGTGGTGGAATTTAAAAAATAAAAGAAATGCAAAAATTGCAAAGTGTGAGATTGTTGCACTTGTTAAAAAGTCTCAACTTTGCATGAGCATAGATTTTGATCCAAGGAGAATTTGGTATGATGGTCTTTACAAAAGTTGTTCACCTTGATGTGTACTTGGATGAGGTGCAAAGAATTGCAAAAGTTTGGTTTGAAAAACTTGAAATCCAGGGGCTCAAAGTAGTGACCAGATTATAAATGGCAGGATTGACCATTATTCTATGTGATCAAAAATTGAGTTTGAATTTGATTTTATTTGTATTTCTTTGATTCCAAAAGTTTTAATAAGTGTTGAGTAACATATTACAACTAATGGTGAAGGTCAAAATGGTATAGGGTAAAGATTTGCAAAAATGGCATAAGCCATATGTGAGGGTTTTTAGGGTTTTTCTTATTTGATTTCTTTCTCTTTTTATTTGATTTGATTTGGGATCTTCTCTTGATCCAATTAGGGTTTTAGGGTTTATCACATAAGCACAATAACAATCATCATGGCATATCACTCAAAAATGCACAAGTCCTATGCATAGCACTATATGCAAATAAAAGTTTTTGTTGGTTCTAAATTTTGGATCTCTGGAATTCTTCTTCTTTCTTTATTTGAAATTTGGGATATTACAAAACCTTCCCCCTTACAAAAGATCTCGTCCCGAGATCTAAAAGAAAATTAGGTACTAAAGAGATCTAGGTACTCCTTCTTCATAAAGTCTTCGCGTTCCCAAGTGGCTTCATCTTCGGTATGGTTGCTCCATTGTATCTTCAGGAACTTGATGCTTCGGGTGCGGGTGGTTCTGTAAGCTTCCTCTAGGATGCGAATCGGCACTTCGCTATACGTCAAGTCCTTGTTGATATCCACCGATCTGTGATCGATGTTCTTGAACACGTCAGTCTTCTCGGGGACTTCTAGGCACTTCCGGAGGAGTGAGATGTGAAACATGTCGTGCACAGCCGACATTTCTTCTGGTAGCTCCAGTTGATAAGATACTTTGCCTCGGCTACTCAGAACTTTGAAGGGTCCGACATATCGGGGTGCAAGCTTTCCTTTCAGCTAGAATATCTGCATTCCTTTCAGGGGGGATACTTTGAGATATACAAAATCTCCGATCTCGAAGGTCATCTCTCAGCGTCTCTTGTCGGTGTAGCTCTTCTGTCTTGATTGCGCCGTCTTGAGGTACTCGCGGATCTTGTGCACTTTCTCTTCGACTTCACGAAGAACATCTGGTCCAAAGACTTGGCTCTCTCCGACTTCCGACCAATTCAAAGGGGTACGCCATTTCCTTCCGTACAGGGCTTCAAAGGGGGCCATCTGTAAGCTGGCTTGGTAGCTGTTGTTGTATGAGAATTCTACGTAAGGCAGGCAGTCTTCCCACTTGGATCCATATTCCAGTACATAGGCTCTCAACATGTCCTCCAGTATCTGGTTGACTCTTTCTGTCTGTCCATCGGTCTGCGGATGATAGGCGGTGCTGAAATTCAGCTGGGTCCCTAGTCCTTCATACACTTTCTGCCAGAATCTTGAGGTGAATTGAGATCCTCTATTTGACACAATCGACTTCGGGGTTCCGTGCAGGGCGACTATTCTGGAGATATACAACTCAGCTAACTTTGGGCCTTGGTATGTGGTCTTGACGGGGATGAAATGGGCTACCTTGGTTAATCTATCGACAACTACCCAGATTGATTCATTCCTTTGCTGGATTTGGGCAAACCTGTGATAAAGTCCATTCCTACTGAGTCCCATTTCCATTCTGGAATCTGCAATGGCTGCAGCAATCCTGTGGGTCGTTGATGTTCTGCCTTGACTCTCTGATAGATATCACACTTGGCGATGTAGCTTCCGATTTCTCTCTTCATTCCATGCCACCAGAATTGCTCCTTCAGATCTTGATACATCTTGGTACCTCCAGGATGAATTGAGTAAAGGGTGTCATGGGCTTCCTTCAGGATGACTTGCTTCAGTTTAGAATCTGCTGGCACACATAGGTGTCCTTTGTACCAAAGAACTCCGGCTTCATCTACGGTGAACCCTGGTGCTTTCCCTGTAGCTATCTGGTTCTTGATTCCGTCGATGCTAGCGTTTCCTTTCTGGGCTTCCTTGATTTGGCTAATCAAGGTGGGTTGAAGCTCTATGCTGGCTAGGAATCCTTCACTAACGAGTTCAAGTCTAAACTGTTCAAACCCATGAAACAGGCTGGGTTGCTCGATCGCGATCATGGAGTTCAACTGACACGGCAGTCGACTCAAACATCCGCTACCACATTGGCCTTGCCGGGGTGGCAGTGAATCTCCATGTCGTAATCTTTGATTAATTCTATCCATCTGCGCTGCCTCATATTTAGCTCTTTCTGGGTGAAGATATATTTCAGGCTCTTGTGGTCAGAGTAGATCTCGCATCGATTACCCATGAGGTAATGACGCCAAACTTTCAAGGCTAGGACTACGGTTGCAAGCTCTAAGTCATGGGTTGGCTAATTCTGCTCATGTTGCTTCAGCTGTCTTGACAGGTATGATATATCACCTTGCCTTCTTGCATAAGCACACATCCAAGACCAATCTTGGAGGCATCACAATACACGTCAAATGGCTTGGCGATGTTGGGCATGATCAGAATTGGGGCTGAGGTTAGTATACTCTTGAGTTGTTGGAAACTCTCTTCACATTTGTCAGTCCACTCAAACTTCTTGTCCTTCTTCAACAGTTGGTTCATCGGTCTTGCGATGCTCGAAAAGCCTTCTACAAATCTGCGGTAATATCCGGCTAATCCAAGAAAAGCGCGACCTCGGTCTGGGTGGTTGGGGCTTGCCATTCTGTAATAGTTTTGATCTTGGCGGGATCTACGGCAATTCCTCCTGCAGACAAGATATGTCCCAGGAATCCTACTTCCTTCAACCAAAACTCACATTTGCTGAACTTGGCATACAACTGATGGTGTCTAAGGGTTTCTAGGACAGTTTCCAAATGTTGTTCATGTTCTTCTTCGGATTTGGAGTAGATAAGGATGTCATCAATGAAGACAACGACAAACTTGTCCAAAAAGTTCATGAATGTCTTATTCATGAGGTTCATGAAATAAGCTGGGGCATTGGTTAATCCAAATGACATGACGTTGTACTCATACAACCCATATCTGGTGGTGAAGGAAGTTTTTGGAATATCGGTGGCACGAATCTTCAGCTGATGATAACCAGTCCTAAGATCAATCTTAGAGAACACTTTGGCACCGGTCAACTGATCGAACATGTCTTCTATCTTGGGTAGGGGGTACTTGTTCTTGACGGTGACATCGTTAAGCTTACGGTAATCCGTACATAAACGAGTGGCACCATCCTTCTTGTCCACAAACAAAACTGGTGACCTCCAGGGTGATGCACTAGGTCGAATCAAACCTTTGGCTAACATATCATCAATCTGCTTCTTCAGCTCCACTAGCTCTGTTGGGTTCATACTATAGGCTCTCTGGGCTATAGGTCCAGTTCCGGGGATTAACTCGATGATGAACTCGATATCCCGATCCGGGGGCATACCTGGTAGATCATCCGGAAACACATCAGGGTATCGACAAACGACCCTGATCTGATCTAGAGTTGGCTTGGCGACACTTTGGTTGCAGGTAAACTTTCTGGGCAGTCTTTCAGATACATGTTCTACTAGGATGCCGGTGCTGCTAGTCATGGTGATGGCTTTATTGGCACAGTCAATCAGTCCATGGTGTTTTGACATCCAGTCCATTCCTAGTACGACTTCCAAACCTTTGGTTCCCAGAATAATCAGATTGGCATAAAAATCTACTTCATGGATTCTGATGGGTACATTTTTGCAAAATTTTCTAGCTTTGGTGGTTGATCCTGGAACTTGAACTATCATGACATGCTTCAAACTGATAGGTTGGATTTTACTTGTGCATGCAAAGTCTTTGGTGACAAATGAATGCGATGCTCCTGAATCAAACAACACTCTGGCAGGTACGGAGTTGATAGAAAACATACCCAGTACAACATTTGGTGCTTCCTGGGCTTCTTCGGCGTTCATGTGGAAGAGACGGCCGTTGCGGTTATTGGGGTTGTTGGGGGCAAACTTTTTGCCAGTGGAGACGCGGCGTTGTTGCTGAGCAGGTGCAGCGGCGTTGGCGGCATTCTTGGCTAGCCTCTTGGGGCACTCGTTGGAGTAGTGTCCCACCACACCACACTCATAACAAGTGATGGTGGCCTTGTCCTTGGTTGCGACAGGGATGGCGTTGCTCCCAGTCCTTGGAGCGGTGTTGTTGTTGTTGTTGTTGTTGTTGTTGTTGTTGTTGGGGGCTCTGGGCGAAGCGCGGTTGAAGTTGTTGTTGTTGTTGTTGTTGTTGTTGCTATTGTTGTGGTGGCCTCCTGGCCGGGAGTTTCCTGCACTCCGGTTCTGATAACCTGGACGTGAAGTCTGCATCTGGGGCTTGTTGTTTCTTGGGGTGAAACCTCCGCTTGAGCTGGGGTGATACTTCGGAGCATTGCTGGGCCCACTCTGGTGCATCATGCGGCGTTTGCGGTTCTCGTTGGCTTGGTTCAGCTTGCCCTCCATCTGGATGGCGGAGTCCACTAAGGCTTCAAGGTCGGCAAAGGGGATGTTGACTAGGACAGTCTGCATCTCATCATGCAGTCCGTTCAGGAATCTCTCCTGCCTCTTCTCAGTGGTGTCGGTCTCGTCGGGGGCGTACCTTGACAGTGTAAGGAACCTGTCGCGATATTCTACCACCGTCATCCGTCCTTGCTTGAGTTCGCGGAACTCATCTCTCATCTTCTTGATTAAACCCGGGGGCACGTGGTACTTGCTGAACTTGAGCTTGAAGTCCACCCAAGTCATGACTTGACCTGCGTTCATGGCACGGGTGCTGGTCCACCAGGCTCGGGCTGGTCTGGCAAGGTAATGGGTTGCGAACAAGACCTTCTCAGTGGCCTCAACTCCCGCCACTTCTAGGTTATTCTCCATGGTCTGGAGCCAGTCGTCGGCGTCGAGGGGTTCTTCGGTCTTGCTAAACACCGGAGGGTTGGTGTTCTGGAAGTTCTTGAGCTTTCCGGGGTGGTCATGATTTCCATGGCCCTGGTTGGCAAGGTTTTGCAGTGCTGCGATGTTGGCTTGGCGTTCAGCTCTGTCAGTCTCCCCGTCGGCCATCAGGGTCTGCAGTTGTTGGAGATATGCCCAATAGGCAATAATAACATGGTTATTATAATATATCTTTGTGTTTATGATAAATGTTTGCATACCATGCTATAATTGTATTAACCGAAACATTGATACATGTGTGTTATGTGAACAACAAGGAGTCCCTATTAAGCCTCTTGTATAACTAGCTTGTTGATTAATAGATGATCATGGTTTCGTGATCATGAACATTGGATGTTATTAATAACAAGGTTATGTCATTGATGAATGATGTAATGGACACACCCAATTAAGCGTAGCATAAGATCACGTCATTAAGTTCATTTGCTATAAGCTTTCGATACATAGTTACCTAGTCCTTCGACCATGAGATCATGTAAATCACTTATGCCAGAAGGGTACTTTGATTACATCAAACGCCACTGCGTAAATGGGTGGTTATAAAGGTGGGATTAAGTATTCGGAAAGTATGAGTTGAGGCATATGGATCAAGAGTGGGATTTTGTCCATCCCGATGACGGATAGATATACTCTGGGCCCTCTCGGTGGAATATCGTCTAATTAGCTTGCAAGCATATGAATGGTTCATAAGAGATGACATACCACGATACGAGTAAAGAGTACTTGTCGGAGATGAGGTTGAACGAGGTATAGAGATACCGATGATCAAACCTCGGACAAGTAAAATATCGCGTGACAAAAGGAATCTGTATCGTATGTAAATGGTTCAATCGATCACTAAGTTATCGTTGAATGTGTGGGAGCCATTATGGATCTCCAGATCCCGCTATTGGTTATTAGTCGGAGAAGAGTCTCGACCATGTCTGCATAGTTCACGAACCGTAGGGTGACACACTTAAGGTTTGATGTCATTTTAAGTAGATATGGAATATGGAATGGAGTTCGAATATTTGTTCGGAGTCTCGGATGGGATCAGGACATCACGAGGAGGTCCAGAATGGTCTGGAGAATAAGATTCATATATGGGAAGTCATTTTCCGGGGTTCGGAAAAAGTCCGGTGTTTTGACCGGAGCTTCTAGAAGGTTTTGGAAGGACCGGAATAGTCCGGAATGTTGTGGAAGGTTCCGGAAGTGTCCGGTACGACCCGGGCTGTCTAAGGAAGTTCGTAGGGTTCCATAATAGGTGTATCCATGTTTTCCTTAAGGGTTAAGAAGTTTCCCCTAAAGCAGATTCGGATTTGGCAAAAGAGTCCTAGTTCTGGTAGGTTTCGGCTGACAGAAACCTACCGGAACTCTCCCAAACTTTGGGGGCAGGTCTTGGACGATCCAAGGACCTTTTCCACCTATAAAAGGAGGGCAAGGGGAGCCCCAAGAGGTGCACAAGTCGCAGCCCTTGCCCCCTCTCCCCAAACCCTAGCCGCCCCTTCCTCCTCCTCCCTCTTGCACGGCTACGGTGAAGCCCTACAGGATTTCTCCACCACCACCGCCACCACGCCGTCGTGTTGGCGGGATTCCTAGGAGGATCTACTACTTCCGCTGCCCGCTGGAACGGGGAGAAGGACGTCGTCATCAACACCGAACGTGTGACCAAGTACGGAGGTGCTGCCCGACTGTGGCACCGTCAAGATCTTCTATGCGCTTTCGAAAGCGGCAAGTGATCGACTACAGCAATAACGAGATCTAATCTCGTAGGCTTTCGAAATCTTCGAGGGTTAGTCTCTGTTGACCACCAAAACCCACTGGCGAGTAGCGACGGGCAACACGTAGAGCCGGGAGGCTCCCAGGACTGCTGGTGGGCCCTAGTCCCTCGGGCGACGGCCCGCAATGCTCCGGCACGCACGTCCGATGCTGGTGCAAGGGCGTGCCACCTGACCTATACCTGGTCAGGAAGGTGATGGATTGCTTCGACTAGTTTCCTGCATGGCATACACGTAAACATTAAATACGAGCCTCGATCGGCTCTCAGGTTGTCCTGTGAATCGGCTCAAGGAGCCGATCCACCCATGATTCGTATGAGATCTACGATAACATGGTGGTCCTGCTTGATCAATATTAAGTTAAAACGATCTACGACGATCTAGGGTTTTCACCACATAACCGGAACATCCTACACGTAATTGAGCCTGGTAGACACGAAAGATGATAATAAACCAACCCTAGACAAGGCCTAAAAACCAACGTGGAGTTGATTCCCGGAACATCCTCTCTAGGATTAGCAAACTATACCTTACGTGCTACTGGATCATTCAACCCGTTTGCAAGGCCTAACTATGTAGATATCAAACTAATCCTTGAAGAACAAGGAGCAATCATAACGGATCGAATCTACTAAACAAAGACTAAGCAAGGTGCCACCCTTGCACCTAAGATAGGTACAAGGGCGGCTAGATATCCAGGGGTAGCATGACTAATCAAATACATCAAGAAAGTACCGATGCCAACCCTAACATATCCATGATAACGGTGTTGCTCGCCATCAAAAAGGCTTCAGTACGAGCAACACATGAACAACGAATAAACAAGATACTGCCTAGATCGCAAGATGCGATCTAGGCAGCATAGCGCTTACCCGGAAGAAACCCTCGAAACAAGGGGTGGCGATGCGCCTAGATTGGTTTGTTGTGAACGTGATCGTCTTCCTTTCTCAATAACCCTAGATACATATTTATAGTCCACAGACTTTCTAACTTGGGAATAATCCCAACCGTGTACGAGCTAAACTCTATCTCTTAATTCTAACCGACACGTAACCTATTTCAATTTACAGATACACGGGCAATTTGGCCCAAACTCTTTATACAAGGCCGATTCATGAATAATTTCCATGCATATTCTCTAAGCCCATCTCAATCACGGCCCACCTCTGATTCGGTTAAAATCTGGTGATAACACATGCCCCCCTGGTTTTGGCAATGATAATTCCAAAACCACTCTGTTTTTTCTTCGTCGGGTCATGTCGTGGCAGAGCAGAACCGTCATAGTATCCTTCATCATGATACCTTGCCTTCTCAACTTCTCCGCGTGATTTGATAGTTTTTTCTTCTTTTTGGCACCACTTCCTCGGAAACTGCTGTGGCATTAAATCCCCACTATATCCCCTTTATTTAACCGCGCCGAACAGTTCGCCTCTTCATCCCCTTGCTCTGTACTAGCCATCGGCACAAAAAACCCTCTTCCTCTGTAGCAATGTCTTCCTCTTCCTCCTCCTCTGCCTCGTCGGGTCTTTCGTCCCAGTCCTCCTCTTCCTCATCTTCCTCCTTCCGCGAGCCCACGCCGGAGTGGGATTTGATGGCGGCGTACAACCGCCGCGCCCCAGAGGAATGGGACCAGGAGGACCACGACTCCTCCGTCTGGTCTGAGGACGACAAGTCCTTGACCAGTGGAGACGACGACCTCCAATTCCTCGCCGATGGGGAGCTGGAGGCGGAGAGAGAGGATGACTCGTTCTCCTGGGCCGACTTCACTTCCTCCGACGAGGAGGAAGAAGAGGAGGACGACGATTCCCTCGAGGACTACCCGCCGGCGAAGCGCTTCCGCGCCAGATCGGATGACGACAACGACGACGACGACGAGGAGGCTCCCATTGAGGGCTACGGGAGCAGCGACGAGGAGCCCACCGGCAGCAGTGCTGATGGCAGCTCCAACGGCGACGACGAGGGCAGCGACGGCCCATAGAGTAGCACCAACTAGTATAGGACTGGTAGTAGTAGCAGATTGGTCAATAGACCTTTCTTTTGTTCTTCCTCCCTCGAGCAATCGGCTCTTTCTCTGTAAGAAATCCATTCTATTAATGAAGAAAATGTTCCTATGTCGATTTTGCTTTCACATCAATTTTGCCGATTGTCAAAGTAAGTCAACGTGCAAAGAGCCGATGGCAGCGCATCGGCCTTTACCATAAAATGCGATTAAGGCCAAATCAGTTGCCTATTTACACGGTAATCTGCAACCTTCGTCTGAGAGAATAAAATCAGATCCCCCAAATTGCCGTCCAAATAGGTCCAATTCGTGTCCACGCAAACCTTAGATCTCAAACGCACAGATTCAACTCCTCAGCGGATCCAATGGGAGAATCATCCCAATGCCACGGTCTCTGGCCTGAAAATAATCTGTTAACTGCTCAATTGAGCTTGTTCCTCTAGAGTCGATTGCGGTGCATCAGCTTTTTAGTCTGAAGTCGATGTCTGTGCATCGGCTGTACTGGTATCCATATTTCTAAAGTCGATGTCTGTGCACCGGCTGTGACTTGTATATAAAAAAAAATTTATTGGGCGATTTTATGCATCGGCCCCCATATTTCACTGTCCGTCATCCCACATGCTTGGGAAATATTTCTTGAGATGTTGACCATTGACAGCTACTAGGAATTTAACACCGTCCAGCTGCTCGAGCATGTATGCATTACCCTTCAAAACCTGGTCGACTCTGTACGGACCGTGCCAATTAGGAGACCATTTACCATATGCTTTATCCTTAGTCCCTAATGGCAACACAGCTTCCCATACTAGATCACCAACCTAAAACTCCTTTGGTCTCACCTTCTTATTGTACGCGCGGGCTACCTTGGCTTTGTTCTCTTTAATCTTCTCCAATGACCAAAGTCTGAGTTCCGTTGAATCCTCAATAGTATCACTCATCAAGGCTGCATATTCTTCAGCTGTTAGATCATTCTGAAACGTAACACGTCTCGATCCAGCCGTAATTTCCCAAGGAATTACGGCTTCCTGCCCATAGACCAGCTGATATGGCAAAGTTTTTATAGCTCCATGGCATGACATGCGATAAGCCCACAAAGCTTCCGACAATACCTCATGCCAACGTCTAGGGTACTCGTCAACTTTCCTCTTAATCAGCTTGATAAGGCTATGGTTGGACGCTTCAGCTTGCCCGTTTGCTTGGGCATATTATGGAGACGATCGGATCAGCTTAATCCCCATGTCATCGCAGAACTTTCTGAACTCTTTAGAAACGAAGACCGATCCTCCATCGGTCGTGATAGTCTGGGGAATCCCAAATCTATGAATGACATGTTCTTTCACAAAATTGATAACATCTTCTAATTTTACCTTCTTCATAGGGATGGCCTCCACCCATTTAGTGAAGTAATCTGTAATAGCCAAAATCCACTTGTGGCCTTTGCTCGATGCAGGATGGATTTTGCCGATCATATCCATGCCCCAACCTCGAAATGGCCAAGGCTTGATGATGGGGTTCATTGCTGATGCGGGCACCATCTGAATTTTCCCAAACATCTAACACGCTTGACACCCTTTGTAGTACCTAAAGCAGTCCTCAAGCATGGTGGGCCAGTAAAACCCTGATCGCCTGATCAGCCACTTCATCTTATGAGCCGATTGGTGAGTTCCACAGGCGCCTTCGTGTACCTCGTGTAGGAGCCGATTCGACTCGGTTGGTCCCAGGCATTTGAGAAGCAACCCCTCCAACATCCTGTAGAACATGTCATCTCCTATAAGGACATATTTCATGGCCTTGTACCTTATCCGTTTAGGTGCCCCCCGAGCTGGATCCTTCAAGTAATTGAAGATATCGGCTCTCCAGTCATCCTGTTCCAGGAACTGCACCTGAACATCGGACCCATCTGGTATGTCCTTGTAACCTGACGCCATCTGTGCGAGATCGTTGGCCTCGGTATTTTGAGATCTTGAGACCCAATTGAAGTTGATGTACCGAAATTGTGCCATCAGCTCATGGCATTGCATCCATAATGGGAAGAGTGACTCACTCTCGCACTTATATTCCTCCGTGAGCTGGGAAATCACCAATTTAGAGTCTCCAAAGAGTTCCACCGCTTCTGCCCCGGCTTCCAAAAGCAACTCCATTCCCTTGTGTATTGCCTCATACTCAGCAACATTGTTTGTGCACGGAGTAGACAACCTGATGGAGAAGGAGTATGTTGCCCCCCGAGGCGACACGAGTAGAATGCCGATGTTGCAACCATCGTCACAAGCCGATCCGTCGAAGAACATAGCCCATGCACGTACAGACAGTGCTGCTATATCAGTATTGATTCATTCAGCAATGAGATCGGCCAACGCTTGTCCCTTGACTGCTTTCGCAGGCTGATACCGGAGATCAAACTCTGATAATGCAAACATCCATTTACCAAGTCGGCCTTTTAAAACAGGGGCCGACAACATATGTTTGACGACGTCTGATTTGCATATGATGATAATTTCTGCCATCAGAAAGATGTGACGAAGCTTGGTGCAGGTGAAAAACAGGCAGAGACACAACTTCTCGATCTCAGGATACCTCGTCTCTGCATCCAACATCCTTCTGCTGAGGTAGAAAGCCACCCTTTCCATCCCATCATAAAGTTGTACCACCACGGAAGCGATGGAAGTATCAGCTACTGATAAGTAGATATAGAACGGTCTGTCTTGCTGAGGTGAAACTAACATAGGCGGCGTCGTTAGATACTGTTTAATCTCGTCAAACGCTCGCTGTTGCTCTGCCCCCCAGTGAAACTCGTCGTCAGATTTAATTTTCACCAATGCCATAAACGGCTCAATTCGTCCTGACAGATTAGAGATGAATCGTCGGACGAAGTCATCTTGCCGATGAGACATTGGAGTTCCTTCTTCGTGGTAGGTGGCTGCATGGTACGTACTGCCTCCTGACTTTTTAGGCCGATCTCAATTCCACGTTCATGAACCAAGAAACCCAAGAACAGACCGGCCGTTACACCAAAAGCACACTTCTTTGGATTCATTCTTAGCTCGAATTTCCTAGTTCGATCCAGGATGCGTCGCAAATCCTCCAAGTGCCCTTCTATGGAGACAGACTTGACCACCACATCATCGATGTAAATTTCCACCAATTTGCTGATCAGATCATGAAAGATGTAATTCATGGCTCTTTGGTACGTTGCACCAGCATTCTTCAGTCCAAAAGTCATGACTATATATTCAAACAAGCCCACTGAACCTGGTACTCTGAATGCAGTCTTGTGTATATCTTCTGGAGCCATGAAAATCTGATTGTAGCCGGCGTTGCCATCCATGAAACTTAAGACCTTATGACCAGCAGCTGCATTGACCAATGTCTCTGCTACCGGCATGGGATATTCATCCTTTGGAGTGGCTCTATTGAGATCTCGAAAATCTATGGCAACGCGCCATCGGCCATCCTTTTTCTGCACAGGTACTATATTGGAAATCCATTCAGCATACCTGCACGGCCTGATGAACCCGGCGGTGTACATTTTCTCGACCTCTTTCTTGACTTCTTCTAGGATATCGGCCTTCATCTGACGTGCACGTTGCTGGAACGGCCGAAACCCTTTCTTGAGAGGGAGCCGATGCTCAATGATGCTCCTGTCTAACCCAGGCATCTCTATGTAATCCCATGCAAAGCAATCTGGGTATTCTTTTAACAGAGCTATCATCTGGCTCCTCAGATATGGATCTAACTTTTTGCTGATAAAAGTTGGTCGTGGCTTATCCCCAGGACCAATGTCAACCTCTTCTAGCTCATCAGCCAATGTAAACCCATACCCTAGCTTTCCGTCGCCCGCTAGGTCAATGTTAAACACAGGCAAAACGTATGGCGAGGATAGTATGGGCCGATTGCCGGAATCGGCCCCCATTTGGTTGAATTGCTCAATGAAGGTTTACATCTTGTTCGTGCTTTATTACGACTACGTGACATGCTTGAGACGAGATCATCACTTTTTATTTTTTGGGGCCGATCACAGGGATCGGCCTTGCCACGTATGTCGATTGCCTTTGCTCTTGCTATACTGTCAGGCCGGTGGATAAGACCAGCCTCACCCCGTTTTTTGTCACGGCTCTTGGTCTTCCGCTTCCCAAATGTTCATGCCAGCCGTTGAGATCTCGGCTGAGTCATCTGCATGGACGATCTCCACTTCATCTCCATCCCACTGTATCAAGCATTGGTGCATCGTGGATGGAATGCAGTAGTTAGCGTGTATCCAATCTCTCCCTAGCAGGACAGCGTAGGTGCTTTTGCTGTCGACGATGAAGAATGATGTAGGGATGGTCTTTCGCCCTACAGTTAAATCCACATTCAGAACGCCTTGCGCTTCTGATGCTTGGCCGTTGAAGTCGTTCAAAGTGACGTTGGTTTTGATCAGATCTGCGCTAGAGCGTCCCAGGCGTCGTAGCATGGAGTATGGCATTATATTGACTGCCGCTCCCGTGTCGACCAGCATCTTGTTGATAGGCTGCCCGTTGATATAACCTCTTAAGTACAGGGCCTTCAGATGCCTGTAGCTCCTTTCTCGTGGCTTCTCAAAGATAACTGGCCGTGGGCCGCAGTCGAGCTGTGCTATAGGTGCCTCTTCTGTTCCTGGAGCACAAAACTCCAATGGAAGAATGAACACCATGTTTGTGCCAGCCGATGTTTTATCATCGGCTTTCTTTTGTTTGGGGCGCCACTCTTTCTTCTGTGGATGACCCTCCTCGTCCAGAGTTTGCTGAATTTTCGCGGCCAGATCAGGCCGCGCTTTCCTCAACGTGTGTAGGTATCGTCGCTCGGCTTCCTCCACGCTACATAGACGCTGAACCCTACGCTTTTGAGAGTGACTGAGTCCATCAGGGCACCACCTTGGCCGGTGGTATCTATCTTCTTCTTCATCATCTTCATCTTCTAACTCCTCGAGATCTGTCAACACCCGGATTTTTAAGTCCAGATGCCTGTTATGCCATACATCGCAATCCCAGGAATATTGTTGTTGCGAGACATAACAGTTGAATATCATAGTCATCACTCATTACATATCATAGTCGTCTTACAAATAGAGATCACATGATCCATATTACACCAATAGTTGATCTATTGATCAACATACACAAAGTTCATAGTTTCATAGCGGAAGCGTAAATAGAAGGGACCCTCTAGTCCACAGGCCAAC
Organism: Lolium perenne; assembly: GCF_019359855.2. NCBI lineage: Eukaryota > Viridiplantae > Streptophyta > Magnoliopsida > Poales > Poaceae > Lolium > Lolium perenne. Next base: position 271,742,191 of record NC_067244.2, read on the forward strand.
GTCTGACATCAGAAGATTCCCTAGTTGTCGTGGGCGTCCTGCTGGTCGTCCTCTTCATACTGCTGTTCTGCTTCATAATCTGGCCATTTGAATAGCCAGGGACACAGCCGTGAGTACTTTAAAGTACTCGCAAACTAATACTAATGTAAGGGCTAACAATTCTAGTAAGGGGTGCTAAGCTCTAGTCTATTTTGCGTAAAGCTAATTTTATTTCACAAACATTTTTGTAAACAACTCTTCAAGTGCTAACTAACTCAAGTGGGAACATTAGTGTCATTCCCACAACTCTGTTGTGATTCCAAGTCAAGGTCTCCTTTCAAGTTCAAAATCATAAGTCACCCTTCACCATTCATAGTTTTCGAAAAGTTCTGATGACGGAACAGTATGGCCTTTCCAACTGTCCATAACCGAGGACGCGGCTATTCGAATAGGTTTAACTCTGCAGAGGTTGTACACTTGTGCCACAACAATTGCAATAGCTCGTCAGGGGTAACTGGCCCTGATTTATCGTACGCAGTACGCTAACTACCAATCATAACCTTTCATTTACATACCCTAGTATAGGCACCTCTCCCCATGAGCTTGGCCTCCCAGTGAAGACAGACAGTCAGCCTGGGAACTGCACAGGGCTTGGGCCGGACATTCACCTCACTTCGCATCATATCATATCGTTTCTATTGTGGTAGAGGCAGCTTTCGGCATAACCCCGATGACGCTTGTTTAGAGGGAACCCATACTAAGACACACAAATTTCCAGTTAAGCCCTACCCAGATTCAGGTATTGTGGGGGTACTTGTAAAATTGGAATGGTATCGCATCCGAACCCAACCATCAGTGTTTTTGTAAAATTCACCAAGTCATTCACCAGTCATATTCACCTTCAAAATCTTTCAATAGAATGACTCATCATTCCAAGGTTTTCAAAGTCATTTCAATTCCCAAATTCCCCAAATGGGTAGTCATTTTCAAAATCAGCACTAGCATCTATGTATGAGGGGTGCTAAGTATTTTGCTTTACTTCTAGGCTAACTTTGATACTCTTGTACTAATCCAATACTAACCAAGTGAATCATGAATCAAAAAGTATTTCGATAAAACAAAAGTAAATAAAGCTTGTAAAGTTAAACTGGGAAATAGGAGTATAAGCATAAAGTAAATAGGGTAATGCCTTGCTCATAGTGAGCGTTGCACTTTGCAAGAGTATTATCTTGCATTGGGGTTAACTTGCAAAGTCTAGCTTGCCTTAGTAATAGCTTGCTAACCTTACCACTCTAGTAAAGTTCTTTACTCTGACCCCAGTTAACTATAAGAGCAACTCATTGAGAAAACAAGTAAAACTGGTAATGTATAAAATTGGGATAGACTTATGTAAGAAAAGGTAAGATTCATGGTGCCTTGCCCCAAAGGGGCTTTGCACTTTGCCAGAATATTAGCTTGCATTGGTATTGGCTTGCAATAATATCAGTTTGCAAGAGTATAGCTTGCGATAGGATAGTTTCTATCAGTGTTAGCTTGCCTTGGTTGAAGTGAGGGTCCAAGTTCTCTTCTCCTTTCTCCTTGTAGAAGTCCTCCTCTTCCTGATGGTCTCCGGTACTAGCGTCTAAAATACGAATACGGGGTACACAATCATCATACCAAACTTACATACTACACTAAACACACACAAGTTTTACACAACTTAAACTAGCATCACACACTAATATTAGGTGGGTGGATGTTTTCCTCTTATTTAAGAAAAATAATTTCCTCTCATTATCCTATTAAGATTTAATTTCTCTCATGAACAAAATATGACCTTGGTTGACTAAAGTCAACCTCTTCATACTTATCATCTGAGAAAAAGATTTAAATGAGGTTCCATACCTCATACAATTTAATACTAACAGGGTAGTGATTTAATGTCACCAAATAACTCAATATGAGGTTATATAGACCATGGTCCATACCTCAGGTTGAAATACTTGAGACCAAGATTTAAATGAGAGGAAAACCTCTCATATGATTTAACACATAGTTGTAACTAGGTTAACAACTATCATTGAGGTGATTTAACATTATCAACTATTCATTGGCTATTCTAACATTACTTGTATTCACACCAATTATTCTATTCACACAAATACTACAATTAGGGTGCATGGATTGTGTTGCTTGAGGAAAATAATCTCCTCTCCTTACATATGTAAGTGATAATTTCCATAGGGTTCTTGAGAAATACTTTTCTCTTATTGAAATCTTCTTAAGATTTAATTTCTCAAACAATCATACATGAAATCATGTTGACCCAAGTCAACCATTCATTATCATCATTTGAGAAATAGATTTAAATGAGGTAGAGTACCTCATACCATTTAATAACACTACATATGATTTAAATCTCTAAGTAATTCATATAAGTGAGTTTGGCCAGGGGTCCAAATATCACATGAATTCATTTGAGACAAGACTTAAATGAGGTATAAGACTTCATATGAATTACTTAATAGTTTTGGACAATATCAACTAGTTAAACTAGCCATATTGTACACTACTTAAACTAGGGCATGATCATGCAAAATGACCACACCATTTTATTGCCTAAACAATTAGGGTAAGTCAAATGTGAGCTATTGGAGTTGGAATTGACTCAATAACTATTTTGGTGGATTTTTAAGAATTATTCTAAGGCAGAAAAGTCCCTGTCTTGTTTATTTGGCTACATTAATTCCACAAATAAATTTGAGATGGGCCCAGTGGCATTTGATAGGTAATTTCACTAGCTTTCCAAAAATATAAAATTCATTGAATTTGGTTAAGCCAATTTGAATCTATTGATTTTCAAAGTTTGGGCAGTATTACAATTATTTGGAAATGTTTAAAAGGAGTTTGAATTAATAGGGCCGGCGGGAAATGAAACTGGGCCAGATTCGAATTAAAATGGCCCAGTCCAGCCCACCACGCGTCCACGCACGCGTGGGCTGTCTGACGGTGGGCTCCACCCGTCAGTCACACGTAACTCCCGAAACGGTACCTTTCTTTGTGAGCCGTAGGATTAGATGGACGATCGACGGTCGTGCGTCGTCGTCGTCGTCGACGCAAGGGAGGCGCAGGCACGACGGAGGTAGGGGGTCGGAGGGTGCTCTGGAGGTCCGGAGAGCGGCGGCGGTGGTCGAGGCGAGGTTGTCATCGAGGGCAGGTCGAATGGTAGCAGCGGCGTCGCTCGGGGAGGTGTAAATCGACGGCGGCTTCTGCGTCGGCGTGCGGGTCTCCGGCGTGCAATTGGGTGGCGGTGGTCGCTAATTCGAAGTGGAGAGGATGCGAGGAGATCTAGAGGAGGGAGAGGAGCAAGGTTTGTGTGGAGATGGAGGCGCGGGAGACGGGGTATTTATAGGGCGCGAGGTGGCCGTGGGGTGTGCGGCAGGGGCGACAGCATCGCGGCGGCTCCGGCGAAGGATTTGGTTTGGCGACGTCAGCGCGAGCTAGGCGGCGTCCAGGCGGTGCTAGGGAGCTAGAGAACTAGGTGGGGGACAGGCTGTGGAGCGAGCGCGATGGCGAGTACTGGTAGCACGGGCGCGGATGAACGGCGAGCTGGTCATCGGCGACAGGCGGCGCGAGGGCACGGGCGCGTGTCTGGCGGCTTTGTGGTCGCCAGGCGGTGCTCAACGAGGTGCTGGAGGGGCCAGGGCGAGCGTGAGGTGGCCAGGCGAGAGGTGGCCAGAGGGTGCCCATGGCGTGCGCGCTGCGACGCGAGCGGCATCACTGGAAGAATTGGGCGCGCGAATCCCGGTGATTGTCGAGCTCCTCCTCGACCATGGCTTGCTTAGGCTGGTGTAGGGAGGCGAGGTGGAGCCGGAGGACAAGGTGGCCAGAGTTGGGGAGGAAGGAGAGAAGAAGAGGAGGAACATGGCCGGCATGGCCATGTCATGCTAGCTTGGCTAGCCCTCCTAGGGTTTCTGGGGGTGGTGTAGGGTGAGAGGGGACAAGGGGACAGAATGGTGTAGGTTGGGGTAGATTAGAGGTAGTAGAATCACTATAGCAAATAGTGTGTAATAGTGTTATATTTGAATTTTGGAAAAAAAGGTCCAAATTTGATTTAATTCAAATGATGAATCTTTTTGAAATGTGAGTGTTGATATAAGTTGTATTTGACCAGAGGTGATTTGAGGTGGTGGTAGAAATTTCCAATCAACAATATTGCAAGAAATTGTTAAGGGTGAGATTGTTGATTAGGATAAAATGTCTCAACTTTGCATGAGCCTAGTTTTTGATCCAAGATGAATTTGGCATGGTGGTCTTTACAAAAGTTGTTCACCTTGATGTCCTCTTGGATTACATGCAAAGAGTTGAGAAGGTTTAGTTTGAAAAACTTGAAATAGAGAGGCTCAAAGTAGTGACCAGAATATAAATGGCAGATTTGACCAATATCACATGTGATCCCCAATTGAGTTTGAAATTGGTTTGACTTGAGTTTCTTGGATTCCAAAAGTTGTGATAAATGTTTAGTAACATTATACAACTAATGGTGAAGGCCAAAATGGTCTAGGGTCAAAATTTATAAAAATGGCATAAGCCCTATGTGAGGGTTTTGTGAAATTCTAGCTTTTATTCTTTTATTCCTCTTTGCTTCAATTTGACAAGAGTGAGGTTTGTTTGGTGTTAGATTGAGTTAGGTGAAAGGTTCCAACCATTTTGAGACAAGGTTGGTGCCTAGGTCAAGGTTTGATAAATTGGCCCTATGTGTATGTGAGGGAAAAATGGAATTATCCCACTATTGGATTTCTCTCCATTTGATTGGACTTGTCTTGACTCTAATGTCATTCTTATTAGTTTAGAAACATTTTCAAACCATTGAAACCATTCCAAAAGGTCTAGCTCAAAGATTTGTAAAATTGGCCAAAACACATGAGAGGGGACATGTCAATTCTTCTTATTCTTGTAAGGTGCTCCCCTTGCTTTACTTGAGCAAGGTTGAGAGTCACTTTAGGGTTAGATTAGGTTCAGAGATGGTTTCACACCATTTGGTTAGGGTAGAAGTGCATAGGACAAGAATTGGTGAAAATGGCTAAGTGTCACCTATGCCTCTATGCATATGTGGCATTAGATTTTTAATTTGACTAGGCTTGACCCAATTGATGTTGTTGGGTGTTGAAATGGTATATAGGAGTGATCCACCCATTCAACTTCAAGTCTTAGGGTCAAGATCCTCAATTTCACAAATTTGATATTTTGCTCTCATATACCTCTATGGCACTATTACTTTCTTTTTTTACAATCCTTTGTTTTAATTTGGATTGGGTTGGAGAAGTACTAGATAAGGTTTAAGAAGGTTTTCCAAACCTCTAAATAAATTAGAAAGGCCGAGGGTAAAGTTTTACAAAATAGCCATAGGCATATATGCCTCTTTCTTAAAGAAGATGTTTCCTTTTTATTTTATTTCTCAAAGATTGATGACAAGAGGGATGTGGTTTAGGGTTTAATAAGTCTTGCAATGGTTCACCACCATTTAGCAAAAATAATAAAAGATAGTGTTCAATATTTACAAAATAAGGCCATAGGCCCACATATGGCTTTTTTCTATATTTTAGGTTTCTCCAAATAGATCCAAATGATTTTTGAAAAGGTTGGGGTTTAGGGTTTTTCTTATTTGATTTCTTTCTCTTTTAATTTCCTTTGGTTTGTGATCTTCACTTGATCACTTTAGGGTTTTAGGGTTTATCACAAAAGCGTAATAACACTCAGCATGGCAGAACACAAATAATAGGTAGGAGCACTAAGCATAGCACTCTATTTTAGAAAAGTTTTTGTTGGTTCTCATTTTTGGGAAAAGGAACTTCATTTTCTCTTTATTTTGAAATTTGGGGTGTTACAAACCCTTCCCCCTTAAACAAATCTCGTCCCGAGATTTTAAGAAAAGTTAGGTTCCTAAGAGAGATTGGGCGATATGATGTAGCAGGGAACATACTTGGCATATTCTGAGGTGCTTCTTGCGCTTCGGTGGCCGTCATGTTGTAGTAGCGACCGTTGCGGTTGTTCGGGTAGTTTGGAGCAAACTTTCTTCTAGTTGCGATACGGCGCTGCTGCTGTGCAGGTGCAGCGGTGTTGGCGGCAATTTTGGCAAGCTTCTTGGGGCATTCATTGGAGTAATGACCCACAGTTCCACATTCATAGCAGGTTACCGTTGACTTGTCCTTTTGGGCAATGGGTACAGCATTGCTTCCAGTCCTTGGGGCATTGTTGGCGGCTTTCACTGGGCACTTGTTAGAGTAATGACCAGTAACACCACATTCGTAGCAAGTCACATTGGACTTGCCTCTGGGAGCATGGTGGGGTATTGGGATGAGCTGCTCCAGTGATGCTATCTTCACGCGGAGGCGAGCAATGAGGTAGTCCTTCTTGGCGTGCTGATGGCGAAGTGCCTTGCGCTCCATTGCAAGGATGTTGATGGTGTCATTCATCTTGGCGTGCTCAGTGTGTATCTGATTGGCCTGGGCACGGGAGTTGTTGCGGGTAGAAGGGGCCATCTGAACATTGAAGTAGATGATAAGATAAGAGGGAAACTTCTATGGTTTGTTTGAGTTACAGTTCAAAAAGTTCAAAACTTGCACACTTGAGTAGTGTTGAGGGGGTAAAAACTAGCAACCCTTTTTCATTCATACCAAACATCACACATTACAAATCTAACACACCGTTGGTTTGAAGAACCATTCATTCGCTCTACGATACAAGGGGATCCTGATACAACTCACACCTACTTAAGTGCTGGAGTGATACTACTCTTCCGGGTGGATTCTTCTTCTTCACGGGTGAGGTGCTTGGCGAGAGGCAAGGGCGTTGTCCAAATCCCTGCGGGTTTTGTACTGCCTGAAGTCCTGAGGTGCTTCATAGGGGTTCATCTTTGGTTGTGGTGGGGGCATGGTCATCGGTCTTCCCATGGAGTCATGTCTTGGGTAGTAGATGAAACGAGTGTTCTTGATCTTGTCCTCATTTTGTCCACACAGACGGGAAATTGCTTCTTGCATAGCTTTGACTAGTCCTTCCTTCCAAGTGTTTCCCGTTACAGAAAACCAGATGGTTTCCCATACCGGGGCATCAAGCTTCCTTCGTAGATCAGTAGAAACGTCCCACTGAGGTGGTTCTCCTGACTGAGCTTTGAGTGGTATTCCGAAGAACTCGGGATACGGGTGTCCTAGATAGTCCACGAGTTGCTTCAACTCCTTTTCGAACCTTTGGTCGCCTCCGGAACCAAGCTGATAGGATTCCCATTGGTACGTCATCTGTGAACAAAGAGGAGGAGTAAATTAGAGAAGTAGTCAGGTGTGCAAAATTTTATGTAGGCTTGCAAAGAAAGTAGAGTATAGATTTCTCATCTTTTTGAAAAAGGATCTCAAGGATAAGGTTAAGAACAAGTTTTCACAAATATGCACTTCATTGGTTTTTGAAACTAAGTTTTTCAGACGTCCATTCTAACTAGGGTCTCCTAAGGTCAAACAATGGCTCTGATACCAACTTGTCAACACCCGGATTTTTAAGTCCAGATGCCTGTTATGCCATACATCGCAATCCCAGGAATATTGTTGTTGCGAGACATAACAGTTGAATATCATAGTCATCACTCATTACATATCATAGTCGTCTTACAAATAGAGATCACATGATCCATATTACACCAATAGTTGATCTATTGATCAACATACACAAAGTTCATAGTTTCATAGCGGAAGCGTAAATAGAAGGGACTCTCTAGTCCACAGGCCAACGTCTGACGTCAGAAGATTCCCTAGTTGTCGTGGGCGTCCTGCTGGTCGTCCTCTTCATACTGCTGTTCTGCTTCATAATCTGGCCATTTGAATAGCCAGGGACACAGCTGTGAGTACTTTAAAGTACTCGCAAACTAATACTAATGTAAGGGCTAACAATTCTAGTAAGGGGTGCTAAGCTCTAGTCTATTTTGCGTAAAGCTAATTTTATTTCACAAACATTTTTGTAAACAACTCTTCAAGTGCTAACTAACTCAAGTGGGAACATTAGTGTCATTCCCACAACTCTGTTGTGATTCCAAGTCAAGGTCTCCTTTCAAGTTCAAAATCATAAGTCACCCTTCACCATTCATAGTTTTCGAAAAGTTCTGATGACGGAACAGTATGGCCTTTCCAACTGTCCATAACCGAGGACGCGGCTATTCGAATAGGTTTAACTCTGCAGAGGTTGTACACTTGTGCCACAACAATTGCAATAGCTCGTCAGGGGTAACTGGTCCTGATTTATCGTACGCAGTACGCGAACTACCAATCATAACCTTTCATTTACATACCCTAGTATAGGCACCTCTCCCCATGAGCTTGGCCTCCCAGTGAAGACAGACAGTCAGCCTGGGAACTGCACAAGGCTTGGGCCGGACATTCACCTCACTTCGCATCATATCATATCATTTCTATTGTGGTAGAGGCAGCTTTCGGCATAACCCCGATGACGCTTGTTTAGAGGGAACCCATACTAAGACACACAAATTTCCAGTTAAGCCCTACCCAGTATCTGTGTATTGTGGGGGTACTTGTAAAATTGGAATGGTATCGCATCCGAACCCAACCATCAGTGTTTTTGTAAAATTCACCAAGTCATTCACCAGTCATATTCACCTTCAAAATCTTTCAATAGAATGACTCATCATTCCAAGGTTTTCAAAGTCATTTCAATTCCCAAATTCCCCAAATGGGTAGTCATTTTCAAAATCAGCACTAGCATCTATGTATGAGGGGTGCTAAGTATTTTGCTTTGCTTCTAGGCTAACTTTGATACTCTTGTACTAATCCAATACTAACCAAGTGAATCATGAATCAAAAAGTATTTCGACAAAACAAAAGTAAATAAAGCTTGTAAAGTTAAACTGGGAAATAGGAGTATAAGCATAAAGTAAATAGGGTAATGCCTTGCTCATAGTGAGCGTTGCACTTTGCAAGAGTATTATCTTGCATTGGGGTTAACTTGCAAAGTCTAGCTTGCCTTGGTAATAGCTTGCTAACCTTACCACTCTAGTAAAGTTCTTTACTCTGACCCCAGTTAACTATAAGAGCAACTCATTGAGAAAACAAGTAAAACTGGTAATGTATAAAATTGGGATAGACTTATGTAAGAAAAGGTAAGATTCATGGTGCCTTGCCCCAAAGGGGCTTTGCACTTTGCCAGAATATTAGCTTGCATTGGTATTGGCTTGCAATAATATCAGTTTGCAAGAGTATAGCTTGCGATAGGATAGTTTCTATCAGTGTTAGCTTGCCTTGGTTGAAGTGAGGGTCCAAGTTCTCTTCTCCTTTCTCCTTGTAGAAGTCCTCCTCTTCCTGATGGTCTCCGGTACTAGCGTCTAAAATACGAATACGGGGTACACAATCATCATACCAAACTTACATACTACACTAAGCACACACAAGTTTTACACAACTTAAACTAGCATCACACACTAATATTAGGTGGGTGGATGTTTTCCTCTTATTTAAGAAAAATAATTTCCTCTCATTATCCTATTAAGATTTAATTTCTCTCATGAACAAAATATGACCTTGGTTGACTAAAGTCAACCTCTTCATACTTATCATCTGAGAAAAAGATTTAAATGAGGTTCCATACCTCATACAATTTAATACTAACAGGGTAGTGATTTAATGTCACCAAATAACTCAATATGAGGTTATATAGACCATGGTCCATACCTCAGGTTGAAATACTTGAGACCAAGATTTAAATGAGAGGAAAACCTCTCATATGATTTAACACATAGTTGTAACTAGGTTAACAACTATCATTGAGGTGATTTAACATTATCAACTATTCATTGGCTATTCTAACATTACTTGTTGTCGGGGGGAAGACCCCGGATAGGGCAATGGACGCGGAGCAGCCGGCTGGCCACTGGCCGGCTCGCGGCAAAGGCCGGCTGAGCAGCAGCCGGCTGGCGCCGTGGCCGGCTGGTCCGGAAGCCAGCTGGCTCTAGGTCCTAGTCGGCCTAGCTACGGCCACCAATGCTGTAGCTGGGCCGGCTTCTACAAGCCATATCCGACTGGGGTTTGTACCTCAGGCCAACTCGAGGCTGGCGAGTCTTGCACTGGAAGGAACCGGGTTGGTGATCCGGGTTCCGAAAGTCCACGCTGACTCCATCTTCCGTAAAGCGCGGGGCACTGTGGAGCAATAGTGCCACGCGCCGGACAGGCCGTCAGGGCTTACGACGATCCGTACTGGCTACAGTGGCTGACGGCGATAGGGACACCTCCTCTCCATACCGCTGACCGTGGCAGCCGGATGGGACAGGCCACGATGCCTCAACGGCTCCTGACGTCACCGCCTCGGGAAGGAGCGGAAGCCGGAGCTGGCCAAGCCGGCCAGTAAACTATAGGGTCTTATATGTAAAGTGCCGGTGCCTATATAAGCCGCACTACCCCCTCTCGTGCAGGGGATCGATCATTCTCACTTCACTCCACCCATAGAGCTGCCCTGAGAGAGAGACCATCGTCTCCCTTAGCCTCCCAGGAGCAGCCGGACACAGCTCTAGGAGCACCATTGTATTGTGTGATCATCATATACACTCATAGCAGGAGTAGAGGTTTTACCTCCATCGGAGGGCCTCGAACCTGGGTACGTCGCCGTGTCGCTCGTGCCCATACCCGCACCCGGATACCGCCGTGAGATCCCTCAGGAACCACTTCGATTAGCCACCCTATGGCATATGCCGTGACGATACCACGACATTTGGCGCCCACCGTGGGGCCTTCAGCATCCTCGGCCGGTGTCTTCATCCGGACGGGCCTCACCATCACCACCGGCGAGCGAGTCGCTTCAGGCTTGATCTGGAGATTCGGCTCCCTCGACTGCGTCAGCGACAACGCTGGCTGCTTCGCTGACCGGCCCTTCCCAGCCGGCGGCAGCGTCATCTCCTTCGGCGGCCACGACGTCTACGTCGCTATCGTCGCACCGCCGCGCTACCCGCGGCAGGTCCTGCGCTGCGCAAGCCCTCCTCTGCGAGCCGGCAGCAGCGCTCCCGCCAGCCCCGTCATCGTGCAAGTCATGATGGCTGGCGAGGAGCTCCCCACCAAGAACCCGCGCACCCGTGGCCCCAACCTGGAGCGCAACGTCGACCCCAACGCCTCCAGCTCGGGCCCAAAGGCGCCACCGCCACCGTCCCGGCTGGACGAAGTCCGGCGTGGCCGAGCACCCCGCTCACGCCTGGCGGCGACCCCACCACCATCGAGGCGGATTTGGAGGCGCACCGCCAGCTCCTCCTCAAGCAAACCGAAGAACTGGCTGCTGCTAAGCGCCAGATGGAGATCACCCAGCGCGAGTACAACCGCGCCCACGGCCTCACTCCAGGCGGCGACGGTCCCAGCCGAGCCGGTCAGATCCACCGCAGAGGCCGCGACCTTGGCGCTGAGATCGCCCGCGACGGTGCTCCTTCGCCGACTTTGTCCGCGGAGCTACCCGTCTACAACACCCCCGACAAGAACATGCGCGCGGCACAAGCCGCCGCAGAAGAGCTGAACCGCCTTGAAGGCGAAGAGTTACGCCGCCAAACCATGCGGGTGACTGAATGCCCCCAGAGCTTCTCACGCTCGTGGCGCTGCAGGCAACGACAGGGAAGGCGCCAGGGACACGGCCGAGTCCGCCTCCCCAGCACCAAGCCGGCACCGTGACTCCCGGGCCACGCACGCAAGTTCGGGCCGGCCGAGCCACCAGCCGAGCGGCAGCAGCCGCAGCCGGCCTCCCCCAAGCCGGAACCAGGAGCAAGACTCTGAGCCCCGCCGTCAGCACCGACCGGCTCCAGAAGCAGCCGGCACACGCCAGCCGGCACGCTCCCGGCTGGGCCCCCACATCGAGCCCACCGACGCCAGAGACCGCCTCGATCGGCTGGTCGAATCCCGCATCGCGGAAGAGGAGGCGCCGGCTTGCCCCAAGTGCTTCGGGCCCCGCATCGCCAACGAGCCCGTGCTCGACGGTTTCCAGCTCCCCCGCGACACGCCCAAGTACGACGGCACCGCCAAGCCGGAGGACTGGCTGCAGGACTACTCCACCGCAGTCGGCATCTCTCGAGGTAACAAGCGGTGGGCGGTACGCTACTCCCCCCTGATGCTGGTCGGCTCCGCCCGCACCTGGCTCAACAACCTGCCAGCCGGCAGCATCAACGGCTGGCTGGATTTCGAAGAGGCCTTCGTCAGCAACTTCACCGGCACCTACCGCCGGCCGGGTCGCCCTCAGCAGCTTGAGATGTGCAAGTAGGGCCCGGACGAGACGGATCGCGCGTACCTGACGCGCTGGTGCGAGATGCGCAACTCCTGCGAGGGCGTGCACGAGATCCAGGCCATCAGCTTCTTCATGGGAGGCTGCTGGCCAAACACCATGCTGTGGCACAAGCTGCGCCGTAGTGACCCCAAGTCGATGGCCGCCTTGATGGCCATCGCGGACAAGTACGCGCTGGCTGAAGAAGCCGGCAAGGCGCCGGCTGACCCAGCACCGGCTCCCTCCAGGCGGGACCACCACAAGTCGGCTGAGCACAAGCCGGCAGACGGCGCCTCTCATGGCAGCCGGCGGGACAAATACCGCGGCAAGCGTCACAGCGACCAGCCGGACCGCCGGTACGGCTCCGCCCACGTAGCCGCCGTGGCAGACAACGCGGCAGGCAGCAGCCGCCGCCAGAAGCAAGACCGGCAGTGGAAGCCGAAGTACACCTTCGAGCAGATGCTCGACTCGCCGTGCAAGTACCACAGCGGCAAGAACCCCTCCAACCACACCACCCACGACTGCCACTTCATGAAGCGGCTGACAAGCGGTGAACCTCTCCCGCCTCCACCCCCGCCCCCACCAGCCGGCGGGCCTGGTGGCCAAGCCGGCGCAGAGAACGCCAACCTCAAGCACCACGAGGCTAACCAAGTGCACCATGGCGGCCGATATCTGGCCGAAGATGCTACCTACATCATCTTCACCTCCGAGCCCGAGGACAAGACGAGCCAGCAGAGCCGTTCCCTCGAGGTCAACGCGGTCATACCGCCGGTCCCCCAGTACCTAAACTGGTCAGAGCAGGCCATCACTTTTGATCGCCGTGACACACCGGCTGTCCTGCCAAAGCCGGGCAGCTACGCCATGGTCCTCGACCCCACCATCGGCACAACCCGGCGCAGCGTGCGTTTTTCGCGCATCCTCATCGACGGCGGCAGCAGCATCAACATCCTCTACCGCGACACCGCCCGCAAGCTGGGCATCCAGGAGGCCGAGTTGCGCCCCACCCCCACCGTTTTCCATGGCATCGTGCCTGGCCACTGCTGCCAGCCGATCGGCCGGATCACGCTGGAGGTGATGTTCGGGAAGCCGGACCACTTCCGCACCGAGAGAATCGAGTTCGAGGTGGTGGACCTCGTGAGTCCCTACCACGCGCTCCTGGGCAGGCCGGCCCTGACCAAGTTCATGGCGGTGCCCCACTATGGGTACCTGAAGATGAAGCTGCCTGGCCCCAAGGGGGTCATCACCGTAGCCGGCGACTATCGCCGCTCCATGGACTGCGCCACGCAGAGCTCCAAGATGGCCCAGACGCTGGTCATCGCCACCGAGAAGCAGCTCATCCACGACGCCGTCGCCCTCGCCAAGGCCGCGCAGACAGACATGCCGGCTGCAGGCAACCCGGCTGGGACGACTCACTTCCAGCCGGCCGACAACACCAAGAAGATCCTGCTGGATCCGGCGCAGCCGGACAAGTACGTCACCATCGGTGCCGGCTTGAGCAAGAAATAGGAAAGCGAGCTCACCAGCTTCCTCCGTGAGAACCGGGACATCTTCGCATGGACTCCAAGAGACATGCCGGGTGTGCCGAGGGAGTTGGCTGAGCACCACCTTCACGTCCGGCCTGAAGCCAAGCCGGTGAAGCAGCCTCTCAGGCGCTTCGCCGAAGAAAGAAGGAAGGCCATCGGTGAAGAAATCGCCCGGCTGCTGGCAGCCGGCTTCATCATGGAAGTGCTGCACCCGGACTGGTTGGCGAACCCGGTCCTGGTTTTGAAGAAGAACGGCTCCTGGCGCATGTGTATCGACTACACCAGCCTGAACAAGGCGTGCCCGAAGGATCCCTTCCCCCTGCAACGCATAGATCAAGTCATAGACTCGACTGCCGGCTGTGAACTGTTGTCTTTCCTAGATGCCTATTCAGGCTACCACCAGATTCCTTTGAATCCGGCTGATCAAATAAAGACTTCGTTCATTACCCCGTACGGGGCTTATTGCTACACGACTATGCCGTTCGGTTTGAAAAATGCAGGCGCCACCTACCAAAGGTGCATGCAAAAATGCTTGCAGGATCAAATCGGCAGAAACGTTCACGCATATGTGGATGATGTCGTTGTAAAGACCAAGGAGACGACTACCATCCTTGATGACCTGAGAGAAACCTTCACCAATCTGAGAAGATTTCGGATGAAGCTCAACCCGGCCAAGTGCACATTCGGCGTGCCGTCTGGCCAGCTCCTTGGCTACCTCGTCTCTCAGCGAGGGATCGAAGCCAACCCGGACAAGATCAGTGCCCTGGAGAAGATGGAACTGCCGCAGTGCCTCAAGGACGTCCAGAAGTTCGCTGGCTGCCTGGCTTCCTTGAGTCGCTTCGTCAGCCGGCTGGGGGAGAAGGCACTGCCCCTGTATCAATTGATGAAGAAGGCGGACAAGTTCGTCTGGTCACCGCAGGCGGAGGAAGCTTTCCGTGACTTGAAGCGCGTGCTCTCAACCGCGCCAATCCTCGCAACGCCGGCTTCAATGGAGCCGATGCTGTTGTACATCGCAGCCACCAACCGAGTGGTTAGCGTTGTCCTGGTGGTGGAGCGCAAAGAAGACGGCAGGGAGCAGCTGGTCCAGCGCCCAGTCTACTACCTTAGCGAAGTGCTCTCCCAGTCAAAGCAAAACTACCCCCACTACCAGAAGGTCACCTACGGTGTCTACATGGCGGCCAAGAAGCTCAAGCACTACTTCCAAGAGCACCCCATCAAGGTGGTTGCCACGGCACCCTTGGCGGAAATCATCGGCAGCAAGGATGCCAACGGCCGGGTTGCCAAGTGGGCCCTGGAGCTAGCCGCCCACACCATCCTCTACGAGCCACGCACAGCCATCAAGTCACAGATCCTCGCGGACTTCTTCGTCGACTGGGCTGAGATGCAGTACCTGCCGCCTGTGCCGGATTCCACACATTGGAAGATGCACTTTGACGGCTCGAAGATGCGCAACGGCTTGGGAGCCGGCATCGTCATCACCTCTCCCAAGGGAGACCGGCTGGACTACGTCCTGCAGATCCACTTCGCCGCATCCAACAATGTGGCGGAATATGAAGCGCTCATTCATGGGCTGAAGCTGGCCAAGGAGATTGGCGTGCGTCGCATACTCTGCTTCGGCGACTCCGACTTGGTCATACAGCAAGCATCTGGCGACTGGGACGCGAAGGACGCCAACATGGCCTCATACCGCTTCCATGTCCAGCAGCTATCCGGCTTCTTCGACGGCTGCGAATTCCACCACGTGCCACGAGCAAACAACGAGGCGGCTGACGCCTTGTCCAAGATTGGCTCAACTCGGCAAGCCATTCCGCCGGGCATTGCCTTGGCGGTTCTCAAGAAGCCGTCCATCATACCGTCACCGGACTCGGATTCAATATTCATGCCGGCTGACCCGGGGGCTGTTCAGCCAAACCCGGGGGCTTCATCGCCCAAGTCGGGGGCTAACAAGCCGAACCCGCCGGCTACCATGCCGAACCCGGGGACTTCTCAGTTCAACCCGGGGGCTTCATCGCCAAACTCGGGGGCTAGCAAGCCGAACCCGCCGGCTAGCAAGCCGAACCCGGCGACCATGCAGTCGAATCCAGAAGCTCCCACGCAGGAGGCCCTGTTGGTCAGCGTATTCGAGATAAGATGCGTACCTTCATGGGCACAAGATTTCCTCTCCTACCTCACCGACGGTGTGCTGCCTGATGATAGAGTCCAGGCCAGGCAGATTGAGAGAAGGGCCAAGGCCTATACCATCATCAACCACCAGCTGTACAAACGCAGCGTAAGTGGGGTGTTCCAGCGGTGCGTCGAGCTGGCTGAAGGGATTGAACTCCTACGGGAAATCCATCAAGGAGAGTGCGGACACCACGCCTCATCCAGAGCCATAGTGGCCAAAGCCTTCCGGCACGGTTTTTACTGGCCGACTGCGCTCAGAGACGCAGAAGAATTGGTGAAGAAGTGCAACGGCTGTCAGCGCTTCGCAAAGAAGAGACACCAGCCGGCTTCCGCCTTGAAAACCATCCCCATCACATGGCCGTTTGCCGTATGGGACTTGGATATGGTGGGTCCGTTCAAAACAGTGCGAGGCGGCATGACACACCTTTTGGTGATGATTGACAAATTCACCAAGTGGATCGAAGCCAAGCCAATCAAGAAGTTGGACGGCTCCACAGCCGTCACATTCCTCAAAGAAATCATCGTGAGGTTCGGCTACCCTCACAGCATCATCACCGACAACGGCAGCAATTTCTCCCAAGGCATCTTCTCTCGCTATTGCGGGGAAATGGGGATCCGGATGGCCCTAGCCTCTGTGGCGCACCCAGAGTCCAACGGACAAGTGGAGAAGGCTAACGGCTTAGTCCTAGCCGGCATCCGGCCCCGGCTGGTGGAGCCGCTTGAGCGAGCAGCCGGCTGCTGGATTGAAGAACTGCCCAATGTGCTGTGGAGCCTGCGCACAACGACAAACCGCTCAGTCGGCTTCACACCATTCTTCCTCGTATACGGGGCCGAAGCCGTCCTGCCGACTGATATCGAGCACGACGTGCCAAGGATCAAGCTCTACACAGAAGCCGAAGCCAAAGAAGCTCGCGAAGATGGAATTGACCTGGTCGAAGAGGCCCGGCTGCTGGCTGCGTCTAGATCTACTATCTACCAGCAAAGCCTCCGACGCTATCACAGCCGGAAGGTCCAGCCCTTAGCATTCCGAGAAGGAGACCTAGTACTCCGGCTGATCCAGCGGACAGCCGGACAGCATAAACTGTCATCCCCATGGGAGGGTCCCTTCATCGTGAGCAAGGCAGTAGGCAATGATTCCTACTATCTCATAGATGCCCAAGAGGCTAAGAAAAACAAGCCGGACAAGGCTGACGAGGAGACTAAACATCCCTGGAATGTCAACTTACTCCGCCCATTTTACACATGAGAGCAGGAATGTATGTATCCCTTGTATCCCTTTTGTAAGCTATGAAAAAGCACGCGCCAAGAGCGCCGTTTCCGACAAGTTTTTTGCGTACTTTACCTTGTTTCGCCAATTGGCTTGAACCCTCTCACGCGGTCGGCTCAGTAACGTGATCCGATTTCCGACAGCCGGCTTCCGATCCAGCTACAGACCGCAACCCGGCTGTCCGGCTGGCGGGAGTAAGGCCTAGGGAGCCGGCACGCGAAAAACGACTAAGGGAAAGAGTAAAAGCGAGTTGACTTGCAACTTTTCATAAAAGTGCCGGATTGCCGAATTCAGCTCGTTCGACTGAAATACTATCGGCCTCACCTAGCGGCCCGCT
This sequence comes from Lolium perenne, assembly GCF_019359855.2. Lineage (NCBI taxonomy): Eukaryota > Viridiplantae > Streptophyta > Magnoliopsida > Poales > Poaceae > Lolium > Lolium perenne. The sequence goes on from NC_067244.2 coordinate 271,759,718, forward strand.
CTTGATCCGGCGACGGATCGCAAGTCGGACGTACGACCGGCAAGGGCACAGCCAAAGAGTGGGGCGGATGGGAAAAAGCGAACGAGTCGAAAGAAAGCAACTCGGCACACAAATGATTAACAAACACATTAAAGTGTGACATAATTAAAGGACGATAATATTCATACATGCGCACCCGGCATCCCGGGGATTTAATAAAATTGTTTTGGCAAAAGAACAACTGGAAAGACAGGTAAAACTAAGACGCGGCTGGAGAAGGACCAGCCGGAGGAGCGTCCGTGGAGCCAGCTGCCGGGTCGTCTTCGGGCTCGTCTTCCGCCTCCTCATCTTCCATGTAGTCCTCATCGGATGGAGGAGGGTTCGGGTCCGCGACGAAGAGGGCCTTGTCGACGAAGTCGGCGATGGTGCTGGCTCGAGCAAGGCGGGCAGCCTTGTATTCGGCTGGGAGCTTGTCCTCCACGCCGGCTCGCCGGAACTCAAGCTGCCCCAGGTCCACCTCGTTGTACCAAGAGAGGACGAAGGACAGCGCCATGTCGGCACCAGCGCGCGTGGCCGACTCCTTCCAGTCGAGGAAGCGATCCGGCGCCCGCTCCATCAGGGAGGTGAGACTGGAGATATCTTGCGGCACCGCCTCCTCAGGCCACAGCATCGGCGCCAGCTCTTCAACCGCCTTCCGGAGCTCCCAGCCAAGCTTGGTGACGGGCTCGATGCGGGCAGCCATGGACGCCATATGGTCCTCCATGGAGAAATACTCTGAGCTGCCCTCGCCGGTCTCCTGCCTCCTGGCCTCGCGCGCAACGCCAACGGCTGCCAAAGCCGCGTCCTGCGTCTCCGGAAAGGCCGCTGCAAGAAGAAGCAAGTCAGAAATCGTCGAAGCCGAAATAAGCTGAAAAATGCAAATTTTCGAAGTCCTAAGCCAAAAGGAAAAGCCTGGCGGCAGCCGGCAAGAACCGACTGCCACCAGCCCGAAGACGGTGATAGCGAAGACATCAGAAGTTTCTGCTGCCGGCTGCCAACGAAAGCCGGCAGCCGACAGCCGAAAGCCGGCAAAGGGAAAGGAACATTGAGGTGCACTCACCCGCCAAGCCGCGATCAAGTGCGCCAATCTCGTCCGTCCAGCGCTTGGCGGTAGCCGTCAGCTCCGTGGACTTGGCGGTGACCTCCTCCTGCAGCGCAAGCCGCTGCTTCTCCACCTCCGTCAGCCACCGGCTCAGATCCTCCACCTTCTCCTTCTCCGCCGTCCTGAGGGAGTTGAGCTCAGTGAGGTGGTTCTGCTCCAGCAGGCGCAGCCGTGTCAGCTCCTGCTCAGCTAGCTTGAGCTTGGTGGCTGAAGAACGGCCCGCCTCCTCGCTCTCGGCGCACTGGGCGCGAGCAGCCCGGAGATCCGACTCCAGCCGCGGGACCTTGGCGGCTTCAACTGCGAGGCAGCCGGAAAGAAACGTCAGCCAACGAAGATTAAAAAGAAAATAAGACATCGAGTCGAAAGAAGCAAGAGCTTACCCTTGGCGGTTTCCAGCTCGTGGGCCAAGTCGGCCCGGTCCAGCTTGGCCTTGTGGTAATGGGTAACGGCGCGGTTGTACAGAGTGGTGCGCCGATCCATCATAGCCTAAGGAAAAAAGAAAATCAGTCAGCTAGGCGAAACCCGGGCCGGCTCCAAGCAGCCGGCCCATGCCTCGGAGGGCTACCAGGATGATAACCAAATCAAAAACAGACAAAGCTTACCTTGCCGGCTTCCTCCACCTTGGCAACGCTGGCCGCGGTCTCGGCAGCCCTGGCCTTGAGGTGGGCCTGCAGGCTAGAGAAGAACATCTCCACCGATGCTTGGCCGGGGTTCCCCCCCCGGCTGGTCACCTCGTAGGAGTCGGCGCTGAGCCACGCCTGCTCCATAGTGCCAGCCGAGCCAAGGCTGGAGTCAGAGGCGGATGGCACATGCAGAAGCTTGGCACCCTTGGCCACGTGCAGGCCCTGCTGCGGCGCCGATGGGGCTCCCGTCCTCACCAGCGCGCGTGAGCCGGCACCCTCCATGCGCGCCGGCTCATCCCTTGTCGGCTCCTGCCTGGTTGGCTCCCCTGTCGTCGGCTTCGGTGGTGGCGGCGCTCCAGGCGAAGCAGATGGCCCAGTCGGCGCCGCCGTCTCTGGCGCCTGAGGTGCCCCCTCCGGGCTCTCATCCAGCACCACCACACTTGGCGGAGTGCCGGCTCCGGTCGCAGGCGGCGCGGCCCCGCCGGCTCCGGCTCCGCCGTGGACGGTGCAGCTCGCCGGCCCGGCTCCGGCTGAAAGCGGCATGCCCCGCCCGGCCCCGCCGGGTTGGGTCCGTAAGACGTGTCCGGCGCGGGAACATGTCGTCCAGCGTCGGCTGCCGAGTCGGCTCGACCCGCGTGCCGCGATCGGGCGCTGAGGCCAGCGGCACGGCAAAGGAAGGCGCCCCTGCGGAAGGCGCAGTACCCGCAGGCGGCGGCGGCGTAGGAGCGCGCGATGAAGGCTACGGCATCGGCTCCCTCCTTTGGCGCAGAGGCGGCGACGCGACGCGCGGAGCCTACCGGGAGCCGCCGCCCTAGGCAAACTTGATGGGGGCCCTGGCCGGACAAACAAGGAGAAGATAAGCATAAAAAGTAAGGAAAGAAAAGGAATCAAACAAGAGAGAGAAAGAAAACTCACCCGGCCTGCTCCGGAACCTTCTTCGGCTGCTGCCGGCGGAGCTTCTTCGCCTTCGCCTCGCAGGCGGCAGTAGAGCGGGGCTCGCTGGCCCGCTTCTTCCCCTGGCGCGCCGAAGTCGCCGTGGTGCTTGGCGGCCTCGTGCGCAGAGGCACGGCCGGGATCGGCCCCGTGCCGGACGTCGCCGGCTCCTCGTCCTCCTGCTGCTCCGGTGAGGGGGGCGGATTGTGCTCCCCCTGGCCACCTAGATCAGGCGCCTGCAGCAGGTCGTCGTCGCCGGCCTGGTCGCTGGCTTGGTCAGCCGGATCGACGTGATCCGGCGTCCACCTCCTCGTTGCCAGGTCGCCGTCCTCGGCGTTCTGGCGCTCAAAGAGCTGGAAAGACAGGAAAAGCATGAGCAAACAACAAGCCGGAAATCGGCAAAAACAAAAGGAAGTCGGCCTCGCAGCCGCAAGCCGGAAGCCGGTGAAAACACAAGCTTACCCGTTCGGGCGGGTGGTCCCTGTCGCGGGGCGCCAGCCCGTAGTTCCAGTCGTCCGGCATGTTTGCCTTGGTGATGTTATTCACCCGGCTGGCCACCTGGGCCTTGGTGAGCACCGCCTTGGACGTCCGGTTCGGGTCGAACCGGCCGGACATGTGCCCGATTTTGTGGGTGCGCCTCTGGAGCGGCAGCACCCGGCGCTCAGCGATGGTGCAGAGGAGATCCTCCGCAGTCAGCCCGTTCTCGACGGCTGCCCCCAAGAAGTCCTAGAGCTGGTTCACCTCGGCGTCCGGATCCGACGTGCGGGCGTTGTAGCTCCAGTTGATCCGGCCGACTGGCGGAGCCGGGTTGAACTCCGGCAGGTTGATCCGGTCGACGAGCTGCCCCTCGTTGCGCACATAGAAGAACGACATCTGCCAGTTCTTCACCGAGTCAACGGTGGGGATCTTGGGGAAGGGCGTACCAGGCCGGGTGTAGATCGAGGCGGCGCCGCAGGCCCGCAGGCGGCCCTCGGTGGTTTGCGCCTTCAAGTAGAACAGCCGGCTCCAGAAGTCGATGTCTGGCCACAAGCCGGCGTAGGCCTCCATGAACGCCACGAAGCAGCTGAGGAGGACGCACGCGTTGGCCGGCAGGTGGTGCGGCTGCAGGCCGAAGTTGTCGAGGAACTGCCGGAAGAAGGTTGAAGCCAGCAGGCCCAGCCCGCGATCAAGGTGCGCGCCGAAGACGACGCGCTCGCCGGGCTGCGGCTCGGGCTCCGTCTCCTCGCCGGGCGCCCGACAGACCACCGCCGACGGGATCCGGCGGAGGCGCACCAGCCGCTCGATGTCGTCCTCCCGCATGTATGAGCCCCTCCACGACCCGCTGGCGAAGGCCATTGTCGAGGAAGAGGAAGAAGTTGACCACGAGAGGCGAAACGGTGACGAAGAGCCTTGCGACGGTGGCGGCGACGGCGGCGGCTGAGGACGCTCCGTGGAGACGCGCGGCCCCTTGGCGCCGGATTGGTGGAGTGGCGGCGGTGGCCCGGCGGGAGAACGTCGGGGCAGCTGCTCGCCGGAGTTCGCCAGGAGTGTTGGCGTGCGACGGAACGCTCGAGTGAAGAAAAGAGAAAGCTTGAGCGAGAGAACGAAGAGTGCGAGGAAGAAGAAGGGCGCCTCAGTACCGCTACCGGGGGCATTTATAGCCGCCTGGCGCGCCAGTTGCGCGGCCACGTGGCAATCGTGGGCCACGATCGGGATTTACTGCGCTGTAACTCCTCCCACGACCGCAACGGTTACCGAAAACGGCCACACCACGCTCCCCACTACCGCACCGGATCCGGAGGAACATTGATGTGACCAGACGAACCGACCGCAGCGCCAGGCATCAGACCGGTCAAGTCGGGCGCAGGACCCGAGGCGGCGGAGGCTCCGGCGCGCCGCAAGCCGGAGCCGGACAATAAGCTCAACCCGAACTAAAAATCGTCAACAAGGCGGAGACGCCACCAAAACTTGCGAGAAAACAAAAGCTGCATAAGTGTAAAAAGCGGCCGGCTGGAAACAGCCGGCAGGAACGAGCCGGTTGAGGGCGCAGCCGGCTGAATGGAAATTCTCAGTCGGCCCCTCCAAGTGCCGTCAAGTATATTCGAGAAGCCAGGAAAACCTGCCTAGGTCCTTCTAGACGCAGGACCTTGCCAGCTTCGGGGGCTAATGTCGGGGGGAAGACCCCGGATAGGGCAATGGACGCGGAGCAGCCGGCTGGCCACTGGCTGGCTCGCGGCAAAGGCCGGCTGAGGAGCAGCCGGCTGGCGCCGTGGCCGGCTGGTCCGGAAGCCGGCTGGCTCTAGGTCCTAGTCGGCCTGGCTACGACCACCAATGTTGTAGCTGGGCTGGCTTCTACAAGCCATATCCGACTGGGGTTTGTACCTCAGGCCGACTCGAGGCTGGCGAGTCTTGCACTGGAAGGAACCGGGTTGGTGATCCGGGTTCCAAAAGTCCACGCTGACTCCATCTTCCGTAAAGCGCGAGGCACTGTGGAGCAATAGTGCCACGCGCCGGACAGGCCGTTAGGGCTTACGACGATCCGTACTGGCTACAGTGGCTGACGGCGACAGGGACACCTCCTCTCCATACCGCTAACCGTGGCAGCCGGATGGGACAGGCCACGATGCCTCAACGGCTCCTGACATCACCACCTCGGGAAGGAGCGGAAGCCGGAGCCGGCCAAGCCGGCCAGTAAACTATAGGGTCTTATATGTAAAGTGCCGGTGCCTATATAAGCCGCACTACCCCCTCTCGTGCAGGGGATCGATCATTCTCACTTCACTCCACCCATAGAGCTGCCCTGAGAGAGAGACCATCGTCTCCCTTAGCCTCCCAGGAGCAGCCGGACACAGCTCTAGGAGCACCATTGTATTGTGTGATCATCATATACACTCATAGCAGGAGTAGAGGTTTTACCTCCATCGGAGGGCCTCGAACCTGGGTACGTCGCCGTGTCGCTCGTGCCCATACCCGCATCCGGATACCGCCGTGAGATCCCTCAGGAACCACTTCGATTAGCCACCCTATGGCATATGCCGTGACGATACCACGACACTTGTATTCACACCAATTATTCTATTCACACAAATACTACAATTAGGGTGCATGGATTGTGTTGCTTGAGGAAAATAATCTCCTCTCCTTACATATGTAAGTGATAATTTCCATAGGGTTCTTGAGAAATACTTTTCTCTTATTGAAATCTTCTTAAGATTTAATTTCTCAAACAATCATACATGAAATCATGTTGACCCAAGTCAACCATTCATTATCATCATTTGAGAAATAGATTTAAATGAGGTAGAGTACCTCATACCATTTAATAACACTACATATGATTTAAATCTCTAAGTAATTCATATAAGTGAGTTTGGCCAGGGGTCCAAATATCACATGAATTCATTTGAGACAAGACTTAAATGAGGTATAAGACTTCATATGAATTACTTAATAGTTTTGGACAATATCAACTAGTTAAACTAGCCATATTGTACACTACTTAAACTAGGGCATGATCATGCAAAATGACCACACCATTTTATTGCCTAAACAATTAGGGTAAGTCAAATGTGAGCTATTGGAGTTGGAATTGACTCAATAACTATTTTGGTGGATTTTTAAGAATTATTCTAAGGCAGAAAAGTCCCTATCTTGTTTATTTGGCTACATTAATTCCACAAATAAATTTGAGATGGGCCCAGTGGCATTTGATAGGTAATTTCACTAGCTTTCCAAAAATATAAAATTCATTGAATTTGGTTAAGCCAATTTGAATCTATTGATTTTCAAATTTTGGGCAGTATTACAATTATTTGGAAATGTTTAAAAGGAGTTTGAATTAATAGGGCCGGCGGGAAATGAAACTGGGCCAGATTCGAATTAAAATGGCCCAGTCCAGCCCACCACGCGTCCACGCACGCGTGGGCTGTCTGACGGTGGGCTCCACCCGTCAGTCACACGTAACTCCCGAAACGGTACCTTTCTTTGTGAGCCGTAGGATTAGATGGACGATAGACGGTCGTGCGTCGTCGTCATCGTCGACGCGAGGGAGGCGCAGGCACAGCGGAGGTAGGGGGTCGGAGGGTGCTCTGGAGGTCCGGAGAGCGGCGGCGGTGGTCGAGGCGAGGTTGTCGTCGAGGGCAGGTCGAATGGTAGCAGCGGCGTCGCTCGGGGAGGTGTAAATCGACGGCGGCTTCTGCGTCGGCGTGTGGGTCTCCAGCGTGCAATTGGACGGTGGTGGTCGCTAATTCGAAGTGGAGAGGATGCGAGGAGATCTAGAGGAGGGAGAGGAGCAAGGTTTGTGTGGAGATGGAGGCGCGGGAGACGGGGTATTTATAGGGCGCGAGGTGGCCGTGGGGTGTGCGGCAGGGGCGACAGCATCGCGGCGGCTCCGGTGAAGGATTCGGTTTGGCGACGTCAGCGCGAGCTAGGCGGCGTCCAGGCGGTGCTAGGGAGCTAGAGAACTAGGTGGGGGACATGCTGTGGAGCGAGCGCGATGGCGAGTACTGGCGGCACGGGCGCGGATGAACGGCGAGCTGGTCATCGGCGACAGGCGGCGCGAGGGCACGGGCGCGTGTCTGGCGGCTTTGTGGTCGCCAGGCGGTTCTTAACGAGGTGCTGGAGGGGCCAGGGCGAGCGTGAGGTGGCCAGGCGAGAGGTGGCCAGAGGGTGCCCATGGCGTGCGCGCTGCGACGCGAGCGGCATCACTGGAAGAATTGGGCGCGCGAATCCCGGTGATTGTCGAGCTCCTCCTTGACCATGGCTTGCTTAGGCTGGTGTAGGGAGGCGAGGTGGAGCCAGAGGACAAGGTGGCCAGAGTTGGGGAGGAAGGAGAGAAGAAGAGGAGGAACATGGCCGGCATGGCCATGTCATGCTAGCTTGGCTAGCCCTCCTAGGGTTTCTGGGGGTGGTGTAGGGTGAGAGGGGACAAGGGGACAGAATGGTGTAGGTTGGGGTAGATTAGAGGTAGTAGAATCACTATAGCAAATAGTGTGTAATAGTGTTATATTTGAATTTTGGAAAAAAAGGTCCAAATTTGATTTAATTCAAATGATGAATCTTTTTGAAATGTGAGTGTTGATATAAGTTGTATTTGACCAGAGGTGATTTGAGGTGGTGGTAGAAATTTCCAATCAACAATATTGCAAGAAATTGTTAAGGGTGAGATTGTTGATTAGGATAAAATGTCTCAACTTTGCATGAGCCTAGTTTTTGATCCAAGATGAATTTGGCATGGTGGTCTTTACAAAAGTTGTTCACCTTGATGTCCTCTTGGATTACATGCAAAGAGTTGAGAAGGTTTAGTTTGAAAAACTTGAAATAGAGAGGCTCAAAGTAGTGACCAGAATATAAATGGCAGATTTGACCAATATCACATGTGATCCCCAATTGAGTTTGAAATTGGTTTGACTTGAGTTTCTTGGATTCCAAAAGTTGTGATAAATGTTTAGTAACATTATACAACTAATGGTGAAGGCCAAAATGGTCTAGGGTCAAAATTTATAAAAATGGCATAAGCCCTATGTGAGGGTTTTGTGAAATTATAGCTTTTATTCTTTTATTCCTCTTTGCTTCAATTTGACAAGAGTGAGGTTTGTTTGGTGTTAGATTGAGTTAGGTGAAAGGTTCCAACCATTTTGAGACAAGGTTGGTGCCTAGGTCAAGGTTTGATAAATTGGCCCTATGTGTATGTGAGGGAAAAATGGAATTATCCCACTATTGGATTTCTCTCCATTTGATTGGACTTGTCTTGACTCTAATGTCATTCTTATTAGTTTAGAAACATTTTCAAACCATTGAAACCATTCCAAAAGGTCTAGCTCAAAGATTTGTAAAATTGGCCAAAACACATGAGAGGGGACATGTCAATTCTTCTTATTCTTGTAAGGTGCTCCCCTTGCTTTACTTGAGCAAGGTTGAGAGTCACTTTAGGGTTAGATTAGGTTCAGAGATGGTTTCACACCATTTGGTTAGGGTAGAAGTGCATAGGACAAGAATTGGTGAAAATGGCTAAGTGTCACCTATGCCTCTATGCATATGTGGCATTAGATTTTTAATTTGACTAGGCTTGACCCAATTGATGTTGTTGGGTGTTGAAATGGTATATAGGAGTGATCCACCCATTCAACTTCAAGTCTTAGGGTCAAGATCCTCAATTTCACAAATTTGATATTTTGCTCTCATATACCTCTATGGCACTATTACTTTCTTTTTTTACAATCCTTTGTTTTAATTTGGATTGGGTTGGAGAAGTACTAGATAAGGTTTAAGAAGGTTTTCCAAACCTCTAAATAAATTAGAAAGGCCGAGGGTAAAGTTTTACAAAATAGCCATAGGCATATATGCCTCTTTCTTAAAGAAGATGTTTCCTTTTTATTTTATTTCTCAAAGATTGATGACAAGAGGGATGTGGTTTAGGGTTTAATAAGTCTTGCAATGGTTCACCACCATTTAGCAAAAATAAGAAAAGATAGTGTTCAATATTTACAAAATAAGGCCATAGGCCCACATATGGCTTTTTTCTTTATTTTAGGTTTCTCCAAATAGATCCAAATGATTTTTGAAAAGGTTGGGGTTTAGGGTTTTTCTTATTTGATTTCTTTCTCTTTTAATTTCCTTTGGTTTGTGATCTTCACTTGATCACTTTAGGGTTTTAGGGTTTATCACAAAAGCGTAATAACACTCAGCATGGCAGAACACAAATAATAGGTAGGAGCACTAAGCATAGCACTCTATTTTAGAAAAGTTTTTGTTGGTTCTCATTTTTGGGAAAAGGAACTTCATTTTCTCTTTATTTTGAAATTTGGGGTGTTACAAGATCTTCCACCCGAGAGGACTCAGCTTGCTTGTTCCGAGATGGGAGAGGCCCTAGACGTTTGAACACTGACACGTCTCCTGTGTCCTTCTTCTTCTGTCTACACTCTGGGCAGTTGCCGATTGTAGGCAATCGGCTCATTCCTGAGTCCCAGCAATGCATATCAACTCACATGATATTCAACAAAGAGTAGTTGATGGCGTCCCCAGGAACATGGTTATCGCACAACAAGCAACTTAATAAGAGATAAAGTGCATAAGTACATATTCAATACCACAATAGTTTTTAGGCTATTTGTCCCATGAGCTATATATTGTAAAGGTAGAGGATAGAAATTTAAAGGTAGCACTCAAGAAATTTACTTTGGAATGGCAGAGAAATACCATGTAGTAGGTAGGTATGGTGGACACAAATGGCATAGTGGTTGGCTCAAGGATTTTGGATGCATGAGAAGTATTCCCTCTCGATACAAGGTTTAGGCTAGCAAGGTTATTTGAAACAAACACAAGGATGAAGCGGTGCAGCAAAACTCACATAAAAGACATATTGTAAACATTATAAGACTCTACACCGTCTTCCTTGTTGTTCAAACTCAATACTAGAAATTATCTAGACCTTAGAGAGACCAATTATGCAAACCAAATTTTAGCATGCTCTATGTATTTCTTCATTAATAGGTGCAAAGTATATGATGCAAGAGCTTAAACATGAGCACAACAATTGCCAAGTATCACATTATCCAATACATTATAGCAATTACTACATGTATCATTTTCCAATTCCAACCATATAACAATTTAACGAAGAAGAAACTTCGCCATGAATATTATGAGTAAAGCCTAAGGACATACTTGTCCATATGCAACAGCGGAGTGTGTCTCTCTCCCACACAATGAATGCTAGGATCCATTTTATTCAAACAAAACAAAAACAAAAACAAACCGACGCTCCAAGCAAAGCACATAAGATGTGACAGAATAAAAATATAGTTTCAGGGGAGGAACCTGATAATGTTGTCGATGAAGAAGGGGATGCCTTGGGCATCCCCAAGCTTAGACGCTTGATTCTTCTTGATATATGCAGGGGTGAACCACCGGGGCATCCCCAAGCTTAGAGCTTTCACTCTCCTTGATCATGTTGTATCATCTCCCTCTCTTGATCCTTGAAAACTTCCTCCACACCAAACTCAAAACAACTCATTAGAGAGTTAGTGCACAATCAAAATATACATGTTCAGAGGTGACATAATCATTCTTAACACTTCTGGACATTTCACAAAGCTACTGAAAGTCAATGGAATCGAAATATCCATCGAACATAGCAAAACAGGCAATGCGAAATAAAAGGCAGAATCTGTCAAAACAGAACAGTTCGTAAAGAAGAATTTTATTGAGGCACCATACTTGCTCAAATGAAAATGCTCAAATTGAATGAAAGTTGCGTACATATCTGAGGATCACTCACGTAAATTGGCATAATTTCTGAGTTACCTACAGAGAATTAGGCCCAGATTCGTGACAGCAAAGAAATCTGTTTCTGCGCAGTAATCCAAATCTAGTATGAACCTTACTATCAACGACTTTACTTGGCACAACAAAACACAAAACTAAGATAAGGAGAGGTTGCTACAGTAGTAAACAACTTCCAAGACACAAAATAAAATAAAATTACTGTAGTAAAAACATGGGTTGTCTCCCATAAGCGCTTTTCTTTAACGCCTTTCAGCTAGGCGCAGAAAGTGTGTATCAAGTATTATCGAGAGGTGATGCATCTACAGCGGGGTTTGGAGTTTTCTCAACCATGCATAGTATATTGGATACATAAGTTTTAGCGGCTCCCTTTTCATTAGTCTTGGGCTTGCTACTCTCATCAAACAAATTTTCAGGAACAAGCCAAGCATAGTTATTTTGTAGTGCTTCATTCATCGCTAGGAGCTTACATGGTATTGGTGCTTTGATCTCCCCACCATCATTAATATTATTAGTGTACCTTACTCTCTCTCCATGTCCATCTTTTCAAGGATACTAACAAAATTGGTATAAGAACCAAGCATCTTATATTTAATAAAGACCTTTCTAGCCTCTCTTGCTATACCACCAAATTCTCTAAGAAGGGTTTCTAAAACAAAATCTTTCTTTTCCCCTTCTTCCATATCACCGAGTGTAAGAAACATGTGTTGGATTATAGGATTGAGATTAACAAATTTAGTTTCCAACATGCGAACTAAAGAAGCAGCAGCAATTTCATAAGTAGGAGCAAGTTCTACCAAGTGTCTATCTTCAAAATCTTCAACGGTACTAACATGATTGAAAAATTCTTCTATATTATTTCTCCCAATTATAGACCCACGTCCTACCGGTATGTCTTTTACGGTAAAATTAAAAGGAAACATGTTGAAATAAGTAAAGCAAATATAAGTAACTAATTTTTGTGTGTTTTTTAATATAGCAAACAAGATAGCAAATAAAGTAAAACTAGCAACTAATTTTTTTGTATTTTGATTTAGTGCAGCAAACAAAGTACTAAATAAAATAAAGCAAGACAAAAACAAAGTAAAGAGATTGGGATGTGGAGACTCCCCTTGCAGCGTGTCTTGATCTCCCCGGCAACGGCGCCAGAAAACAGTCTTGATACGCGTACAGCACGCGACCGTTGGGAACCCCAAGAGGAAGGTGTGATGCGTACAGCGGCAAGTTTTCCCTCAGTATGAAACCAAGGTTTAATCGAACCAGTAGGAGCCAAGAAGCACGTTGAAGGTTGATGGCGGCGAGATGTAGTGCGGCGCAACACCAGGGATTCCGGCGCCAACGTGGAACCTGCACAACACAACCAAAGTACTTTGCCCCAACGAAACAGTGAGGTTGTCAATCTCACCGGCTTGCTGTAACAAAGGATTAGATGTATAGTGTGGATGATGATTGTTTGCAGAGAACAGTAGAACAGTTGCAGTAGATTGTATTTCAGATGTAAAGAATGGACCGGGGTCCACAGTTCACTAGAGGTGTCTCTCCCATAAGATAAATAGCATGTTGGGTGAACAAATTACAGTTGGGCAATTGACAAATAGAGAGGGCATGACCATGCACATACGTGATATGATGAGTATTGTGAGATTTAATTGGGCATTACGACAAAGTACATAGACCGCTATCCAGCATGCATCTATGCCTAAAAAGTCCACCTTCAGGTTATCATCCGAACCCCCTCCAGTATTAAGTTGCTAACAACAGACAATTGCATTAAGTATGGTGCGTAATGTAATCAATAACTACATCCTCGGACATAGCATCAATGTTTTATCCCTAGTGGCAACATCACATCCATAATCTTAGAGGTTTCTCTCACTCCCCAAGATTCACGGAGACATGAACCCACTATCGAGCATAAATACTCCCTCCTGGAGTTACTAGCAAAAACTTGGCTAGAGCCCCTACTAATAACGGAGAGCATGCAAGATCATAAACAACACATAGATATAAATTGATAATCAACATAACATAGTATTCTCTATTCATCGGATCCCAACAAACACAACATATAGCATTACAGATAGATGATCTTGATCATGTTCGGCAGCTCACAAGATCCGACAATGAAGCACATAAGGAGAAGACAACCATCTAGCTACTGCTATGAACCCATAGTCCAGGGGTAGACTACTCACTCATCACTCCAGAGGCGACCATGGCGGTGTAGAGTCCTCCGGGAGATGAATCCCCTCTCCGGCAGGGTGCCGGAGGCGATCTCCTGAATCCCCCGAGATGGGATTGGCGGCGGCGGCGTCTCTGGAAGGTTTTCCGTATCGTGGCTCTCGGTACTGGGGGTTTCGCGACGAAGGCTATTTGTAGGTGGAAGGGCAGGTCAAGGGGGCCACACGAGGGGCCCAGATGACAGGTCGGCGCGGCCAAGGCTTGGGCCGCGCCGCCCTACCATCTGGCCACCTTGTGGCCCCACTTCGTTGACTCTTCGGTCTTCTGGAAGCTTCGTGTGAAAATAGACCCCTGGGCGTTGATTTCGTCCAATTCCGAGAATATTTCCTTACTAGGATTTCTGAAACCAAAAATAGCAGAAAACAGCAACTGGCTCTTCGGCATCTCGTCAATAGGTTAGTTCCAGAAAATGCATAAATATGACATAAAGTATGCATAAAACATGTAGATATCATCAATAATGTGGCATGGAACATAAGAAATTATCGATACGTCGGAGACGTATCAAACTGCTCTTCCATCTGCTTCCAAGTCTGGATTGAATCTGGTGGCAGCGAGGTGTACCACCCGAAAGCCGATCGTGTGAGAGATTGCGCGAAAAACCTCACACGTAATGGGTCTGATGCTGAGATCATGCCCAACTGCGCCAAATATCGGCTCACATGCTCGATTGAACTAGAGCCTTCTGATCCACTAAACTTGGAGAATTCAGGGAGCCGATACTTGGGTGGTAGTGGGATCAAATCATACTCGTTGGGGTACGGCTTGGAATAGCCAATTGCCCTCCTCTTCGGCACCATGCCGAACTGGTCTCTCAAGATTGCACTGATCTGATCCACGGTGCTAGCTGCAGGAGTTGAGCTTTGATGATTCGTGGCAGTGGCATATTTAGCTAGCCACGCCTGCTTCTCGGGATCCGATCCAGAAACCCCTCCTGCTGTTCCAGAAATCCCTCCTACTGCAATCTGGTTCGTGCGTGGCCAGTTATTGCAGTCTGGCACATATGTGCACATGTATCCGTGCGGGATCTCCTTAGGCGGTTCATACAAGAACTGGTAATCACTAGGATCGCCACCGATCTTGTAGACGACGTATGCCGATGAACTCGGCAGTTCTGGTGCTGCTAGCGTGAATGGCAGCTGCGGCCTGGTCTGGAACGGTATCTCTCCTTGGTGAGTCCCTAGAGTAGGTCCTGATGGAGAGTACTGATGCTTCACGATTTCCTGGACCACGCGAAGCGCGACGCGCTCAAAAGCGTTCACCAGGCTCTCAGAATGGCGGTGTAGCGAATGAGCTACCATGTGATTAATCTCCTGTCGTAGAGACCTGGTGCGTTCTTCTGAAGGAGTAGACAGATCCACTCCATCGAGAGCGCCTTCCACTAAGAACCCTTTCCACCTGATGCCGTGTGAGCGGGTCCTCTGGAAAGAGCCGATGAGGTCGGCTTCGAAGAGAGCTTTGATCTCGTCATACTTCTTCTTGTACTCCTCAGTCAGATCTTCGTACGTGACTGTGTCTTCCGCCATCTCTGATGCGGATGTTGATGCAGTTGTTGTAGAAGAATGTCCCACCGGGTGTGCCAGAATGTGTTGACCACCAAAACCCACCGGCGAGTAGCGATGGGCAACACGTAGAGCCGGGAGGCTCGCAGGACCGCTGGTGGGCCCTGGTCCCTCGGGCAACGGCCCACAATGCTCCGGCACGCACGTCCGATGCTGGTGCAAGGGCGTGCCACCTGACCTATACCTGGTCAGGAAGGTGATGGATTGCTTCGACTAGTTTCCTACATGGCATACATGTAAACATTAAATACGAGCCTCGATCGGCTCTCAGGTTGTCCTGTGAATCGGCTTAAGGAGCCGATCCACCCATGATTTGTATGAGATCTACGATAACATGGTGGTCCTGCTTGATCAATATTAAGTTAAAACGATCTACGACAATCTAGGGTTTTCACCACATAACCGGAACATCCTACACGTAACTGAGCCTGGCAGACACGAAAGATGATAATAAACCAACCCTAGACAAGGCCTAAAAACCAACGTGGAGTTGATTCCCGGAACATCCTCTCTAGGATTAGCAAACTATACCTTACGTGCTACTGGATCATTCAACCCGTTTGCAAGGCCTAACTATGTAGATATCAAACTAATCCTTGAAGAACAAGGAGCAATCATAACGGATCGAATCTACTAAACAAAGACTAAGCAAGGTGCCACCCTTGCACCTAAGATAGGTACAAGGGCAGCTAGATATCCAGGGGTAGCATGACTAATCAAATACATCAAGAAAGTACCGATGCCAACCCTAAAATATCCATGATAACGGTGTTGCTCGCCATCAAAAAGGCTTCAGTACGAGCAACACATGAACAACGAATAAACAAGATACTGCCTAGATCGCAAGATGCGATCTAGGCAGCATAGCGCTTACCCGGAAGAAACCCTCGAAACAAGGGGTGGCGATGCGCCTAGATTGGTTTGTTTGTGAACGTGATCGTCTTCCTTTCTCAATAACCCTAGATACATATTTATAGTCCGCAGACTTTCTAACCTGGGAATAATCCCAACCGTGTACGAGCTAAACTCTATCTCTTAATTCTAACCGACACGTAACCTATTTTAATTTACAGATACACGGGCAATTTGGCCCAAACTCTTTATACAAGGCCGATTCATGAATAATTTCCATGCATATTCTCTAAGCCCATCTCAATCACGGCCCACCTCTGATTCGGTTAAAATCTGGTGATAACAGTCTCATGATCTTCTCGTTGCTACCATCTTTTAGATTGCATCTTGGCTTGGTTTTCGTTCTTGTGGTAGGAATTTTTTTGTTTTCTATGCTACGAATCCCATAAGTGGTATCAGAGCCGTGTCTATGCATAGATTGGTTGCACGAGTAGAACAAAATTGTTTTGTGGGCATTGATGCTTTGTTGTCTTTAGTTCGTGTACTTTGCATCTTGCGGCATGGTGGGATGAAGCGGCTCGGGCTAACTTTACATGACCGCGTTCATGAGATTTGCTCCACGCTCGACATGCAACTTGTATTGCATAAGTGGCTTTGCGGGTGTCTGTCTCTCCCACCATATTGAAGATTCAATTTACTCTTTCTATTGACAGCACTAGTATCACCGTTGTGGTTCATGTTCGTAGGTAGATTGGATCTTGCTCGAAAACCCTAAACCACGTAAAATATGCAAACCAAATTAGAGGCGTCTAACTTGTTTTTGCAGGGTTTGGTGTTGTTATCACCAGATTTTGGACGAATCCAGAGGTGGGCCATAAGAGAGATGGGCTTAGAGGACTACACGTGGAAGATCTCTGAAGCGGCCTTGCACGGAGAATTTGGGCTAGTTTGCCCGTGTATCTTTAATTATAGTAGGTCATATCTTAGATAAAGGTTTAGAATTTGTATTGCGCACGGTGGGATATTCCCACGTTAGAAAGTCCGCTGGACTATAAATATGTATCTAGGGTTTGTGGAATAAACAACAACACAACGTTCACCCCAAAAACAAACCAATCTCGGCGCATCGCCAACTCCTTCGTCTCGAGGGTTTCAATCAGGTAAGCGACATGCTGCCTAGATCGCATCTTGCGATCTAGGCAGCACAAGCCCCACGTTGTTCATGCGTTGCCCGTACTGAAGCGTCTTTGATGGCGGGCAACGTAGTTATCATAGATGTGTTAGGGTTAGCATAGCTCTTCGTATAAACATGCTTACGTAGTGCAACCCTCGCATGTCTAGCCGCCCTCACGCCTATCTCAGGCATGGGGGCGGCACCCTGCTTGTTCATCATCTAGTAGATCTGATCCGTTACGATTGCTCCTTGCTCCGCAAGGATTAGTTTAATATCTGCAATAGTTAGGCCTTACGAAGGGGGGGAGGATCCAGCGGCACGTAGGGTGGCGTTCGCAAGTCCTAAACAGGATGTTCCGATGATCAACGTCACGTTGGTTGTGTGGCCTTGTTTAGGATCGGCTTACGAGCACCGTGCGTGGCCGCGAGGCCCAACCTGGAGTAGGATGATCCGATTATGCGGTGAAAACCCTAAATCGTCGTAGATCTCATTAGCTTTATCTTGATCAAGCAGGATCACCAGGTATTCGTGCACCCCGTACGGATCATGGGTGGATCGGCTCTTTGAGCCGATTCACAGGATAGCCTGAGAGCCGATCGAGGCTCTGCCTTAATGGTTACGTGTATGCCATGCAGAACTAAGCGAGGCATCCCCATCACCTTCCTGACCAGGTATAGGTCAGGTGGCACGCCCTTGCACTTCGCATCGCCGCGTGTGACCAGAAGAGCATTGCGGGCCGTCGCTCGGAGGGGTCTCAGCCAGCCGCAGCTCTAGGCTCTTCCCGGCTCTACCGTGTTGACAGGCCGCTGCCCGCCGGTGGGTGTTGGCGATCAACACATTCTCGGCACGCCCCGGTGGGACAATCATCTACATCAACCACATCGCCATCTACATCTGAGATGGCGGCGGACGGCACGCCGGTCACCTACGAGGAGCTGCCTGCTGAGCTCAAGAAGAAACATGACGAGATCAAGGCCACCCTCGAAGCCGACCTCATCGGCTCTTTTCGCAGAACCCGCACCCATGGCATCGGGCGAAAGGGTTCTCACTCGAAGGCGCACTCGATGGAGTGGATCTATCTCGTCCCGTCAGAGGGACGTACCAGGGCCGTGCGCCATGAGATTGGTGGCATGGTGGCTCACTCGTTGCGTCTCCATTCCGAGAGCCTCGTGAATACTTTGGAGCACGTCGCCGTTCGGATGGTCAAGGAGGTCATGAAGAATCAGCGCTCTCTATTAGAGTCAGCTCTCAGGACCTACCGAGGGAAAATGCCACTCCAGCCCCGTCCGCCGTTGTCGTGCACATCGGCGGCGCCAGGAGTGCCTCTTTCACCGTCGCGCACCGTTGACAGGACCAACGGTACTTATCCTAGGAGGTGCCAACCAGGGCACCCGTTCAGCGTCAACATGATAGAACTGGGACGCCCCCTGGAGGGAGCAAAAGGCGGAGGTAACTGCTTTCGTGGTAAAGATAAGGAGGAGGCTGCTCCATGCGATCGGCCCCGGCACCGCCAAAACGTCTTGGTAATGATCAAGGTAGAAGCCGATGCTAGCGATCGGCCCGTAGTATCCGTATCACACGCTCTCCCGGTATATGGTGTCGACCTCACGGGTGACGGAAAGCTGGGATACGGGTTTACATCAGCTGATGAGCTAGAAGAAGTCGACATCGGTCCTGGGGACAAACCTCGACCTACTTTTATCAGCAAGAAGTTAGATCCACAGCTCAGGGGACAGATGATAGCCCTGTTGAAGGAATACCCAGATTGCTTTGCATGGGATTACACGGAGATGCCTGGTTTGGACAGGAGCATCATTGAGCATCGGCTCCCCCTTAAGAAAGGATTTCGGCCGTTCCAACAGCGAGCACGTCAGATGAGGGCCGAGATCCTGGAAGAAGTCAAGAAGGAAATCGAGAAAATGTTGGCCGCTGGATTCATCAGGCCATGCAGGTATGCTGAGTGGATTTCCAGTATCGTTCCGGTGGAGAAAAAGGATGGCCGATGGCGCGTGGCCATCGATTTCCGAGATCTTAACAGAGCCACCCCAAAGGACGAATATCCAATGCCCGTGGCAGAAACATTGATAAACGCTGCTGCTGGCCACAAGGTGTTGAGCTTCATGGACGGCAACGCCGGTTATAACCAGATTTTCATGGCTCCGGAAGATATACACAAGACCGCATTCAGAGTACCAGGGGCAGTAGGCTTGTTTGAGTACGTGGTCATGACCTTTGGACTAAAGAATGCTGGTGCAACATACCAACGAGCCATGAATTATATATTTCATGATCTGATCGGCAAGTTGGTGGAGATCTATATCGACGACGTGGTGGTCAAATCGGTCTCCATGGAGGGGCATTTGGACGATTTACGGCGCGTCCTAGAACGAACTCGGAAATTCGGGCTGAGAATGAATCCGAAGAAGTGCGCGTTTGGCGTGACGGCTGGTCAATTCCTAGGTTTTCTGGTTCATGAGCGGGGAATTGAGATCGGCCTGAAAAGTCAGGAGGCGGTGCGCACCATGCAGCCGCCTACCACGAAAAAGGAGCTCCAATGCCTCATCGGCAAGATCAATTTCGTCCGGCGGTTCATCTCTAATTTGTCAGGACGAATCGAGCCGTTCATGGCGTTGGTAAAGACTAAATCTGACGACGAGTTTCATTGGGGGGCAGAACAGCAACAGGCGTTTGATGAAATCAAGCGATATCTGACAACACCGCCTGTATTAGTTCCGCCCCAGCAAGACAGGCCATTCTACATCTACTTGTCAGTAGCTGACACGTCCATTGCTTCGGTAGTGGTGCAACTCTATGAGGGCGTTGAGAGAGTCGTTTTCTACCTCAGCAGAAGGATGCTGGACGCGGAGACAAGATATCCTGAGGTCGAGAAACTTTGCCTCTGCCTGTTCTTTACTTGCACCAAGCTTCATCACATCCTTCTGACGGCAGAAATCATCGTCATCTGTAAATCGGACGTTGTCAAGCACATGTTGTCGGCTCCTGTTTTGAAAGGCCGACTCGGTAAGTGGATGTTGGCGCTGTCAGAATTTGATCTCCGGTACCAGCCGGCGAGGGCAGTCAAGGGCCAAGCGTTGGCCGATCTCATCGCTGAACGAATCAGTACCAATATAGCAGCACTCTCTATACGAGCATGGGCTATGTTCTTCGATGGATCGGTTTGTGACGGTGGTTGTGGCATCGGCATTCTGCTTGTGTCGCCTCGGGGGGCAGAATACTCCTTCTCCATCAGATTATCTACCCCTTGCACCAACAACGTGGCGGAATATGAGGCAATACGCAAGGGAATGGGATTGTTATTGGAAGCTGGAGCGGAAGCTGTAGAGCTCTTTGGGGACTCAAAGTTGGTGATTAACCAGCTCACGGATGAATATAATTGCGAAAGTGAATCGCTTTTCCCATATTGGATGGAATGCCGTGAGTTGATGACACAGTTTCGGTACATCAACTTTAATTGGATCCCAAGATCCCAGAATACCGATGCCAACAATTCGCATTAAATGGCGCCGTGCTACATAGATATAGCCGACGGACAGGAAGTTCAGATACAATTCCTGGAACAGAATGATTGGAGAGCCGAGATCTTCGATTATTTGAAAGATTCGGCTCGGGGGGCACCGAAACGGGTTAGATACAAAGCCATGAAGTATGTCCTTATAGGAGACGACATGTTTTACAGGACATTGGAGGGGTTGCTGCTCAAGTGCCTAGGACCGACTGAATCTAATCGGCTTTTACATGAGGTGCATGAAGGTGCCTGTGGAACGCATCACCGGCTCATAAGATGAAGTGGTTGATCAGGCGATCAGGGTTTTTTTGGCCCACTATGCTTGAAGATTGCTTCAATTATTACAAGGGGTGCCAAGCGTGTCAGATGTTTGGAAAAATTCAGATGGTGCCAGCATCAGCGATGAACCCAATCATCAAACCTTGGCCGTTTCGGGGGTGGGGCATGGATATGATCGGCAAAATTCATCCGGCGTCAGGGAAAAAACATGAATGGATTTTGGTTATCACAGATTACTTCACTAAATGGGTGGAAGCCGTCCCTATGAAAAAGGTGAGATCAGAAGATGTGATCAAGTTTGTGAAAGAACACGTCATTCATAGATTTGGAATTCCCCAAACTATCACGACCGATGGGGGTTCGGTCTTTACTTCTAAAGAATTCAGGAAGTTCTGTGATGACTTAGGGATTAAATTGATCCGATCATCCCCGTACTACGCTCAAGCTAACGGGCAGGCTGAGGCGTCCAATCAGAGTCTGATCAAGTTGATCAAGAGAAAAATCGACGAGAACCCTCGGGATTGGCATGAGAAGTTATCGAAGCATTATGGGCCTACCGCATGTCAGTTGCCATGGAGCTATAAAGACTTCGCCGTACCAGCTTGTCTATGGACAGGAAGCTGTATTGCCTTGGGAAATTACGGCTGGATCAAGACGTGTCACGCTTCAGAATGATCTCGACAACGAAGAATATGCAGCTTTGATGAGCGACACTATTGAAGACGCAACAGAACTCAGGCTTTGGTCGTTGGAGAAGATTAAGGAGAACAAAGCCAGGGTGGCTCGTGCTTACAACAAAAAGGTTAGGCCAAAGGAGTTCCAAGTTGGTGATCTTGTGTGGGAAGCTGTGTTGCCATTGGGAACCAGGGATAAGGTATATGGCAAATGGTCTCCTAATTGGCACGGTCCGTACAAAGTTGTCCAGGCCTTGAAGGGTAATGCATACATGCTGGAAGAGTTGAGCGGCGAAAAATTCCCAGGCTGTAAATGGTCAACACCTCAAGAAATATTTCCCAAGCATGTGGGACGATGGACAAAGAAGATGGGGGGCCGATTTCAGAATCGGCCAAGAAATAAATCATAAATAGTAAGAAAATCACAGCCGATGCAATGTACATCGACTTGAGATTAACAGTATAGAGGAAGCACGGTCGATGCGCGGGCATCGACTTCAGAAAACAAAAGCCGATACGCTGATATCGACTTTAGCGAAATAAGTTTATGCAACAGCTTGGCTTCAGGCAGCGACATGAGCCGATGTGCTGCTATCGGCTCCCTGTACGACGACTCCATTCGACAATCGGCAAGGGAGCAGAATTAATTAAGGGATTTTCTTCATTGATAAGAGGATTTCTTACAGAGAAAGAGCCGATTTCTTAGGAAGGAAGAACAAAAGAAGGGTCTATTGACCAATCTACTCCTACTAGGCCTACACTAGTAGGTCCTAATCTATGGGCCGTCGCTTCCTTCGTCGTCATCCTCGGAACTCTCATCGGCACTGCTGCCGATGGGTTCCTCGTCGCTACTCCCATAGCCCTCTACGGGAGCTTCATCTTCATCGTCGTCGCCGCTGTCGCCGTCCCACCACATGCGGAGGCGCTTCGCCGCGGCGGATAGCCCTCGAGGGAGTCGTCGTCGTCATCATCGTCTTCCTCTTCCTCCTCTTCGCAGGTGGGGCAGCCGTCCTGTGGAACTGATCGTCCTCGCTCTCCGACTTCAGTTCCCCAACGGCAAGGAATCAAGGTCTTCGTCCCCGCTGGTCAGGGACTGGTCGTCTTCGGACCAAACCGAGGAGGCGTGGTCTTCCAGGTCCCATGCTTCTGGGGCGCGGATGTCCGGCGGCGTCTCACGGGAGGAGGAGGACCCGTAGGAAAGCTCGGAGGAGGAGTCGTGGGAGGCCGACGACGAAGAGGAAGAAGAGGAAGACATGGCTGTGGGAGATTGGGGTTTTTTGGTGCCGATGGCCAGAACAGAGCGGGATGGTAAAGTGGCGAATTGCTCAGAGCGGTTAAATAAAAGGGGGCTACGGTGAAAAATTCAATGCCACAAAGAAGGTTTTCGAGGAGGCAAGTGCCCAAATACAACGGTCAAATCACGCGGCGATCGAGGAGACAGGCATCATGACGAAAAATACTACAATGGTTCTGCTCTCGCCACGACATGACCCGACGGACAAAGCATAATTATTTTGGAAATGTCATTTCCAAAACCAGGGGGCATGTGTTATCACCAGATTTTGGACGAATCCAGAGGTGGGCCATAAGAGAGATGGGCTTAGAGGACTACACGTGGAAGATCTCTCAAGCGGCCTTGCACGGAGAATTTGGGCTAGTTTGCCCGTGTATCTTTAATTATAGTAGGTCATATCTTAGATAAAGGTTTAGAATTTGTATTGCGCACGGTGGGATATTCCCACGTTAGAAAGTCCGCTGGACTATAAATATGTATCTAGGGTTTGTGGAATAAACAAGAACACAACGTTCACCCCAAAAACAAACCAATCTCGGCGCATCGCCAACTCCTTCGTCTCGAGGGTTTCAATCAGGTAAGCGACATGCTGCCTAGATCGCATCTTGCGATCTAGGCAAAGACAAGCCCCACGTTGTTCATGCGTTGCCCGTACTGAAGCGTCTTTGATGGCGGGCAACGTAGTTATCATAGATGTGTTAGGGTTAGCATAGCTCTTCGTATAAACATGCTTACGTAGTGCAACCCTCGCATGTCTAGCCGCCCTCACGCCTATCTCAGGCGTGGGGGCGGCACCCTGCTTGTTCATCATCTAGTAGATCTGATCCGTTACGATTGCTCCTTGCTCCGCAAGGATTAGTTTAATATCTGCAATAGTTAGGCCTTACGAAGGGGGGGAGGATCCAGCGGCACGTAGGGTGGCGTTCGCAAGTCCTAAACAGGATGTTCCGATGATCAACGTCACGTTGGTTGTGTGGCCTTGTTTAGGATCGGCTTACGAGCACCGTGCGTGGCCGCGAGGCCCAACCTGGAGTAGGATGATCCGATTATGCGGTGAAAACCCTAAATCGTCGTAGATCTCATTAGCTTTATCTTGATCAAGCAGGATCACCAGGTATTCGTGCACCCCGTACGGATCATGGGTGGATCGGCTCTTTGAGCCGATTCACAGGATAGCCTGAGAGCCGATCGAGGCTCTGATTTAATGTTTACGTGTATGCCATGCAGGAACTAAGCGAGGCATCCCCATCACCTTCCTGACCAGGTATAGGTCAGGTGGCACGCCCTTGCACTTCGCATCGCCGCGTGTGACCAGAAGAGCATTGCGGGCCGTCGCTCGGAGGGGTCTCAGCCAGCCGCAGCTCTAGGCTCTTCCCGGCTCTACCGCGTTGACAGGCCGCTGCCCGCCGGTGGGTTTTGGCGATCAACAGGTGTGTGATATGGCCATGATGTGATGATGAATATGTATGAGGATCATTATTGTATTGTGGCAACCGACAGGAGCCTTATGGTTGTCTTTATATTTCATGTTGTAGTATTATTTAAAAGTAGTTGTAATAGTTGCTACATGAGGTGAACAACCATGAAGACGGCGCCATGGACCTTGACGCTACGCCGACGATGATGGAGATCATGCCCGTTGATGATGGAGATCATGTCCGTGCTTTGGAGATGAAGATCGAAGGCGCAAAGACTAAAGGGCCATATCATATCACATATGAATTGCATGTGATGTTAATCCTTTATGCATCTTATCTTGCTTAGATCGCGACGGTAGCATTATAAGATGATCCCTCACATTAATATCAAGATAATAAAGTGTTCTCCCCTCGTATGCACCGTTGCTACAGTTCGTCGTTTTGAAGCATCCCGTGATGATCGGATGTGATAGATTCTACGTTCACATACAACGAGTATAAGCCATGTTTGCACACACGAAATACTTGGGTTTGCTTGACGAGCCTAGCATGTACAGACATGGCCTCGAAACATAGGAAACCGAAAGGTTGATCACGAGTCATATGGATGATATGATCAACATGTTGATGTTCACCATTGAAGCTACATCATCTCACGTGATGATCGGTTTTGGTGTAGTGGATATGGATCTTGTACCACTAAACAACTATGAGGGATGTTGTATTAAGTGGGAGTTCATTAGTAATTAGATTAAACATGAACTAATTATCATGAACATAGTCTGAATAGTATTTTGAATTAAATTTGTAGAATTGGCATCCATTTTCTACCATGTGCTAGTCTTGTAATTGAGATAGAAATAATGTTAAGTCTGACAAGAAACTTTACGGACTGGTACCGTATTTTTAAAGAATCAAGAAATGATTAAGTCCTATTGCAAACTTTTAGTAAACCTCACATTACTGATTCAAGGAGTAATGGTTTATATTAGTACCTAAAATCATCTTGTCTCCGTGAAACTTAAAGTTCAAATCCGTTTGAAAAGTAAGGAGCTGGAAATTTTGTTTTCAGAAATAAGCAAGGTATGAGATATAAGTGATATCTAAGACCTTATTGCAAGATGATATAATATAATCTAGTGAGACTACATAGACTCATAAGTTTTATGGGAATATACGAAGGTTGAAGACGCCAGGCGTCCCAATCCTCCAACTAGTTGGGCACTAACGATATTCGCATATCCATGAAGTGATCGTCCTTAGTATGCACCGTTGCTAAGACTCGTCGTTTTGAAGCATCATGTGATGATCGGGTGTTATAGATTCTACGTGTGCATACAACGGGTGCAAGCCAGATTTGCACATGCGAATACTGAGGTTAAACTTTACGAGCCTAGCATGTACAGACATGGTCTCGGAAAGTCGTCATGATATGATGGATAAAATTATGAGTGAAATTGTTCATCATATTACATAGTTACTAATAGTGAAATCTGGAACACTTTTCATATGATAAACAACTTCAAAGTAAGAACCTCAAGGTTATTGGTATTTGACCAATGGACCTAGAAGTTATTGAAGGTGAATTGTTTTTCTGAATAATGAGGAAAGCTAAAAGATATACTACAAAATATTATTGGCAGAAAGAAAGAAAATACTAGAAAGTCTAGCTCAGGTGTATATAAATGATATACATGTTATGAATGTATTCCTAGTTTGGTCACACAATGAAATTCTTGGGTATCTGTACCATATTGGTTGGTATGAAGTGTCATACAAAACAACGCAATACAAGAATTCAATGGCCTAAGTGACTAACAAGGAATATGATAGGAATGCACATCTGGAACAAAAATAAAGTGTTATTATGTTCGTTGTTGGCATTCTATCTAGCCCTTCAGATTTATAATAAAGAACTTCATAATTGTTGTTTTGTTCTGGTCAAATGAAAACAATGAGTTGTTCAAATTTTGACAGTATTCCATGTATGATGGATAAGTTATTATAAATTTTTATGGTGAAACACACATGCATAACACTGACGCTAAAATGCCATATGGCAAATGATTTGAATTCCACTTATTTGTGGAACCGCCATTTAGGTCATGTTAGAAAGGAACGCATGAAGAAACTCCATGCAAATGGATTTTTGGAGTAATTTGATTTTTGAATCGTTTGGCGCTTGCAAATATTTTCTAAAGAGAATGACTGGAATACCGTTCATAGGCCAAGAGTTGAACGGGCAACTAACTTAGTGGAAACATACATGATGATGTATGTGGTTCACTGGGCATAGTTGTGTGCGGGAGATTCTTCTACTTAATGAAAACTTCCAACAATGAATTGAGTATACATATGTAGATATATTCGATAAGGAAGAAGTTTGAAAAATTTGAATGGATTCAAATAAATTTCAACATGAAGTAGAAATCATCGTAATAGAAAATTCAAATTTCTATGATTGGATCATGGTGGAAATATTTGAATTACGAGTTTTAGCGAACATCTAAGAGAGTTATGAAATTGTTCTACAACTCACGTT